>NW_008334762.1:893668-895274 GCF_000622305.1 Nannospalax galili | reverse complement strand
CTTCAGAGAAGGAATTTGGAAGTTCTCCCTTCATTTCTATCTTTTGGAATATATTAAGTAGTATTGGATATAGATCTTCTTTAAATGTCTGATAGAATTCTGCTGTAAATCCATCTGGTCCTGGGCTTTTTTTAGTCAGGAGGTTTTGTATTACTGTTTCAATTGCTTTTTGTGTTTTGGGTCTGTCTAAGCTGTTAATCTCTTCGTGGTTAAGTTTTCGTGGTTCCCATGCCTTTAGATATCTGTTCATTTCTTTTAAGTTTTCAAATTTAGTGGCATATAGGTTTTTAAAGTATTTCCTTATAATGTTTTGTATCTTTCTAGTGTCTGTTGTGATGGTTCCCCTTTCATCTCTGATTTTGTTGATTTGGAGGTGCTCTTTCTTTCTTTTGATTAACTGGGCTAGAGTTCTGTCAATCTTGTTTATCTTTTCAAAGAACCAGGTCTTGGATTCATTGTTTCTTTACATTATTTTCTTTTTATTTCTATTTCATTAATTTCTGCTATGATTTTTCTTATTTCTTCTTGTCTGCTGAATATTAATTTCTGCCCTGATTTTTGTTATTTCTTCTTGTCTGCTGGGTTTGAGCTTCATTTATTGTTGCTTTTTAAGTGTCTTGAGTTACAATGTTAAGTCATTTGTGTTGTTTCCAATTTTTTGATGTAGGCACATAGAGCTATGAACTTCCCTCTAAGGACAGCTTTCAGCGTGTCCCAGAGGGTTTGTTGTGTTGTATTGTCCTTTTCATTTAGTTCCAGGAATACTTTTCTTTCTTAATTTCTCTTTTGACCTATGCATCATTTAGGAGTATGTTATTTAATATCTGTGTGTTCATGTGGTGATTAGGGCTTATTCTAGTATTGATTGTAAGCTTTATTGTGGTCTGATAGAATGTAAGGATTTATCTCAATCTTTTTGTATTTGTTGAGGTTTGTTTTGTGCCCCAGTATATGGTCCATTTTGGAGACAGTTCAATGGGGTGCTGAGTAAAAAGCATGTCCTTTGGTGCTTGAGTGGAAACTCAGTAGATGTCTAAGTCCATTTGATATATGGTGTTGTTTATTTCAGATGTCTCTGTAAACTCTCTGCCCTGTTGACCTATCTGATGGACACAGTGAGGATTGAAGTCCCCTACTATTAATGAGTTGGGAGTATTCTGGGTCTTAAAGTCCTGTAGTATTGTTTTTATAAAGTTTGGTGCACCAGAGTTTGGTGAATATATGTCATGACTGTACTATCTTCTTGATTTATTGTTACTTTGATCAGAATGAAGTGGCCGTCTTTATCTCTTCTGATTAGTTTACTTTGAACTCTGTTTTGTCAGATATTAGAATTGCATCCCTCCCTTGGTTCTTAGTGCCATTTGCTTGGAATATTCTTTTCCATCCTTTTACCTTAAGGTACTTCCTGACCTTGAAGGTGAGATGGGTTTCTTGCAGACAGCAAAGAGATGGATTTTGTTTCTTAATCCATTTGCTTAGCCTGTGTCTTTTGACTGGGGAGTTCAGTCCATTGACATTTAAAGTCACGAACAAAAGACGTGTAGTGATTCCTGTTGTTTTGATTTCTGTTCACATTCTTGGTGTAGCTGTGTGTTTCCGCAGT
>NW_008334762.1:884169-892856 GCF_000622305.1 Nannospalax galili | reverse complement strand
TGTGTTCTTTAAATTCACTGAATTCTTTTATCATGTTTATAATTGTTCTTTTGAGTTCCATATCCTGCATTATCTCTAGGGGGTTCTCATTGTACTCCTCTAGAGGACTATTGGTATTTGTTGGGGATATGTTATTTTGGTTTTTCATGTTATTATTTTTTCTCTGTGATTTTGACATGTGAATTTCTTTTGTAGTGTCTGATTCTTGTGTGAGACTGAGGCCTTCAAGTTTAGGTCTGCTTCTTTTGTGAACTTCATGTGTCTTTGTTGTTTACTTTTTGGGCATGAAAAGCTGGTTTATCTAAGCTTCCAGTTCTTTCTTTTGATTTTGTATTGGAGTGGCCAGATTGCTTTTGTCTTCAGGAGTTCCCACGGAGGCCCAAGTCAGATGAGGATTAGATGCTCTCAGGCTTTCTTCTAAGGTCTGGATCCCTCCAGGAACAATTTTGGTGTCAGGATTTTGGGGATTGAACTGGCCTGGGAGCAAAGCCCAGGAAAGATGCTGGTCTAGGGAAGCTGGTGGCTGTGCCACCCAGAAATGAAAAGGGAGATGAGGGTGGGAAGAGGCCCCAGGGGCTCCTGGGGACTGCACTGAGGAACTGGATTGGTCTAGATGCAAAGGATCAGTAAGCAGAAACATGAGCCCTGGCAACCGGGAAAGAGGCTGGCTGGTTGTGCAGACCAAGGACACAGTGGGATGGGGGGGTGGGGGGGGCAGGCCCAGAGTGCTCCTGGGGACCCCAGAAAGAACTGAGTTGGTCTGGATACAAAGGATCAGGAAGCAGTGGTGGTTCCCCAGGTGTCTGGCATGCCAAGACAAGGAATGGGACAGGACCCAGGCTAGGAGGAGAGACGGGCTGGGGAGATGGGAGGGTGAATGAGGCTGGAGGAGTCAAGGTGCAGAGGGAGCGATTGACTTACCCCGGAGAGAGGCCTGTGGGTCCTGCAGGTCCAGGGAAGGAGAGGTGTGTGAACTTTTAATCAGAACGAATTAGGTGACTGATTGTGAAACACACACACGAAAGTTAAAACTAGGACTGGAGATATGGCTCCATGGTTAAGAACACTGGCTGTTCTTTCAAAGGACTCAGGTTCAGCTCAATTCCCAGCACATATATGGCAGCCCACAACTATCCGTAACTCTAGTTCCAGGGCATCCAATGCCTTCTTCTAACCTCCAGAGGCATTGCACAACACAGGGGCACCTACCTAGCTGCAAGAAATACACTGACACACATAAAATAAAAGTAATAAATAAAATATTAAATAAACAAAAAATGATAAAAGAAAGTTTAAACTTGCAAGTTTATAAGCAAAATGTGCTTTGAACGTAAAGTGATTTTCATAGGTATTTCTTTGATATAAATAATTTTACAGGAAATTAAAATAGCATACATTCAATGCATATTACCTCCATGAGTAAAATGTAAAGATTGGCAATGCCAAGTATTAGGATGAGATTATGTAGACTTTTCAGTGCTCTGGAAAATATCTGAATATGATATCTTAAGGGAAAAAAGGGTTATTTTGGTTCATGGTTTCAGAGGTTAAGTCCATGAGAGGCTGATTCCATTAGGTGGCCTGAGACAGGACAGGACAATATGCAGTGGAAATGTTAAAGGAGGAGACTCTGCCTCATGGCACCCATGAGGCAGAAAGAGATAGTACCTACACTACTGGACTTTCCCCTTTATCTCTATTCATTCTGTCCAGGCAACACTGTTGCCCCTTTAATCCTCTCTAGAAAGTTTTCATTCACAAACACAGACGTGTGCTTTTCTTAGTCTCCTAGATATGCCTCAGTTCTATCCGGTAGATAATCAAGATTAACAGTCATAACAGTATCAACCATCAGAAAGAATCAGAACTATTAGGTCTTTCATGCACTATTGGAAAGAAAGTAAAATGGTATAACTATTTTAAGAAAAAGTCAAGTGGACTTTTTACCACTAACCATTCACCTACTGTGTAAACCAAAAGTCACAAGCCTAAATATTTACCCAAGAGAAAATAAAATATACATCCAAAGGAAAAAAGTATATAACAATTTTTATAGAAACTTTGTTCATAATAATCAGAAAATTAAGATAGCCAAGGTACTTATCCATAAATGCATAGATTCTTTTAAAAAAGATACAGCATATACATATTATAGATACTACTCAGCAATATGAAGAAATCAGTTATTTGGACACCAGTAAGACAATGGGAAATATCCTACATGAAAAGCATGCATACTATGTGACACCATTTCTGAGAAATTCTAGGGTAGGCAAATGATCCTGTTTACAGTTGCATCAAATGGAATGAAAAACTAAAAGGTCCAAGACTTGTACCCTGAAAAGTCTAACGTGCTATGAAAGAGACTGAAGAGCACGTGAGTACATGGAATGAGATCTAGGCTCATGATTGGAAGAATTATTATTGTTGAAGTGTTCAAACTATCCAATGTGACCTACAAATTCAATGCAAATCCTATCAAAACCCCAGTGGCATGTTTCCCTCTCTTACACCATGCCCCAAAAGCCAAGAAAATGGATTGAAAACATAAATATAAGCCTTTAAACATAAATCTAGTAGAAGAAATCAGACTGGGAAAGCTCCATGATTTTCCTTGGGCAATGATATTTGTAATCTGGCCCCTCAAGGACAGGGAACACAAAGGTAGATGCATGGACTTCTATCACACCACTAAAAAGCATCTACACACACACACACACACACACACACACAAAGAAAGAAATAAAACAATCAATAAAGTAAAAATGCATCCTACCAAATTGGAGAAACATTTGCAAACCAATTACCTGATAATGGGTTCATGTCCAATATATGAGATAGTCCTACAATTTAATAGCAAAAGTTTTTAATGAGAAAAGGGCTTGAAAAGACATTTCTTGAAAGAAGGCAGACCTATGACCAACAATTATTTGGAAAGGTACTCAACATCCTTAATCATCAGGAAAATGCATATCAAAATTACAATGATCTTACCACAGTTAGAATGGCAATAATCAAAAAGGAAAAAAAAAAGAAAAAAAGAAAGATGGGGCAGAAGTAACACTGGCAAAGATGCAGAGAAATGGTGTGTATACTCTCAGAGGGCTGTAAGTTACTGCCCATCTGCGGAAAACAGTGTGAAGGCCTCTTGAAAATTGTAAAACTTTGTCCTTTTGATTAGACATTCTGGCTGGGGTAAGGTGCTGTGGAAACGTGGCTTTGATTTGCACTCCTCTGATGATACATGATATTGGGTTTTTCACACAGCTTTCAGCTGTTTGCATATCTTTCAAGAAATCTATTAGCTGAATTTCTAATCAGTTTGCTTTTTATTTTTATTGGTGAATTTTTTGAATTTTCCTATATGTTCACAGAAGCAGAGTTCCTGTTTTTATATTTCCTTTTAGTTTACTATTAAATTTTCTTATAGTTTCAATTTGGAGGTGTGTGTGTGTGTGTGTGTGTGTGTGTGTGTTTATGTGTTAATAATTTATAGAGAGTCGATGTATTAAATCAGCCAGATGGACTCTCATTGAAAAGATCCATCTGCCTGAAGTGTAGATATTAGAGATGGACACACTTGACTAATTAGGCTAATCCTAGAAAATCAATACAATGCCATCTAATTAAATTACAAATCTCACCTTTGGTTGGGGATGTCTGGGTGTGTAAGACATGACTGAGAAAAGAATCCAAAAATAAACCACAAAGCATCAGAGCAGAAATTTTCCAATCAACAGAGCAAACCCTTTAATATTTTTAAAAGTTCAAGACTAGCCCTTGATATTTAGAAAATCAATACCAATGTTTCATATTTAATTGTCATTTTTAACATCTAGAAATAAGAAAATGTAAGTAGGTAATACATGTATTTGTTCCTGTTAAAGTGATTTATAATAGAATTAACCATATAAAGAGAAAATCTAGTCCCTTCCCCACTCTTGGAAAGTATTAGGCTTAATAAATTTCCTCAATTTAAAGAAACCCACAGGTCTAGAACCTGTAACAAAAATAAATTAGGTAAGAGGACATTTTAAATTGGAATTTGAAAAGTTAAAATGCAGTTCATAAATTTACTTCTAAACTTCAAGGTAGTTCTCTTTTACATCAAGTCCACTATAATATTAACAAGTCAAAGTCTGCTGGAAAAACATTTATTCAGTGATATTATTATTTTCTTGGCAGAATGGTTTCAAATCCTGTCAGAGAGTTAGTAGGTTTTAGCTATTGTTTTTGTTGCTGGTTTTCCTATTAAATTTCTAGATTAAAAATGACCTATATCTTTCAAAAGATATTAAATTTGAAAATGAACAATCTATAAATTTAATTTTGAGTAATGATTTTAATATCAGTTTGTTTCATTCCTAGCAATACTCCACATCTTAGCATTTAAAAAAATATATCACCCTTGGAAGGCAGAGGCAGGCGGAGCTCTATGAGTTCAAAGCCAGCCTGGTGTACACAGCAAGTTCCAGGACAGCTGGGGCTACAGGGAGACCCTGTCCCCCCACCAAAAATATATATATCCTACTAAAGAGATACTTGTATATCTATGTTGATTGCTGCACTGTTCACAATAGCAAGGAAATGGAAAAAACCTAGATGTTTATCAAAAGATGAATGGATAGTGAAAATATATAACACAGACACATTGGAGTTTTGCTCAAACATAAGGAAAAATTAAAAATGAAAATTTCAGGAAATTGGATGAAACTGGAAAATACTACATTAAGTGATGTAGCTTAAGCTCAGAAAGACAAATACTATATGTTTGTTCTCATATTCAGATCCCAGTTAAGTGTGTGTATCTAAGTGAGAGTAAATGTGGGTAAAGGCCAGGAAACTAGAAAGGTTCTATGAGATGGAAAAGTATTTTTAGGGATCAGGGTGGGGAAGACAATAAAACACACAAGATATAAAAGTGGAAGAGAACTGCTGAGTGGAAGGGGACTATTGAGGACAAAGGAGTGAGGAAAAGGGGAGCAGGGATATGGGGAAGAGGGGGAGGATCAGGAATCAACAAAATGAAGTATATGTGAAATGTCATAGGAATCCTGTTACTGTGTGAGCTAATTAAAATCATAAATTGGAAATATTTGTTTCTTGGGCCCAAGAGATAGTCCTATTTTTTGGGGGGGGGTCTTTTTGAGACAAGGTTTCCCTGTGGTCCCAGCTGCCTGGAACTCACTGTGTAGACCAGGCTTGCCTTGAACTCACAGAGATCCTCCTGCCTCTGCCTCCCGAGTGCCGGGATTAAAGGCATGTGCCACCATGCCCAGCTGAGTAAAGTGTTTTTTACACTGGCCTGATGACTTGAATTCAATCCTTAGCTCCCATGAGAAGGTGCAAGGAGTGAACTGATCCACAAACTTTTCCTGTGACTTCCACATGTGTGCATGTAGACCCCCTCACTAATAATAAATATTGATAATAAAATATCGAAAGGTTTTGTTCTTATTCCAGTGGGTCACTTATAACTTGAACACCTTAGTACTTTATGACTATGTATTTGTGGTTGTGTGATGGCACATTAAATTGATGTCTGAACAAAAACAGTTTGACTCTGGCATCCATTTAAACCAAGACTGGGGTCAGAACTGTTCTGAGAACCTGTTTCTTCAGATTTCTCCCAGAACTTTGTTCTTGAACAAAGGCCTTGCTATATCTTTAGTGCAACCATAAATTCTCCATGAATGGGAAAGAGAAAGCGGAATTTGTCTTATCAGGGGATTTGCCCTTACTGAACTCTACTGACCTAGAACAGCAAGTTCAATCACAAACATGTTATCAGTCTAGGCCCACCTGTTGTTTATGACACAAATGGGTGACTCTGTTGCTTTCAATGACTATTTACTGTTTGCAGCGCTTGACAGTCTCACAACATACACACACATATGAGAATTGTTCTCCGGCAAGGTAAGGAAGGGTTATGAGGGTTATAAGAGGATCCCAAGACCTAGTTCATCTTTTGATAAACATCTAGGTTGTTTCCATTTCCTTGCTATTGTGAACAGCGCAGGAATCAACATAGATATACAAGTATCTCTTTAGTAGGATAGAGTCCTTTGGCTATAAAGAGAGGAACAATATTGCTGGGTGATTTGGCAGTTCCATTTTAAAAGCAAAAACTTAACAAGCAGAATGATGCAAAAAATTCTATATCTACCATGAACTTCAGACTACCTAGTTTATATTCACTACATCCTGCCTCTCTGTAAATATCTGAATATCTTCTTTGTATACAGGATATTAAAATATTTTTGTTGGTTCTTTGAGAATCTCACACAATGTATTTTGAGTCTGTTTACTCTCCACTCCTCCCTCTGACTCTTCTCAGATTCACCCCTACTTCCTGGCCCCTGCCACTTCATGGCCTCTTTTTTTTAGTAACTCATTGAGTCCAATTTGTGTTGCCCATATACATGTGGGTGTGGGGTCATCTACTGACTCTCCCTCCCCCAGAAGCCTCCAACTGGTAATAGCTCCTCAGTTAAAGGTGGGGACTCATGAACTCCCCATTTCATGCTTAAATGTTGACTGGCTTAATCTTGCACAGGTCCTATGCAGGCAACCACAGCTGATATGAGTTCATGAGTGCAGAGTCCTGTCATGCCCAGAAGACACTGCTTTTCTCTGGTCCTCCCCAGTCTCTGGCCCTTAGAATCTTTCTATTCCCTTTTCCATGTACAGGACATTTTTAAAGGATACAGTAGGATCCATAGCCTGACCCAGGCTATGTTATCAGAACTAACAAGTTGTCTGGTCATATTTGGCATTCTTCAATACTTAAGTTCTAGATAAATTACCTATTCTATCCAAGAGTAGTTTCCCCCAAGACAGAGTCAGTTCTCATATGAGTGCAGCACGGTTTTCACATTCATCAATATAATAAAAGTGTGTGGAAAGATATTGAATGTATTTATCCATTCTATTTTTCATTTCAGGAAACAATTGCATCTAAATTATAAACAGTTATCCCATCAACAGATAGCCTACTTTTCCTCATAAGTTACTAGTATCCACCATGGTGTTCATGTGGAGGTCAGAGGATAACTTACAGAAGTCTGTGGATCCCAGAGATTGAACTCAAGCTTTTTTAAGCTTATCAGCAGCACCTTTACCCACTGAGCCATCTTGGCAGCCCTCATTTAGCAGTTTAAAGGTTGCCTCAGATTCTTTGCTATCTCTCCCATTGAGAGATGGATTCCAATATCTCTTCCCTTGAATCCAAGTTGGTCCTAGGGATTTGCTTGACACATTTAACAAGACAAGAATAAAGATGCAAGACTTTTGAGTTATAGGATCGGATTGCTTTTAGCCACTTCCTGGCCTATGATCACTCTAGGGAAACTACTTGCCATTAAGAAGTCTATCTAGGGGTACTCCACTGAAGGGGTACTCCAAGAGCATCACCCTGTATCCCTGTTCAGCATGGAAGAAGCCAGAGCAGTCTGTGTCCCTATTCCCTACTAGCAATTTGGGTAACCCCTTTAGAGGATGGTGTGATAAGAATAGGAGGCAGGAATTGGCTAGGCAGTTAGGGTAAAAAGACCCCAAAGAAATGTAACCAGTTTCTTGGCTAAAAGTCAAAATGTCCTTGGGCCTGCTAGCAACATATTCTGTTCCAAAGGCCAAAAATGTCAAAAGTATTTGGGAGTTTGTATCTAATCATTAAAAGATTTTAGAGTTACCTCTTCACAGGGGGGAATGTTGGAGGGGAGGGAGTAGGCATGGATTTGATCAAAACACCTTATATGCATGTATGAAATTCACAACAAAGTTGTTGTAAAAAAATTTTTAAAGGCTATCTACCCTCTCTCCTACCCACAGGTCTCACTCCGGGGTAAGTCCATCATGTCCTCCGCATCTTGCCTCCCCCAGCCTCATTCACTCTCCCATCTCCCCTGACGGTCTCTCCTAGTTTGGGTCCTGTCCAATTCCTTGTCTTGGGGCACGAGATACCTGGGGACCAATACTGCTTCCTGATCCTTTTCATCCAGACCAACTTAGTGCCTTCTCTGGGCCCCAGGAGCACTGCTTCTGGGCCGGGCCCCACCCTCACCACCCTCTGCTTTCCTGGGCCTGCACCACCACCAGGCTCTTTCTGGGATGCAGGGGCTGACCTTTCCTCTTCCTGACCCTTTGCATCCAGACCAACCCACCTCCTCAATGCAGTCCCCAGGAGTCCTTGGGGACTCCTCCAGCCCCATCTGCCTTTGCATCTCTGGGTGGCATGGCCACCAGCTGCCACAGACCAGCATCTTTCCTGGGCTCTGCTCCCAGGCCAGTCCAAACCCCAAATTCCTGACACCAAAATTGTTCCTGGAGCGATCCAGACCTTAGGAAAGAGCCTGAAAACATCTGACCCTCATCTGAATTGGGCCTCTGTGGGAACTCCTGCAGACAAAAGCAATGCGGCCACTCCAATATAAAATCAAAAGAGAGAACTGGACGCTTAGATGAACCAGCTTTTCATGCCTAAAAAGCAAACCACAAAGATACATAAAGTTCACAAATAGAAGCAGACCTAAACATGAAGTCCTCAGTCTCACACAAGAATCAGACACTACAAAAGAAATTCACATGTCAAAATCACAGAGTAAAAATAATAACATGAAAAACCAAAATAACATATCCCCACCAAATACCAATAGTCCTCTAGAGGAGTACAATGAGAACACCCTAGA
>NW_008334762.1:883322-884082 GCF_000622305.1 Nannospalax galili | reverse complement strand
ATGAAAGAAGACAGGGATAAACTTCTGAATGAATTCAGAAAAGAGTTAGAAATATTGAAGACTACTCAGGCTGAAATGAAGAAGGAAGTCAAACATTCATAAGCCAATTAGAAACAACAGGAGAAAGCCTCACCAATAGGATGAACGAAATGGAAAACAGAGTATCAAGACTGAAAAATAAAGTGGATGAGCTAGACCACGCAAGCAAAGATTATAAAAAATTTAAGAAATCACAAGAATGGAATATGCAGGAATTGTGTGACACCATAAATAGACCAAACTTATGACTCATAGGCATACAGGAAGGAGAAGAATACCAACTTAATGGCATGGACCAGATCTTCAACAGAATAGTGGAAGAAAATTCCCCTAAATTAAAGAAGGACATTCCCATACAAATACAAGAGGCATACAGAACACCAAACAGACAGGACCAGAAAAGAAACTCTCCATGGCACATCATAGTAAAAACACCACACGTACAAAACAAAGAGAAAATCAGTATTGTCAGTATTCAGTAAGCTGCAAAAGAGAAACAACAAGTCACATATTAAAAAAAAACAAAACAAAAAAAAAACGATTAGGATTACAGCTGACTTTTCAGTGCAAACTATGAAAGCCAGAAGAGCCTGGACCAAAGTATTCCCAGTTTTAAATGACCACAGATTGCAAACAAGATTACTATACCCAGCCAAAATGTCTATTATAGTCTAAGGGGAAAGAAAAATCTTCCATGACATAAATAGGCTGAAGGAATTCA
>NW_008334762.1:882152-883212 GCF_000622305.1 Nannospalax galili | reverse complement strand
GTATAACTGTGGAAAAGCACAGCTATATTGAGAATGTAAACAGAAATAAAAATGACAGGATTCAATGCTCATCTTTCATTAATAACTTTAAATATTAATGGAATGAGCTCCCCAGTAAAAAAACACAGACTATCCAGATTACTATACCCAGCCAAAATGTCTATTATAGTTAAAAGGGAAAGAAAAAACTTCCATGATATAAATAGGCTAAAGGAATTCATATCCACAAAACCAGACCTTCAGAGAGTTCTGGAAAAAGAGCTGAAGGAATAAGTATACCCTAGGGTCAAAGAAAGAAAGTAAATAAAGGTATAATTGTGGGAAGAAAAAATAGACAAAAATGCAAACAGTAATCAAAATGATGGCAACCAATACATATCTTCCAATTATATCTTTGAATATCAATGGACTTAACTTCCCAGTCAAAAGACGCAGGCTAGTTGAATGGATTAAGAGACAAAACCCATCTTTTTGTTGTCTGCAAGAAACTCATGACACTTTCAAGGAAAGACACTATCTCAAAGTGAAAGGATGGAAAAAAATATACCAAGCAAATGGCACTAGCACAAAGGCAGGTGTAGAAATTCTAATATCTGACAAAATAGACTTTAAACAAAAACTAATCAGAAGAGATAAAGAGGGCCACTTCATTTTGATCAAAGGAACAATGAATCAAGAAGATATTACAATCATAAACATATATTCACCAAACTCCGGTACACCAAACTTCATAAAAACAATACTGCAGTATTTTAAGACCCAGATTAATCCCAACTCATTAATAGTAGGGGAGTTCAATACCCCACTGTCTCCATTATATACATCAACAGGGTAGAGAGTTAACAGAGAGACATCTGAATTAAACAATACAAATGGAATTAACAGATGTCTAGCGAGTATTCCACCCAAGCACCAAAGGACAGCACCCCATGGAACCTTCTCTAAAATTGAGCATATACTGAAGCACAAAACAAACCTCAACAAACACAAAAAGATTGAAATAATTCCATGCATTCTATCAGACCACAATGCAATAAAGCTTACAATCAACACCAGAAGA
>NW_008334762.1:879770-880704 GCF_000622305.1 Nannospalax galili | reverse complement strand
GTTACGAAATTAACCTACAAAAGTCTGTAGCCTTTCTATATACCAATAACAAGCAATCAGAGAAAGAGCACATAGAAACACTCCCCTTCACAATAGCTGAAAAAAAAGAAATATCTTGCAATAAACCTGACCAAAGACATTAAAGTCCTCTACAATGAAAATTTTAAATCTTTAAAGACTGAAATTGAGGAAGATATCAGAAGATGGAAGGACCTCCCATGCTCATGGATTAGAAGAATTAATATTGTGAAAATGACCATCCTACCAAAAGTCATATATAGATTCAACACAATGCCAATCAAGATCCCCATGACTTTTTTCACAGAATTAGAAAAAACTATCTTGAGATATGGAAGCACAAAAGACATCTGATAGTCAAAACAACCCTGAGCAGTAAGAGCAATGCCGGGGGGATTACTATACCGGATTTCAAGCTGTATTACAGAGCTATAGTCATAAAAACAACATGGTACTGGCACAAAAATAGACCCATAGACCAATGGAACAAAATTGAAGACCCAAATATGAGTAAATGCAATTTCAGCCACCTGATATTTGACAAAGAGGCCAAGAACATTAACTGGAGGAAAGACAGCATGTTCAGCAAATAGTACTGGCAAAACTGTATCTCCACTTGTAGAAGAATGAAACTAAACTCCAATCTTTCACCCTGCACAAAAGTCAATTCCAAATAGCTCAAAGACCTCAATGTAAAGCCTGAAACTCTGAAACTATTACAAGAAAACATTGGGAAAAACCTATAAGATATAAGTATAGGAAAGGATTTTCTAAACCTGACACCAATAGCCCAGGAAACAAGGGCAAGGATTAAAAAGTGGGACCTCATTAAACTAAAAAGCTTCTGTCCATCAAAGGAGACTACCAAGGAAACAAACAGAAAACCCACAGAATGGGAGAAAATCTTCACCAGCGA
>NW_008334762.1:878938-879524 GCF_000622305.1 Nannospalax galili | reverse complement strand
ATTCATTGCTGGTAGAACTGTAAACTCATGCAACCCCTAAGGGAAGCAGTGTGGAGAACTCTTAAAAAACTAAAAATGATCCTACCATTTCACCCGGTTATACCACTCCTCGGCATATACCCAAAGGACTCATCTTATTGCAGAGATGCTTCTACACCCATGTTTGTTGCTGCTCTTTTCACAATAGCTAAGAGATGGAAGCACCCTAAGTGTCCATCAATTGATGAGTAGATAATGAAAATGTGTGTATGCTATCTAGGAATTGGGTGAAAAAATTAAATAAATAAATAAATACATAAAATACATAAATAAATAAATAATTCTTCAACGCATAAAAATTTGCTCCTTAATAATTGGTAGATGTGAAAAACATTACCATTGAAATCTACCTGATGACTTTATATCCATGCTTAGATGCCAAGGAGCTCAGAAAGTAACTGTGACTAGTAATAATCAGATGTATGAAGATTAAAAACACATGTGCATCTTAGTGTCAATTGCATTCAAAATGAATTTTTCTGTATGAAACTGTGTATTTTAATAATGAAATGGAGATCTTTTTTAAAGGTTGAAACCTCGTTTAATT
>NW_008334762.1:872286-878905 GCF_000622305.1 Nannospalax galili | reverse complement strand
CAGCCAATTTTGAAAGAGATGCATCTTAGCTCTGGAAATTGTTATTGAATATGTGAATGCTGTTGTAATGAAATGCCTCTTCTAATTATATGGTTATTAAATAAATAATTTTTTAAAAGTCTATCTACCTTGAAATTGGCACAGTATAAGGAAGCCCAAACTAGTCACATTGGAAAGATAGAGAGAAATCACATGTCCCAACCAGCCTAGCCCAGGCTTAAACATGTGAGGTAAGAAGCTACCTTGGACATTCCAAGCAGACATACTATGGAAAAAAGCACAGAGACCCAGACAACACTACAAATCAAGATCTCAGGCAGGTGGCCCCAATCACACCTTCCCAGATGTCTCCAACTATCCAAGGCACTCTATCGGAAAACATCGTAGAATGTACATAACACTTCTATGCTAACTTTTTCACAAATTCCTCACACACAAAATATGAGCCTGATAACACAGTGGTTGTTTTGGACTACTAAGTTTTGGGACTAGATCATTATGAAATGGCTAAACATTTAAACCCAAGGAAGGTGTTTACCACACATAATACTTACCAGTGCTATCTACATAAACTATGCTCCTGAGCAAAATGGTATTACAACAATATATAAGAAAAAATGCATGTATTCTTTTTTCCAGATATCTAAGATGTTATTATTGGGCAGTTCGAACTTTAATTGCTATTGGAGGCCTTCCTGAGCCACAAACTTCATTTGAAATTGTTTTTTAACTCTTGAATTTTTTTTCTGGAATTTTTGTGTTCTCCAGCCTAATTGGTCAGGTAAGTTGATTGTGAATCCCTAGACACAAAGTATTTTCATTTTTGAAATACTAATAAGTGTTTATAAATTTTATGGAGGAAAAATTAAAATCCGTCTGGTTGTTCTTTTCCTGCTCCTCCTCCTCTTCCTTATCCTCCTCCTTCCCCTCTTCCTCCTCCTCCTCCTCCCTCTGCCATCTTTCATCTATTAAATGACATAGAATAGGTTTGTGTGTCAACATTGCAACAATGACTTTTTTGAAGACAGACTCTTGCTACATACCTTTGAGCTTATTGTCCTCCTTCCTTTCATAGAGAAGTGGATTCAGACCTCAAGTGCTGGAATGGCATATGTGTGCCACCATAGCCAATTGCCTTTCCATTTTTAGACCATTAAATCTGTCGAAGACTTACCAGCAAAGTTTGTTAGGCTATAGAACACTTTTCATAGGCAGTGAAAACATTGTTATTCATGATTAAGTAGTCTTGAACCTAAGCCAAGGTGTTTCAAATAGCATTCGATGTTGTTCTATGGCATAATGGCATGCTCAGTGCAAAGTGTGCCTGTGATGTGTTCGGAACCAAAGCCTCAGTGAATTTGTACACTACAGTATGGGCAAGCCATGCCAGAGACACCTTGAATTCATTGCATATTTAATTTTGAATTAATTTTTGGTCATTGTACATTCAGAAACATTTTATTGCTACCAAATTTTTACAGCCCCCACATTCCGTTACACAGCCCCATATGGAGGTATGACAAGGCTCAGGAACCTGGGTACAAGATGACAAAATCATTAATCTCATTGGAGAAATCATGATTCTCACTCACCACACTCACAACAGTATGGATGAAATTCATGCTGTAACAATAAGAACTACTCAATAAGATATTTGATAATGATCAAAACATTTCAAGCCTCAAATAATGCATCCAAGAATGTCAAGGGTCTGCCAAACATGCCAGGCACCAGAGAGGTTTGGAAGCTCTGTATGATTTCAAAATGGGAAGCCTCCCAAGAGGTTTCATGAAGCAGATGTATCTGAGGCATTTTCAAAAGCGAAATGGTAACCAGTCATCATCAATAAGCAGTTCAACAGATCAGAAACAGTAAATGAAAAGATGCCAGTAAGCCTCAGATGTGTTCAAGGAAACAGAAAGAGGTCCAGAATTAATGCTATAAAGGACCTCTGTAAATAAGAAGTAGATGCAAAGATTCAATATTTTAAGGGTTCTGAATATCAGATTTGAGTTTTACCTTGAAAGCAATGGGAAGCCAGCCTCTGGAGGACATTGGACAAAGAGACTCATGGTTAATTATATCAACCAGAAAGGATAATTGTTTTTAAATGTTTTATTATTACTTTTGGTGAACATCAAGAGCAAATGCTATTGAAAATATAATTTGCTACACTCACGTATCTTAAAAGGAAAGTGCATACCACACCATGAAGGTGAGGGCATTGAACAAAATAGGGAATTATCAGGGAAGGAAGGAAGGAATGGACCTGGGTAAACAAGATGAGGGTCAGGTAATTTGAATAATTTTACTGGGCTTTGAGCTGTAAGGCTATTTCTCTGACGCCTAGTACAGTCATATGGGACAGATATATAGTGGCTTAGATGTGGGAGACTATATGACAGCTATATAATGAAGGCATTTGGGAATAGGGATTATGAGTTAGTTTGCATTATGAAAGGCACTTTCAGGGAAGTTGGTCACTATCTGTTGCAATCAGCTATCATTGCAAGGGGCAAGCAAGGCTCTCAGTCAGGAAGCCTTTAAAGGCAAACACATCAAAATTCAGAAAATAGGCATATGGGTAATGCCAATGCACAGGGACATGGCAACTCTAGTTTGGTCTTATTAGTGAACTAAAAAGGGTGATTGGAGCAGAAACTCCATTTGGAAAATGAGTATCAAGCAGTTAAAACTTATGTGTAAAATATTATCTCAGTGGCTGGGGAAATGTGCTAATGGTTGAAATAGGAAGGTAATTAGATAGAAATTCAATTAAAATTTATTGGAATGGAAGTAAGAAAAAACCCACATTATTTCATAGTCATAAAATCCATATGAGGTACACATTGTTTTATCAGTTTTACAGATGAGGAAACTCCAGTCTAAAGAGATTAAGAGGCACTGCCATTTCACACTTATAATTCATACTGTCTTAAAAATGGAACCATGTACAATAATATTGGCAATCAAAGCAAAACTTAACACATATAGAACACTCAGTATGTGCAAAACAATTTTCAAAAGACTGAAAAATGATGTCTATGTCCTATAATCCTAGCAATTAGGAGGTAGAGGCAGGAGGATTGCCACAAGATCAAAATCAGCCTGGTCTATAGAGAAAAATTGTGGCCAGCCAGGACTACAGGGTGAGACTCTGTCTCAAAAGGAAAAAGAAAAAAGAAAAAGAAAAAGGGGAAACAGTGTCTTCCTAGCATCAATTCAAATCTCTTACCACTCACTACAACAATTGCAGCCATATCGCTTGGGGATTCTGAATTTGGACTCTACTGTAGACCTACTCAATCAGACCCTGCATCTTAACAAGATCTTTGCATGATTCTTATAAATGAATGTTTGAGAAGTGACACTTTATATACTGTAACATACCTGACCTTAAATTGAATTTGAAGCACTAACAGGAACTGAAATCACAGAAATTGTGGTACTGGAGCACAAGAGAAAGTTGGAAGCTGGATATAGATTTACATGCACCTTAATCTCTCATAGTAAATATGAATAGAAGATGCTGAGAAGGAGCCAGATAGATGCAAAAGCAAGATATCCTGGGATAAAATTTCCATGTATCAAAATTCATACATGTAACCACACTAATGACTATGCCCCACAATCACTTTTCACTAGTCTGTGATGCAACTCATAAAGCCTGATATTTTCTAACACTCACTCCTGTGCTTCCCTAGACTGAAACCCATTGTGTAATACAAATTGTCCTCAATTCGTACACCAATGAAACCCACCATCGCTAAAGGATAATACAGAAGACATTCAGATTACTATAGTACTTGGGCTCTCAAGATTTAATGTTTTAAGTTGTCTTTGGTTCCCAACTATCTCCCAACCCAACCCCTAATATACCAAGTCTCACGGCCTTAAGAAAAACTGCATAAACGTGTTTATCTGTCAAAAGCAGATGGAAAACAAAAATCTGGGAATTAAGGTTGTAGAATATTCGGAGAGCCATTGAAGAGTAAGAGACTGAAAAATGGATACACTGGATTGTCTCTGAATGTCCTCAGCAAATACTTTTAAGAAATAGAAGAGCCCATTAACTCTAAAAATGTAAACTGAGAGGCCATCATGATAAATGGTATCTGAGCTATATCAAAAAAAAAGTAGTTTTTCCATAAGCAGAAAAGTCTCCACAGCTACTAGAATGAATGAGAAAAGTATTCGTGTGAAAGAGAAGCCCTAGTTTCCCTCTATAATAAACCCACAGTCAAAGCAAATTTGCAACCACTTGCTTCCCTCTCTGTGAGAGGAAGAGGCAAGCAATATATCTTTTTTTGTGCTGAGACCTTAAAGCTCAGCTTTTAACCTAGAGTGGGTTTTTATGGCTGAGTTATAAACATCTGAGAACTAATCCTGACAGTTCCTTAAGTATTGTCACAGCAGTAGACAATGCTTCAGTAATTTCAGCACATTTCAACTTCTGCTGAATACTATGCCTTGAGCATGATAAGATTTGATTTTATCTGTCTAAACAACACAAAGGGAAGTACAGAGGTTGAAACTGCATGATAAACTGAGCCTACAAAGCCAACCAACACTGGCTCATCTGTGAAGGATACTTTTACAGTGAGGCTCATCAAAATGGACTAGCTGTTCTGCCAAATAACTGCTCAGCTTTCATTACACTTGCTTTGCATATGTGCAGAGGGTATAGGTGCTTTAAAATGTCAGTGATCATTTCCACAGTAACACAAAATTTGTGAAAATGATGTGAAGTCACTTGCATTATGAGATTGAATCCCCACAAAATTCTCACATGATTGTTATGATGGGTCTTATTGCTGTCAGAGAGAGAATGTCATTTCCCCAACATTTTAACTGAAATGGGTGAAATTAAGATCTGATGTGAGTGTGTTAAAATCGGGTAGTTAGGGCATTATAAAGGTATGCTTAAGGACAAATAATGGGGTTGAAATTTCTCTCCTGGGTTTGTTGTTTTAGATGCGCGATATAATTGGGGCAGCGACAGCCAAAAAGAACAGCTTCCATATCTCATGGACCATATCACTGCCTACATGAACAAATATTCCATTCCTCAAAGTGTGCAGAATCGAGTTCGGACTTGGCTGAAATATACATGGAACTCTCAAAGAATACTAGGTAAGCATTTACTGCTTAAATTCTTCTAAGCCTTATCACATAATGAAAATTATGTTAACTGAAAGAAGAGATAAATTGGATTTGAACAGCAGATTGAAAAGGAATAATTTCTAAGGCATTAATTTAATACCATACCAATGATTTTTTTCTTAAATGTAGAGCCATATATTTTTTGGAAGGCAAATCTTAAAAGAGAAAGGTTAAATTTTATTCCGTCCTACCAGATGCTAGGAATTACATGTTACCTTATCATACACACACACACACACACACACACACACACACACACAATAATAAATAAATAATAAATAAATTAAAGGGAAAATGAGGGGCTGAAGAGATGGCTCAGCAGTTAAGAGCACTGATTGCTCTTGCAGAGGACCTGGGTTCGAGTCCCAGCACCCACATAGCAGCTAAGAACTGTCCTTAACTCCAGTTCCAGGGGAATCCAACGCCCTCTTCTGACCTCCATAGCATTGCACAACACAGGTACACTCACATACATGCAGGCAATACACTTGTACACATAAAATATAAATTAAATTTAAAAAAAAGAAAATTGAGTTCCATTGACCCCTTTTCAGAGACAAGGAAACAGCAGAGACTCCTAACCCAACTGAGACATTTGGTCAAGGATGCAGAACCACCAAATGGTGAACTGCAACTCAGCCTGGCATCTGTTCTCCAAACTCCTGCTCTGTGACATCTCCCTCTCCTGGGAGCACAGTGTGCAAGAAAAGCAGCAAGCTCTCCAGCCATTCTCACTGCACCACATGGTTTGTAGTTGTTTCTAAGAGACCCTTAATCAATGCTGTCTGCTCTACAACTACAGCACGGAAGCTCAAAATAATTTTTTTATTATTATTACACTTGTACAATCTTTTACTCATTATAAACTCTATAAGACACAAAATTAAATGAGGTTTTAACATTTAAAAAAGATCTCCACTTCGTTGTTAAAATACACAGTTTCATACAGAAAAATTCATTTCAGGGCTCTTGACATTGAGACGTTTTCACATGCATTTCTAATCTCTATATATATATGACTATTACTGGTCACAGTCGCTTACTTTCTGAGTTCCTTGGCATCTGAGTATGAATATAAACTCATCAGATAGACAGCCTTCCTCTCCCACTAGAGCCTCCATACTCTGTCATCCCTGCCACTGTCCACTGTGTTGTCAGGACCCCCATCTATTCCCCTCTATCTGCCCTTCTGGTAAATCTAGTCAGCCAGAGGTCCCTGTTCCAGGAGGATCAGCCATTCCTCATTTACGGCAATCCATTGTCATTATTCCTTTGGATAGAATTGGGGTGAACCATATTATTCCTACAATCTACTGACTAATTATACATAACAGATCAAGAAAAATATCTCTAGATAAGGTTTATTTGAGACCAACTGGTCATTACCCAAGATTTATCTGCAAGACACACAGTAATTAAAAATGCCAGAATGGTGGAACTAACCTTCTTGGATGTT
>NW_008334762.1:868157-871859 GCF_000622305.1 Nannospalax galili | reverse complement strand
ATAAGAGCATACATATATATAGCTAAAAGTTACTTGACAAACAGCAAAGCCAGACAGGCGACACCTTCAGTCGAGTTGTTGGCCAGGATCGATAAAGGCTTTTCCAGATAGTAACCCAACACACTACTGGAAAAATGAACAGCAGACCTCAAAATAATTTTTTATTGAAGTATATAAAGTAAACTAATGGGCTAGTTGACAGTAAATTCAACTTTCAGTTTGTTCCATAAAAATAAGAACTAGTGTCAATGAGAAGTCCAAAAAAAGCTATTTGCTTTAGCGGAAAAGTGAGAGTCCCAAATCATAATTATTCCTAAGAGCAGAAAGTATCCAGTGGTTGTGGCAGCAGGAGACTTTCTTCAGCTTTCTGCCACTCATAAGAGACTGCAGCCTCATACATTTGGGATCTCCCAGAATGGTCAGATCTCTCTCTCTCGATCTCTCTCTCTCTCTCTCTCTCTCTCTCTCTCTCTCTCTCTCTCTCCTACTGCTATTCATGAGGGCAGTTCAAGTAGGAAAGAAGCAACAAAAAATGAAAAAGTGGCACATCATCCCTCTCCCTCCCATTAGCCGCCACACACACTGATTCAGCATGGCTTAGTGGGTAGCTAGAGTCCTCAGAAACAAGAAACTAGGCTATTATATGGATGATGTTCATATTTAGAATATATGTTAGAATCAGAATAAGGGTGTAATATAGAAATTTATATCTTTTGTAAGTAGATATAAGAAAACATCCAAAATAAAGCTGAATTCAGTGGCACACACATGTAATTCCAGTTCTTTGGAGGCAGAGACAGGTGAATCTCTGTAAGTTGAAGTCCAGCCTGGTCTACATAACAAGTTCCAATCCAGCCAGGCCTATTTAGTGAGACACTGTCTCAAAAAAAAATTTTTAAAAAGAAAATATTGAAGATAATGAACCCTCACCTCATAAACTCTGACTATACTCCACATTAAGAATAGGCAACAATTTTGTTTATGGAATGTTTTGTTAGTCTGAAGGTCCACCATTTAATTCACATGTAGAAAAATCTATAATGTATTCAAATTCTTTATTGAGTTAATAAGCAACTAAATAACAATAATTTGAATTTACTCACTTAGCATATTTCTTCATTAGATTCCATTCCCAGCTGAGACACCTACTAATTATGCTCAATCCAGTAAGTCACTTACAGCCTCTCTGGGTTTCAATTTTTTTGTTTTCTTCTGTCTGCAAAGTAGGAATGAGAACACTTAGCCTTAGGATTGCTACAAGGGTCAAATATGATAATGGGCATGACAGAGCAGGGATCCTTCAAGCACCACCTGCTGCTCATTATTGTTCGCCTTCCTTGGAGGTTGGGGCTGGCAGAAAACAAAAACTAGATCTTTTTCTATCTCAGTGTGTCCATTAACCTTGGTCCCACAATCATTAAATTTTATATCCAAAGTTGCAGGAAACAATGCTCTGGATTATTCAATGTGTCACTTATAGTCAAAACACTTCCTTGCCCTCATTATACACCTGTTATGGTAGATATGTAGGGCTAGGTAAGGTAGCACATGCTTGTAATTCCAGCACTCAGGAGACTGCCACAGAAGAATTGTCATGAGTTCAAGTCCAATCTGGTCTCTAAAACAAGATTTTTGTCTCCCTAAACAAGACAGGGCACATCTGTAAGCTCAGTGGTATGCTACTAGGGGAAGAGGCTCCCTGGAGTCCACTGACCAGCCAGTCTAGAAAATCAGTGAGCTCCAAGCGTAGTAAGAACCCCTATTTCAAAAAACTGAGTAAAAGATGATAAAGAAAGGTACCCAATGTCAACCCGTGGCCTCCACACAGGTACACACACACATACACATGAACACACACACACACACACACACACACACACACAGAGGCCTTGATGAGAAGTATATAGCTTCAATAGATATAATGAAAATACTGAATTTAAGATATATTTATTTATGAAACATTTTGTCACCTTAATTTTCAATTTTTTTCTAATTATACTTTGGTGAATTGTTTCAGCAATTATTCTGCTTTGAGGGTTAATGTGTTTGTTTTTACAAAGATGAATCCAGCTTGCTTGAGAACCTGCCAACAGCAATGCAGTTATCTCTTGCCATTGACATAAACTTCAGCATCATCAACAAAGTGGAATTGTTTAAGGCAAGTTTTTTTTTATAATTCATAGAAAGACACAATATCAATTTCTCCAAGTCTAAGTAATTGCTTTATTTGGCATTTATTTGTCTTTTTGCCTTCTTAATTTTTTATTACATTTTTATTCATTTATTTTGGGTGTACATGAGGGGGAGGAGAGGCTGGGGAAACACATGTGCCAAGATGTGCATGTGGAGACAGAGGATGTGGAGTCAGTGGGTCTTAAAGACCAAACGCAGGTCTCAGGCTTCGTAACAGGTGCCTTTACATTCTGAACCATCTCACTGGCTCTGCCTTATGTTTTAACAAAGTCAAAATAACCTAGAGAATTTATAAGAGTCAAAAAGCTTATGGGTCCCTGCCCAACAGACAACTTGCTCTTTAGAAGCCTCTCTCTTCTAATTAGTGTAAGGAAAGAAGAGTCCTTAAGACAAGTTCTTCAGACTCTACTTGCATAAATTTAAATGTAATTATACTCTACTGCTCTGTCTTTGCTAACTTGTGTATCACTTTCCACTTAAGAGTGTGCCTTGGCCATATATGATGAATCAGGCCCTAGGTTAGCTCTGGATTGGCCTAATCATGTATCTATTACTAATGCCTTATACCTGGTTTTATTTTTGTACAGAAGTTTTAAAGATTTATTTATTTATGTATGAGCATTGCCTGTATGTATGTAAATGCACCATATACTTGCCTGTTGCATACAGTGGCCAGAAGATAGCGTCAGATCCCCTGGAACTGGAGTTAAGAACAAGTGTTAGCTGCCATATGGGTGCCAGGCACCGAACCTGGTTCCTCTGGAATAGCAGATAGTTCTCTTAAATGCTGAGCTATCTCTTCAGACCCAGCTTTTTTTTTAATACAAGGTCTCACAGTATACCTAGACATTCCTCCTGCCTCAACCTTCAGAATTCTGAGATGACAGGTGTGATCCACAACACCTAGATGGGCTTAGACTTTTAGAGTGACCAAATTTGAACCTAGAGACATTTTTCAGAAAAAATGATTGTGTTGTTTAGTTTTTGATTACTTGACACATACTAGAGACACCTGATAAAAGGGACCATCAGTTGAGCGTTGGCCTGTGGGCATGTCTGTAGGGCATTTTCTTGATTGCTGGTTGATATAGAAGAGCCCAGTCCACTGGTAATGCCATGCATGGGCAGTTGGGCTTGGGCTGTATAGAAGAAGTAGCTGAGCAAACAAGGGAAAGCAATTCAGTAAGCAGCATTCCTTTCCTCCATGGTCTCTGCTTCAATTCCTGCCTTCAAGTTCCTGTCTTGAGTTCCTGTCCTGATTTCCCTCAGTGATAGACCATGACTTGGAAGTGTAAGATGTAATAAACCCTTTCCTCCCCAAGTTGAATTTGGTCAGAGTGTTTATCACAGCAAAAGGCAAATTAGGATAATGATGATCCATAGCTGAAATCCAAGCTCTCAGAAGGCTGAAGGGGTAGAATTTAGAGTTCAAGGCCAGCATAGTGACCTACATAGTGAAACTCTGTCTCAAAAAAAAAAAAAAAAAAAAAAAAAAGGGGGCCAAAAAAA
>NW_008334762.1:862281-868091 GCF_000622305.1 Nannospalax galili | reverse complement strand
GAAATGCAAATTAAAACCACTTTAAGATTTCACCTTACCCCAGTCAGGCTGGGCTAAAAAAAAAAAAAAAAAAAAAAAAAAAAAAATAGGGGCCAGCAACATGGCTCAGCAGGTGAAAGAGCTTGCTGTCCAGGCCTGGTGATCTGAGTTGGATCTTTAGAACCTACACAAAGATGGAAAAAGAGAACCAGCAAAATTGTATGCACACACACACAATAATAAATAAAATTTTAACTTTTGAATGTTTTTAGTGTTATTGCTCTTTTCTTCATATTTTATAGAGCAATGGGTTTTTCACACCTAAGATTTAACTCTGTGTTTGGCATTCACTGATTCATCTATTTGCTTAATTCGTTCAGCACATACTTATTAAATTCCTATTATATTCCAGGCACTATTTTGGCCACTGGAAATAAAATGTTTGAAAACTATTATTTATATATGTGGATCTTAAACTCTACAAAAATGCCTGAAAAGTATATGAACATGATGATGCCATTGAACAAAATTGAGGCAGTTAATAAGGAAGACAGTACTGATCATGAAAAGCTTCTCTGATGGCGTACATGTGAGCAGTTGGGTAGAGGACTGCAGAAAGTTCAGGGGTGACCTGTGCAGATCCTGAGAGAGCTGGAGAGGGAGGGGAAATATTTCAAAAGGATGCATAAGATGAAATTCTGAGCTAGGAACACACTTCAAGAAGGCTAGTAGGAACAAAGTTAGGCTGGTGGAAAGCAAGACACATCAGAGAAAAGTAAAAACAAGGGGAGGCACAGGAGGGGGGTCAAATTAATGAAAAGTCTAAGAGGCTGAAGCATAAACTTTGAATTAGATTGCCCTCTGAAATGTGATCACACTAAGGACTTTTGTGTGCAAAATTACATGAGATCAGTTTGAAAAGGATTGTCTTCCTTACTAATTGGAGAATAGATTTTAGAAAGCAAGCTTGGGGACTAGAGAGATAGTTAGCAGTTAAGAGCACTAATTGCTCCTCCAGAGGACCCAAGTTCAGTTCTCAACACCTACATCAGGGAGCTCACAACCACCTGTAACTCCAGTTCCAGGGGATCTAACAGTCTCTGGTCTCCAGAGTCACTGGCATGTATATGGTGCACATAAACTCATACACACACACACACACACACACACACACACACACACACACCACAAAAATAAAATCTTTATTTGTAAATTTTTATTGGATTTTTGTGTGTTTCACACAGAATATCTTAATCATCTTTATCCCCCTTCCCCATTGGCACCCTCCCAAGTTGGGGCTGGACCTATGGATTGATGTTCTCCCTCAGCAGTTTGTATAGCGCTCTCTGAAGCTATGAGAGCTAGCCTTCAGGGAGGTGGCTTCCAGGTCAGTTCCAGCTCCTTTGCTCTAAATTCTGTGTCTGAAGTATGCGTTCTCTTCAGCAAAAGTGTCTTACCTTCAGGTTCTGGAAGGAAATCAAGGGCTGTGGCAATAGCCTGTGTAATTTTGGGAGTCTCTTGGGCTACCCTGGCAAACAACTCAAAGGAAGAGTTCTCCTGTCTGGCACTGTTTCTTGCTATGGTAGCCTTCAGCTGTACACATGGACTTCATGTAGAGATGTTGTACATGTAATTTTTTAGAGGTTTAAATTTAAGAACAAAAATTAAAACAATAGCAAGAGTGGAAAGCAAAGGGAGTTGTCTCAGTTTTCCTGCAGCTGTGATAAAATTGCCTGAAAAAACAATTAAAGGGAGAAAGGGCTTGCTTTGGGTCACAGGTCTAGGGTACAGACAGTCTACCAAGCAGCAGGAGCTGGAGGCTGGTGGTCACACTGCACCCACATGCGGGAAGCAGAGAACAATGGATGCTTGTGCTGAGCTTACTTTCTTCTTTTTATTCAGTATGGGATTCCCACCTAAGTAATGATACCACTCATATTCAGGTTGGGTCTTCCTGCCTCAATTAACCCTTACAGGCATGCCCAGACGCTTGTCTTCTAGGTAATTCTAGATCATGTCAAATTAACAATCAGCATCACAAGGAAGTTGTAATAATCACCTACAGAACCAGGTGCAAATTAGTGGGGACAGAGCCATTCAGAAGAGACCAAATACTAGGTGTGTTCCAAGGAAGCACCTATAGATTTACTGCTTGGTTATGTTTGAAAAACACAAACAAAAACAAAACAAACAAAACAAAACAAAAACAAAAACAAAAAAACTAAAGATGATTCCAAGCACTTAAGCATGAGAAATGAAAAAAATAAATATGTAATTTACAAAATAGTTAAATTTAGAATTGACATACACTCAGAAAGAGGGTAAGAGGGGTAGAAATCAATTTTGTTACAATATGATACTGTCTCCTCCAAAACTCATGCTGAAATTCAGATTCAATCCCTGTATTAAGCAGTATGGCCTGGAGTAGTGATTGATAGGTAAAAAGTAGCCAGAGAATGAACAGATAGAGTTGATCAGGAAAAAGCACCAGGACATGGATAAAACTCCATCAGAAAAGAGTTTATTAGCAAAGGAACACATGGGACAAATTCCCTTCCAGGTAGAGAAAATGTCTGCCTGGGGTCAGAGCTGGGGTCTTTTAAAGGAGGAGCCTTCTGCTTCCTGCAGAAGGTGGGAAGATGTATTTTTTTTAAAGTTGAGGGGGAGGGGGGAGGGGGGAGGGAGAGAGTGAGACTGTTAAAATCTGTTCTCTTTAGAGATCAAAAGGGAAGCCTGCTGTGTTGGCCAAACAGTGGAGAAAAGTCTGCTTCTCTTGACTTCAAAGAACAAGGTGCTTATCAACTCAGTTTCCTTTTCTCAGGGGCTTAAGAAATCCAAAGTCTGTGAGACCTTGTTGGAGATGGGGAGGGCTGCTGCAGTTTGAAACCCTAATAGTGCAGCCTTTTGTGTTATAGGATAGGGGTGCCATTGTCATCTTGCTACTTCCTGCTAGACAAGGTCGACGTGGGAGGAAGGCTGGATTAGGGGTCCACTAGACAGCAGGGGTTCTCTCTCCATGCATCTGAACAGGGTCCTCGATGGTTGACAGGCACTTGTATACACGTGGAGGGAAGGAAAGTAACAACTGATTAAAATTAGTGAGAGTAAGTTGGTTTTTGGATTTTGGTCCTGAAAATATCTGAAGAGGCAAGGAGCCCTTGAATTTTAGCAGAGGTGGGCGGATCTCTGGTCGACATAGTGAGTTCCAGGCCAGCCAGGGTTACATAGTGAGAGCCCGTCTCAAACAAACAAACAAACAAACAAACAAACAAACAACTGTTATAGGACAGAGTTCTTAAAAAAATCACCAACACCACTTTAAGAAAAATAGCAAGGTAAATTTTAATTTTCGACCGGCTGGGCTGTCTATCTCGGGAGTAGAAGCAACCCTGATGATTGTTAGGTCAGAGTTTTTATAGGATTACAGAATTATTATTAAAACAGGACATTTGTGAACCAATCAGGTTTGTACAACATAGCAGTATTTTGATTCTATTAACAACCAATCATTGTACAGACAAGTGATACAGTCATATAACTTGGCACTCAACTTTGTGACATTAAAAACTAGCCAACTGCTTTAGCCATAACAAGTAAAATAAGACAGTCAAGGTAAATAACTTCTAGGTGGTCATACAATAACAGGATAACAAGGGTGGTCTTGTGCCCTGTGTCAGGGCGACCCAAGACAGCAAGCAGGTTACAGAAGCGAAAACAAGCTGGTGAGTAAAAATATAATATCTGGAATTAGCACATTCCATGATTTATGGCGAGGGCAATTTTCCAAGGCCCAAGGTTGCCCCCCTTCTCCTTTCGGTGTGGAGCAAAGTTGCTGCTGAAATGGCTCTGAACAAAATGGAGTAACTTAGGGAAGTTTGCTGAGCCAGTTCAAGCTGTAGGTGAGCACTACAGTATTGCAGACCAAGATGTGAAGTCTTACATCTGAGTAGTGTTGTCTTATTAGGAACAAAATCATTGATGAGAATAATTGTCTAAATAACATAAGAACTTATGCCTAATGTCTGGGTTGTGTAATCCCTTGAACCCTTAAAATATACTGATGACTTTAATTTTTTGTTATATTTTCCTTTTGGGTGTTTAAGACCATACTGTTGGCCAAAATAAACCAATTTATTTTTACTCTTAAGGTCATATGAGGATTTGGACCTCAGGGGTCACATGGGCTTGGGGGGAGCCCCTGGCTCCTCAGGCTTTTCCTTTACCAGTTCCATCTACATGAAGATAAGTCAAAAGGTCCTGCTTCACTGGGGCTTCACTTGGAAGCATGGAGGAAATGTTTCCTCTGTTTTGACCCTCCTCTTTGCAGACTGGACACTGGTTCAAGTCTATCTTCTGGGGTCTCCATGGCCTCCCTGAACACAAGGACAGGCAACTCACCAAAGTTACAGGAAATTTTGAGAGATGCTCCATAGCCCCTGGAACTTGTTTGACCTTGGAGGACAAGGAACAAAAATTTGTCCCTTTAAGTTCCTCTAACCAGGTTAATATAGGCCTTAGAGTGTGGCTATTAAACATCCAACAAGTTTAGTTACACCAGTCTGGTACTTTTAATTACCATGTGCTATGTAGATAGAGCTTGGGCAACATCCTTAAATAAAACTTGACTAGACATCCTTAGACTAGTTGACTAAGTTATGACCCTAGAAATTTCAAGATTGTTTACACATTATCCTTGTCTCATCCTTGTTATATTGAAACAACCCTACACAGGCCTTCGTCACCTACCCAGCTCTTTCATTTCTCTGTCAATTCTAGCAATATCCAGCCATCATAATTTTCATACATAAATCCTTCTTTAAAAAATATCTCCATTCTCATATCCTTCCAACATCCTCCAGTTTTCCATTTTCTTTTTTTAATAACCATGAGACACAATAACATTAACAAACAAATTTTTTATCTGTTGTTAGAATTCTTTTCCTGGGGATACTAAGCAATGTTTTTCCCCTTTCAGGTTGTAGTATCAAACCAATGTTTGATTAAGTTAAAGTTTTTCTGGGGAACCAATGAATTTACTGAGCTTGCTTACAGAGATGATTGAGAGGTTGCTGAGGGATATGAGTGACCTGAGAATATTTACACTGGAAAGCCTTAACACAGCATGGATCAAGCCTTCTCTTCCTAGCCTTTTCCAGATAATATACTTAGTCCTCCCCAAACCCAGAAGACCATATGATTAGGGCCAAATTACATACAGTTGGCTGGGAAGAGCAGCTGGATACTCAGGTGAGGGTCCAATGACCCTGTTTACCCCTCCTTCTTTAATTAGATACTTAAGTCAACAAGTCCAATTGTGATGATTTTTTGTTAGTGGACACAGCTGAAATCATCATGAAGATGGTAGTTTGACTCAGAAGAAAGTAGTGTGTAGCATCATCTTATTAAAAGAACATGGAATCTAAATTAAATACATAAGATAATGTAATAAGTTAATATTACCCATGTACATATTGTGTTTTATAAGTTTCTGGGTAAATCTTTTACCTTATGTAGTTTAGAGAGTAATCTACCAAAACCTTGCTTTAGGTGGAAAAAAGCAATTATTGCATAGTTAAACATTATCGAATTGATGTTTACAACCTCCAGCATAATCAATTAAGGAAAACTGTGCTATAATCCTGTTTAAACTTTATAACTGTTGGAGTGGGAGAGATTGGAGGGGTGTCAGGTATTTAAAATTAATTTATATATTTCAATACCAGGAACCATATTGTAGATTAAAGAAAGAATATTTTGGCCTGAAAAAATATTTTGGTGCTAATTTAAAATTTTTATTTCATATGAGAGTTTACTTAAAAATTACTGATACC
>NW_008334762.1:860170-861911 GCF_000622305.1 Nannospalax galili | reverse complement strand
GTGGGGAGGTGGTAGAGGGAGGCCCCTGGTGCATTGGGATCCTGTGAAACTGTCTTAGCCAGAAGAATCTGATGGGAACCTGAGGGAGGGATTAGCACGGAGATCAAAGGAAGCTTGGCTGTATGGTAATTCAGACCGTTTGCCTTTACAATGGCAGAAATTTTCTAAATCTCTCAAAATATTGAAGTTTAAGGTTCCAGTGTCTGGCCAAACAGAGTTATTATCTAACTTATACTGAGGCCAGGCAGTGGTGCACAGGAACTTCAGGCATTTTGGCCTGATTGTATCCAAAAGTCCTAGTTTTTTTTAAGGATTTAAGAAGACAAACAAGAGGTCTGAGACCCCAAGACTTTGAGTGAGTGGTTCCCATAATGACAGATTAAGTACAGAGTGAAGAGGAAGGTATGGAGAGGGAGTTTGAGTTGGAGAAAGGAGGAGAGCTGGGTTGGGCCCCGGAATGGGAGGCAAGGGAGAGTATAGCTAGGAGAGCATGGGGAGGACTTGGCTGTGCCTCAGGCTGGGGAGCAGGAGGAGGTTGGGGATGAATCTTAATCAGAGGCAATTCATCGGCTATGGTAGGATCAAAAGCTGAGGTGGAGGGGTAGGGAGGAGGAGGGGGTGGAGGCCCCTGGTGGGTTGGGATCCTGTGAAACTGTCTTAGCCAGAAGAACCTGATGGGAAGAACATGGGCCCCAGAGGAAGGGATTAGCACAGAGCTCAAAGGAAGCTTGGACATACGGTAATTCAGACAGTTTGCCTCCACAATGGCAGAAATTTTCTAAATCTCTCAAAATATTGAAGTTTAAGGTTCCAGTGTCTGGCCAAACAGAGTTATTATCTAACTTATACTGAGGCCAGGCAGTGGTGCACAGGAACTTCAGGCATTTTGGCCTGATTGTATCCAAAAGTCCTAGTTTTTTTTAAGGATTTAAGAAGACAAACAAGAGGTCTGAGACCCCAAGACTTTGAGTGAGTGGTTCCCATAATGACAGATTAAGTACAGAGTGAAGAGGAAATAGAGAAAGAACCAAGCAAGCGGGTAGGAGGTAGAGACAGAACCGAGCAGACAGAAGACAAAGAAAATCCTCTCTCCATAGGGAGTGGAGGCAGGATCATGAATCCGGGTAGGAAATCACAGCAGACAAGGAAGAGAGAGACAGGGAAGGAGTAGGAAGAGAAGGGGTTTGGCATCAGTCATGCAAAATGAGAGTGAGGAGAACCAGGCACCAAAAGAAAGCATCCTTTTTTTGTTGCGCTGGTTCGAGTTATTATTTTTTAGTTATTTTCAAGTCCCAGAAGGTGGCATCCTGCAATTAGATCATCAGTGAGAGGAAAGGCGAGATCCTGTCCTGGACAGGAAGTAGTGTGTGTTCCTACCTCTGGAAATAGCGTCCTATATCCAGAGAAAGGAAAGGGTTTTCTGACACACGTGTGATTTCAAGGCAGGTGAGAAGAGTGGAAAACCCTGCAATGAGAGCATGGTGCGAACAACCAGTAGATGGAGACAAAGTACAAGGACTGGGATGGGAGAAAAGTGGGAAAAATTCAGTGAGACAGAAGGGAGGGGAATTTGTGGAACAAGTTGATCCTGAGGTTTAGGAGAGGTTGAGGGAAGATGAGGCCCAGAAGGGTGGTGGTTTAATAGAGCCCCAGAAGGGCAGTGGTGAGAGAGAGAGAGAGAGAGAGAGAGAGAGGTATTTAAAATTAATTTATATATTTCAATACCAGGAACCATATTGTA
>NW_008334762.1:856546-857835 GCF_000622305.1 Nannospalax galili | reverse complement strand
ACATATTGTTATATAGTCTTTGTTGAGAATGTGGTTGGTTTATCGTTTTTAAACCAAAACATCTTTGAAGTAATCAAACAAAATAAATACATCTTAAAACACCATGAAAGTAAACTAAAAACAAAAAAATAGTATTCAACAAATAGGATTTTATGCAACCAGCTTAGATGTCGTTTTGTATAGGTAATTAGTGGCCTAAAGAAAGAGTTAAGTTTCCATATAAAGTTGAGGTAGCATCTTTTCTTTTGTTTTAAGAGCTAAATAACTGAATGAAGTTAATAAAACCTTGTAGGAGGCAGTAAAGACAAAGGAAACATTAACAGTTTAGGTTAAGAATAAATAAAATTTAAGTAAAATCTAAATAGTACTGAAAATAATTCCATTAGCTAGTTTCATTATAGACTATTTCATGAGCTAGTTTCATTATATACCCTCTGTTGAAATTAATTTACACCTTAGCAGTTCTCAACTGCATAGTGCCTTTACTCTCAGGCTGTTTTGTTGTTCTCCTTCTCCTTATCACAGGGTCGGGGGCCAGCCTGAACCTGGAAGAGTCTTGGAGAACACATCTTGAGATAATAGGCTTGAGCCTGAAGTGGGATGGCCAATCCCATCTCCAGAGTCAGTGTCTCAGTGAGCTCAAACAGCATGTGACAATTTGCCAATATAATTAATATTACCCTGACATTATAACTAGAAAGCACTCAGGGAATGATGGGGCAGGAACATAAGCAAGCATAGGGCATCTGAATCAGAGAAGGAAATAACTATTTCAGAGAAAAGCAGGCTTAAAATCATAATGTAGAAAAGGAAGGAGTTAAGACCAGTAGAGGTGGCATCTCAAGCCTCTCATTCAAGTAGACTATTACTTTTTACCTCTCATTGTTGTAACTATGTGTTGGTAGTAGCTTGTCTCTTGTAAGGTTTGGGCCCTGGAGTACGGCAAATTTCCATGTGCTTCACAGGTCTAGTCATCACAAAGTATCAGCTCCCTTTGCACCTTGAAGGCAAATGGCTAGAAAATCTTTAATTTCCCTTTAGAAACTAACAAATATACTATGTAAAACAGTAGGAATTTAAGATAGTCATTTTCAGAAATTAGTAAATGCCATATAAAAGATGTTAAAATTAAAATAACTCCTTTAAAATTACCAGATAAAGATGTCATTTAAACAATGTCAAAACTTAAAAATAATTCCTTTTAAAATATCCATAAATATATCAAACAATGTAAAAACTTAAAACATTCATCTTTAAAAAACAGTAAATATACCATAGAAGTTCAAATG
>NW_008334762.1:831593-856152 GCF_000622305.1 Nannospalax galili | reverse complement strand
AAAAGAAACTCATGAGGGCTGCAGAAGGAACAGGGCATATGAATCAATGGGTGTTGGTCTGAAAGCATATGACTCTCCCGAGCAGTGTCTGTGATTTTTTATGTATAGTGAAATTTAAAATGGTTAGGTCTAGTTAGAAAAGTAGGCACCTGAGCACCAGTTGCTTGATGACCAAGGGGGCCTAAGATCAAAATTTCGAGCCCCTTTGCCTGAGAAAAAGTTTAGGAGGAAAAAAAGGCTTTTAAAACGTTTTTTGTTTGTCAATAGGTTAAGCCGCCTGAAATTCTTTAAATGCTCCAGCAAAGTTGTCCAGCCGGTTTAGGCTAGTTGGGCCAAAATGGGAGAAAGGGTCACCTAAAGAGTTCTTAGCCATATTTATAAGAGAATTTAAGAATGGGCCCAGCTGGAAACTTATCATTTCATTAGAATGTTAGAGAAAAAAATCCCCAGGGCAGGCAAGCTGGCAATCTTGGCAGCTGCCTGGAGGGGGCGAATAGCAGGAAGGAAAAAGAAACCTTAGGGCCATGCAGTTTAAAGCCTGCATGGGAGGTCAGACACTTGGCAGGCTGGCAGGTATAGGCAGGGAGTAGAAAGCTTTAGTATGGGATGGGGAGGGAGAGGAGAAGGATCTAGAGCATTTGCATGTGTTGGATTGAACAGTATCAGAAATCATCCCAAATAAAGTGAGGAAGAAAGGCAGTGGAAGAGGACAAAGATAGGAAGAAATGATGGAAGACAGCAGACCTTCCAGGCCTATGGCAAAGGGAGGGGGGAGGGGGCGAGATGCTGGTGGTGAGCAGGGCGGGAGAACCGAGGTAGCTAACAGATGAAGCAGGTCCATCATGGAGACGACAGTGCTGTCCAGGATTGATGAAAATCAATGAGAAAGGAGATCAAAAGAAGACACAGGCAAGGCAAAGTGTGTTCCCTAGTGAGGAGAACCAGAAAGAGGTGAAAGCAAAGCAGAGAGCTGGGGAGAGGAGGACAGAGAGAAAAGAAGGGTGGGAGTATGCCTGAAAGCCAAGTTAGTGGCATTGGAGAAGTCCAGGCAGGTCCCTTGTAGTAAGAACTGGGTTTTGGCACCATCTGATAGGTTAAAAAGTAGCTAGAGAATGAACAGATAGAGTTGATCAGGAAAAAGCAGCAGGACACAGATAAAACTCCATCAGAATAGAGTTTATTAGCTAAGGAACACATGGTACAGATTCCCTTCTGGGCAGGGAAAATGTCTGCCTGGGTCATGAGCTGGGGTCTTTTAAAGGGGGAGGCCTCTGCTTCCTGCAGAAGGTGGGAAGATGTATTTTTTTAAGTTGGGGGGTGGGGGGAGTGGGAGAGCGAGATTGTTAAAACCTGTTCTCTTTAGAGATCAAAGGGGAAGCCTGCTGTGTTGGCCAAACAGTGGAGAAAAGTCTGCTTCTCTTGACTTCAAAGACCAAGGTGCTTATCAACTCAGTTCCCTTTTCTCAGGGGCTTGAGAAATCTGAAGTCTGTGAGACCTTGTTGGAGATGGGGAGGGCTGCTGCAGTTTGAAACCCTAATAGTGATTAAGTCATAAACCTCTGTCCTTTTGTTGTGTAGCTTTTCCTGGGGAGGCATAAACAGATTTCTGTTTACTTCAGACAAGGCAATGGTGACAGACCAAAGAAATCATTCCACCCAAGTCTAGCTGAGTGAACCAGTGAGTTTATCAGACTTCCTTACCAGAGCATAGGTAGGAAGTTACTTACAGAAGCATGGGTGACTCGAAGGCAGCTGCATCAATGAAAAAAAACAAAACAAAACCCATGCTAGCATCAGTGATGACTCAGACACTAGTTCCTGTTCAACTTTCAACAAATCCTCTTCCCAGAAGTTACTTACTGTTCACATAACCTTACAGAGGGACCCTGTGGATCTTGTAACTTTCTGAGCATCCAAGGTCTCTTCAGTTTTGTGACCCTCCAAGGTATCACTACCTTCCTGAATCTAATGAGCCTCCCTCATGCCTCAAGGAAGGACTATTCGAATTCAGAGGAAACAGCTGCACATCTCCAGAATGTGACAGGCACTCTCATTAGTGCTAGAAATTAAAGGAATGCTCTCTTGCCATGTGACTATGAAGAGTTCCTCCCTTCCAGAGGCCATCTTGGAAAAAAAGAAAAAAAGAAGTCCTCAGTAGACATCAAGCCTGCTGGTACCCTGATATTAGAGTTCTCTGCTCTTGGAATGATAAGAAATTAATTTCTGTTATATAAAAGTTACTTTGTCTATAATATTATAGCAGCAAACCAAACTAAAATATGCTAATTTGAGGTGACAAATTCCTGCATGGAAATGTCATGTAAACTGTTTGATTTCTAAATCTGAATTCCTGGGAGATTCAAGCTAGAACAATAAGTTTAGACCTGTCAGCATATTGATGTATTTTAAGCCATGGTAACCAGTATGAATACCTAGAATTCCAATGCATACAGAAAAGATGTAATTCATGGAGAAGCATATGCCTTGAAAGTATGTGATTGCTACTATTGGAGAGAGATTTAGAAGCAGGATCTGTGTGGTGGAATGGTTAGGCAGAGTAACTCCAAATGTTAGGCCAACCACTGACACTGTAGGCTAAAAGAAGCAGGTCAATATCCAAAGACTCTTGATTATGTCCTGGTCTAGATTTCCATCAAGGTCTTGATAAAGATACAAAAGATATGGTGCTGTTCAAGTTGCCAGATAACACATAGTAAAAAGGAATCATTTTAAATGTATTAATAAATTATAAAATTGTAATTAAATATTTTAAAACAATGATCAAAGCCAACAAGATAAACAGCAACAAGTATGAAAATAAAATTCTGAACTTATTTCTCATGTTACAAATGTTTAAAAAAATAGTCCTATACAATTTTTTAAATTTTTATTGAATTTTTCTGTATTTTATACATAAAATCATCTTTACATCCCCTTCCCCTTTGGCACCCTCCCAACTGGAGTCCATACATTCTGTCATTTGTATTAAGGCCTATTATGTAAAGTTAATGTCCCAAGATGTCCCTCGGTGCAAGTTCATCCACCAGGGTCTAGTCAGCTTATCTAGAGTCTCTCTCTTCAAGAATATCAGCTATTCCTCACCCAGCAGTAATCAGCTGCTAATAATTCTTCAACCAAGATTGGGGCTTGCTGTTCATTTCCATAGTTCTGTGCTGGGTTTTTGTCTGCCTAAGTTTGCACAGGTCTTGTGCATGCTGACACCTTTGCTGTAGGTTTAAATGAGAAGGGTCCCGGGCACCCGTAGGACTAAATATAGTCCTATAACAATTTTTTAGACCTAGGAAATTTACTGATTTTGCGCTCTATATGAATCATATGAGATTATCCTGAATGAATTTTTACCTAATTTTTTATTATGGGAACTACAGCAAGTCTATTATATGTTGTATAATGTTTTAAGAAGGATGTTAACAAATTTGAATATCTTCCAGCTAAGAATATTAGTAGAGACTAAGTCCAATAAGATAGAAATCAGATCAACAATTGCTCCTAGTGGGGAGTACGGATGAGGCTATGGACTAGGAAGTGGCACGACAGAAATTTTGAGATGAGTGAAGTGTTTCGTTTCTTCCTGAAGAAAGTATACAAGTACATATGCCTACCAAAATTAATCCAATTGTGCCTAACAACCTGCATATTTCATTGTACGTAAATTATGCTTCCATTTATAAAGAAAAGTGGTCTCCAAAGAAAATTTTCAGATTCTAAGAAGACTGCATTGTAGGAAAAGTATATTTAAGGACAGTTAGAGGTTTTCATGTTTGTTCTATGGACAGGGACTGTTCAGCAAACAACACTCAACTGTAAACTCCCTTTCTATTGGAATAAAGCCCCCTCAGAAAACAAGACTCAATCTTAAATGTGATAGTGTCTATAGTGAATGACAGTTTCTGACACAGACCCTCTTCCCATAATACATAAACAGTTAACAATTGCTAGAGGGAGGCTAGAGACTTGGAGGTAGTATAGTTGATTATAAATAACCCTCATCCATGCTCCTGTAAGTAGCTCAACTGAATTCACTGGTTCATCAAGATGGAACCATTTATTTTTATCGGTAATTCCCCTTTCTAGTGGGGATGGGTTAGAAATAGACAACCAGTAAAAGTCACACAACAGTAAGTAATGCCACAGCCTGAAATATTATCATATTGACAGGTCAATAGCACTATCACAGGAAGGTCCTCCATAATCCTTTAATTCCAACAATACTGCCACTTTAGCCCTTGGTCCACCTAATCTTTCCTGCCCCTGAAGCACTCAGGTATGTGTGGGATGAATCTGTCAAAGGTAATGAAAAACAAATTTACCCTGGATCTTAAAATAAGTAGATGTGTCCTCAGGAAAATAAAATAACTAAGCTGCTGCTTGTTGAACTCCAGAGATGTGCCACAGAGGACTAACTACTTCATCATTTCTCCCAATTAATTCTCACAGAAACTCTTATTGTAACCTGAATTATGTCCTCCCCAATTCAAAAGTTAAAGCTCTAATCCTCTGTTCCTCAGTATATGACCACACTCTGATATGAGGCCTTTAAAGAAGTAATTAAGCTAAAGGGAGGTCCATTGGGTAGATCATGATTCAGTGTCACAGCAGGGTACATAATGACACCAGGAAGATGGGTGCAGAGGACAGATCTTTTGAAGACACAGAAAGAAAGCAGCCATCTACAAACCAAAGAGATAGACCTCAAAAGAAACCAAACTTACAGACATCTTGGCTGTGAGCTTCCAGCCTCCAAAACTGTCAGAAAAGGATTTTGTTGTTTAAACGACACAATCTGTTGTATTTTATTATGGCAGTTGTAGCAAACTAATACACTACTGAAAAAAAAAGATTACTTACTATCTCCATTTTACAGAAAGGGCAAACAACATAGCTAAACAATGGAACAGAATTTGAGGGTAGGTTTCTATGCCAGTCTGAACTCAACCACTGTGTAATGATATATCTTGGTTCATCACCAGCCTGATAGGATGATCAGCCAATTTTCTGTCACTGAGTTAATCAACTCAAAAGGAGGAAAGGCTTATGTTTGCTTCCTGGTTTTAGAGGTTTCAGCCTATGGTTGTTTCACCCTGTTGTTTTGAGCCTGTGTCAGCACAGTACATCATGGTGGGAACACTTAGGAATGGAGGTTGATCACCCTGTGGTGGCTAGGAAACAGAGAAATGGAAAAGTAGGTCTTGGGTCCTAATAACCCCTTCAAAAACACATCCTGGGTAATCTAACTTCCTTCCATTAGTCCTCCTTTCTAAAGGGTCCACAAGCTCCACAACCTCTTTATCATCTGGGGCCAAATTTTGAACACAGGGGCCTTTAGGTGTGTGTATATATGGTATTTTTGCAACAGGGTCTCCCCTGGGCCAGTAGTCCCAGCTGGCCTGGAACTTAGTATGTGGACCAGGCTGACCTTGAACTCACAGAGATCGCCAGCCTGTGCCTCCTGAGTCTGGGATCAAAGGCATGTGCCAACATGCCCATCTTAGGTACATTTTATATACAAACAATAGCAGTAAGGAACTAGGAGAAGTTTCACAGTAGCTTTAAAGTGATCCTTCCTTGGCAGTTTTTACACTTGGACTTGGCACATCAGAGATTATGTTGGAGACATAATCACACAGTTTTTCTATCTTCTTACTATGAAGACTCTGGTTCAGGCAGGGTAGTGTGTGTCTGTAATCCCAGCACTAGGGAGGTCAGAAGTTCAAGGCCAGCCTCAACTACATACTGAGTTTTAAGCTAACCTATGATACTTGAGACCCTGTCTCCAAACAAACAAACAAACCCAGAATCTCATTTTTTCCCTCTTATCAAAGCAGGAAGAATTAGGATCAAAGGTTCTCATAAAACTTTTCTTCAGTCATTTGTGATTAATTGACAGGACTTGCTACTTTGACATGGAACTATCAGCATTTTGAAATATCTTGAAGATGAATTGCCAAGGCCAGGCATGGTGCTGCACACTTTTAATCCCAGCATTTGGGAGGCAGAGGCAGGAGGATATCTGTGAGATCAAGGCCAGAGTAGTCTACATAGTGAGTTTCAGGCCAGCTGTGGCTCTAGGGAGACTCTGTCTCAAAAAGACAGGAAAAAAAAAAATGGTTCCTGTTCTTGAAGATTTTGTGTTATTATAGGCCCAAGCTTGAGTACTAAAGTAATTATATTGAGCAATTTTCCTTTCTTTATGATGACTTATTATTCTGATTTTAATTTTTAAATATATTTTATCAAATTAAATGACATGGAAACACTTTCCCTTTCCCACCAAATCACCAGAAATGAAATTCAAGAAAAGCTCTGCTCTGCCACCTAGTGGCTAGCGTTAGAATCTCATTGTTTCAGGGCAGAATGAGCTCCAGGCCCCACAGAGCCAGCCAGATCCTGAGACACCAAAATTAAAATGTATCTATCTCCTGCCTGTCCAGGAAAACACAGTATGTCTGACCATTTGTTGCCCCAATAGAAGTACAGACCCAATCCCGTACAGGACGCCATGCTGTGACCTGTAAGTCACAGTGATTACGTGGGAAATGGCTTCTGGAAAATCTGTGGCTTCCGCAGTAGGAAAGATCAGGAAGAATCATTTGCATGTGAGTGACAGGCTGAGCCAGAAATAGAACGGGAAAGGCAAAGTGACTCTACCTCTCACAAGCAGATAGATCCCTAGCAGTGACATCCTCTTCAGACATGCCATCACGCATTTCCTCACCCGGGCCTGAAATCTGAGCTACTGTGAAGCCATGTATCATTTTCACCAACTTTTTGGCTACAGCAGCAGTCACGAGGTGCTGCTGCTAGGTTTTCCAAAGTATTTGAACAGTGAGCTTTTAACCTAGATAAATCCCACTCTACTGCGTATCCTGAGCAGTTTCTCTGAGTAAGGCATGAGTTAGGCAGTAGGGGGCACCTCCAGTTACTGCACTCACATTAGCTCTTCTCTTCAGGGCCCCCAAGAGGGCAAAGAGACTCCAAATAAATATAAGGTACATAGCTGTGTGGTGATTAACTGATTTGAACATGTAATCTCTATGTCACTATTTGACATTTAGGAAATTACAGCTATTACTATTACTGAGAAACAAAACAGATGCAGTCATGGGGTAATTTCACACACTCCTAAAGCCAAGTTTTGTCTTGTTGTTTTGTTCTGTTTTGTTGTGTTCTGTTCCATTTTATGTGGCCTTTGCTTCAACCTTGAAAGAGGAATTAGACTCACCCTCAGGTTTCCATCCAACTGAGAACTTCTCACTTTGACTATGTAAAGTTTCTGGAAAGATAGAATTTTTGTCAGTTTTCAAAGAAAACTGATGAAGACTGTAGCTAGGGTTTACAAATGTTGAGTGTTGGTCTGGGTCTGGTGGGATTTAAGATTCAGTATTGATAGACTGTGATTGCCATGTTACCTTATAAATCATTTATCACATTCTACCTTGCTGTTCCTGACAGCTAGCTACCGAATAGCAGCATCACAGGCCTAGTGACGGGCAAGACAGAGTACCAGGATGCAGAATTCCCTCATCATTTCCATTTTTAATGGGAATGTAGTTTAAGATACAACAAACATTTTCTTTTACAGTAAACAAAACTGAGCTGGAAAAAGCCCTGAAGACCCTTCCTTGTACTTAACGATGACTTAAAATCTGAGTGAATTATAAATTGCTTAGTAATATCTTAAATTCTGTTTCAAAGAAAGAAAAAAACAAGAGCCTAAAAATCGATAAGTCCTATAAGTCTAAAAATATATGCATTCTAAAGATAAATTTTATCAACTTCACCATTATGTCCAGAGTTTATGGTTGTTAAAAAAAAAAAAGTTTTCTGGGACTGGAGAGATGGTTCAGTGGTTAAGAACACTGGCTGCTCTTACAGAAGACCTAGGTTCAGCTCCCAGTACCTACATGGTAGCTAACAACCATCCATAACTACAGTTCCAGGGAACCTGGCACCATGTTCTGACCTCCACAGGCACTGTGTAACACAGGTGCACTTACATACATGCAGGCAATATAATAATACACATAAAATTAAAACAATAAATAAAAAACATTTCCTGGACATAACACCCACCAGTTATATAATATTTTGAGTAAAATGGGATTTCCCTCAACTCAATTCAAATCTCCAGAATATTTACACCCTTATTTAATACAAGTTTTAGACAGCACTGAATTACTCATTGTCTAAAATGAAACAATTTCTACTGGTTATTTCATACATCAACCCATGTTTATTTAATATCTTGCATGTCCCAAGCCTTGGTGAGACCTTGGGAAAAAGGAGCGAATAATACACACACGGACCTAAAGGTGCTCAGGAGTGAGACCTGCTATGTGGGTGACCTAAGGGGAAGTGAATAGGCCTGAGACTCTAAGTCTTCATCTAAAGAAAACACAAGATTAATGCGCAGCCTCATAAGGGAGTTGAAAGAGTTAAACAAATAACCAAAATAGTAAAAGTTAATATAATCATAATGCATTAATATAACAGTCGTGTTGATGCTTAGACAGGAACTCTTGCATATTTGGGCCAGACCTATGCAGAGAGCCACTATGCTGCAGGAGGTGGGTGAGATGATAGCCTTGCCAGAGGTTTCTCTTCAAGGTTTTGAGTGTGAAAGTGTGGCTGTCGTGCAAGCAGCTAGGGCCAGTTCCTCTGTTTGTTCCCATGAGCACTCTAAGAGTACCCTGGCAGGTCTCATCCGCATCCTCCTGCACCAGTTCTGTGCTGACAAGAATGTCAGGGGAGAGAAGGTGCAGGCTGTCTTGGACTCCACTCAGTGAGCATCATAAGCTGTTTAACCAGTACAATTATACTCAAAATCTTGTGGAATCAAGGAAATGGGCAATTGAATCTGATGAATCTATGTTGGGGTGAAGGGCACGGTGGCAGTATCCGTGATCACTAATGCCCACTGCTTTCCGAAGATGCTGCAAGAAAATACAAGAGGCGTGCCTGGTATGACAAAAAGCTCAAAGAGATGATCCAGAAGATTGAAAGAACCTTCAGGGAAAGTCGACGTGGCTACACTAATGATTCCACCAGAGTACATCAAGTAGAGAATGCCAGCCACACAGAGCCTGCCACCAGCCTTCACTTGCACAGTCTAAAAAACAGAAACTAAAAACAAAGTCACCGTGACATTTTCCAGCAGTAAAGTTAGAGCTCCACGTCTAAACTTGTATCCAGTGGAGAACAACTTGGTACCTCAAACCCTGAGTTTTTGCTTTCAGATCCACTAAATATTTGTCTTAGGCAGAGAAGCTATCCTCCATTTGCTGCCCAGTAATACACTGAAATAAGCCTGAACTTCTGTCTACTGCAAGGTGGATGGAAATTGTAAGGTATTAAGTAAACAGTGCCCTGAGCTATACAGAAAAAAAAAAAAATCCCACTAAAGAAAAAAAGCGTTTTGATTTTAAAGGTCAAAAGAAGCATCCTCCTGGCTCTTCTGTCCTCTAATTCCATGGACACTATACTGGGGACTCAATGATGGTTCTTGCCTTTGGAAACAGGTCTCTGAACTATAATTATCAATAAGCATAAACAAGAAAGCACAAACTGTCAAATGCTTGTTTTGAAACCTGGAGTAAACATATATGACTTTAATATACTATTATGCTCTTAGCATTATGAGAGAAGTTTTTGAACCTATGGATTATTTTTTTTACAAATCCCTAAACTATAGAGAATAGATGAATTTAGGCAGTTTGTCACTTGGTGATGAAGGGCAGTGAGTTTATGAATGAGCATGCACCTCATCTATAAACTATAAGCTCATGTCTAATACATCTCATGGTCATTGCCAGAAACTTCGTACTGCTGCCAAGTTTGCCACATAACTTTAAGAAACTGAATTTGAGCACACAAAAAAAAGGAGAAATTTATGACAGTGGCTGCTCTCTGACTTTTTGTAAATCTGAAAACAACCTAATGACTTCTATCAAAGAAATAAAGCTAAGTTACACAGAAAAAGAAAAAAGTTCTTTTGAATCATAGGATAATAGAGCAAAGTATATTTAGAGAAAAACAATCACTGTAGGAGCTGTCAACATAGCTCAAGGAGCTTCCGGCCAAGATTAAGGACCTGAGTTCAATCCTCGGGCTCTGCATGGCAGAAGAATATTCACTCCTGCAAGTTATCCTGTGACCTTTGCACATGCACTGTAGCACACACATGTAGACACACAAATATAAATAAATAAATAAATAAATAAATGGAAAAAAATCACCTTGGGGGGGGGGTTAGTAGTTCCCAAACATGTCATAAAATAAACTGACTCAATCTGGTGAGCATCATTTCCCTAAGCCTAAATCCAGACAGGAAGTGTTGGGTGCCATCTTAGTTTGTTCTTCATTGCTGTGACAAAATACTCTGATCACTACCAACTCGGGGAGAAAGGGGTTTATTTAGCTTACATATCTCGAGTCACAGTTCATCCGGGAGCCCAAGGTAGGAACTCAGGGCAGGAACCTGGAGGCAGGAGTTGGAGCACAGGCCATGGAGGAATGCTGCTTACTAGCTTGCTCCCCTGGCCCCTGCTCAGCCTGCTTTTCTTATGCAACACAGGCCCACCTTCCCAGGGGTGGTACCACCCACAGTGGGCTTGGCCCTCTCACATCACTCATCAAGAAGATGCCCTTCAGACATGGCCACAGGCCAGTCCAACAGAAGCAATTCCCCATTGAGGCTCCCTCAACCCAGGTGTGTCAAGTTGACACTAAAGCTATCCAGCATTAAGTGCTGTCACAGGTGCCAGAGCCAGTGGCACCTGTCTATAAAGCAAGTTTTCAGAGCTAGCACTGCTTAGTTGGTGAAACAAATTCTAGATATTTACTATGTTCAGCTTCTATATTCAGTGATCTGATCCATGTTCTATCCAAGTGTGTTAATAGAAAGTCATATTTAGAATAGTCCAAATGCTCTTTGAGAAAATCCAAACAAGGCACTGGCAACTATTAATGTCAGTGCTGTGTGTCTTCCTGCTGAAAAGAACCCTAATAGTCTGCTTATCTGTTTTAGGGCTTATCTCCTAGGCTGGTCTGACACTTTCCCATTGATTTGGTCTCCTTTATTAGTGCTTTCTTCCAGTGAGCTCACCTGATGAGCTGAAGAGGAAATGTGTGATATATGTCTCCACAGCTTGAGAAATTCTTACTTTTATTAACATTTTAAATAAGAACAATTAACATTGAAGTCTCTTCAGTTCTCAGAGACAAGCTCTCTTCTCCCTCCCCAGTAGGGGGCCACTAAGATGATTTTTGAAGATATCTTTACATGTATCTTTTTAACTTTTAATTTTTTGATTTATTTATTTTTATTTTATGCCTGCAGATATGTAACTGCTCCCATGCTGTGGAATGCCTGCAGAGGACAGAAGAGGGCATCAGAGCCCCTGGATCTGGAGTTAAGGATGGCTGTTAGCCACCATGTGGGTGCTGGGATTCAAACCAACTCAAACCACTGAACCATCTCTCTAGCCCCCATAGGTATCATTTTTATAATTTTATTTTTATCCATAAAGCATTGATGGGTAGTCTTTATATAGAGTATTCTTTGTAATCTTATAATGTATAGAAGATTATATACATTAAAATTATAATGTATATTCCCCACCTTGCCTTAGCTCAGACCACATTGAGTAATTACATATATAAGCATATATGTTGTTTATTTCAAACCCTCTTTAATATTTCAATTTAAAAACGGTCAATATTTTATCTGCATTCTTTTATTCACATTATGTTGTTTCTCTTTTTTCAGTAATGAAAACAATAGTTCCCCTTTATCTACAGGGGAAATAGTCTTTGACCCCAAGTAAATGCTCAAAATCTTATCATTAATTTCCATCTGACGTAGTTCTTGTCATACTTGGTGGCATACCATGGTGGCTCTGTCTAGCCTGTGTTCATTTTATTGCTATCAAGACCTCTTTCCTATTACGCACGCATGCACGCACACACGCGCGCGCACACTGGGAAAGAAGTCAACTGTATGAATGTTCATCATATGAAACATACAGGAAGAAGCACAACAAAAACCCTGAAACAATAAAGGCAGCTTTATTACTTACATATCCCAGCCAGAAGGCAGCACAACCCAGAGAATCAATGGGAAGCAAGGTGCTGTCCTGGTACTCCAGCTTCTGCCCAACCAACAAGTGAGAAATCATAGGGACGAAGACCTGTGGGCCAAAGTATTTACTAGGATCAAGGTGTTTTAGATGTAGGCAGGGGTCTCAGAGGGAGTTCTAATTGGTTGGTTTACAACAAGCAGGTATAAGTTCCATGCAGTCAAGTGTAACTGAGGTGGTCACTGGTATATCTGCACAGTCCATGGGAATGTGGAGGTAAGGTGAGGCAAGTAGATTGTATCTAGTTATCCAGTAGGCAAGCCACTAAACAATGGCTATGTAAAGCAAATAATCCCACCTACCACTATAAGGAATGGGGAAGAGGCCAGATCTAGAAACTGTCGAGGGTGACTAAGACCTGCTTCCAGTATGAGAAAGTTAAACTTGAATTTCAAATGAATGCTGAAGCCATGAAGTATTTCATGACTCCCCTACAGACATGTATGTGTATATGTATGTGTGTATACATGTAATTTGAATTACTGCCAGTGGAAAATAGCATTTAAATTCTCTAATAATTTCTATGAATGCAACTTAATATAGATGGAATTTTCATCAAAGTACCTTCCAATAAGAATTGTTCAAGTAATGAAAATTTTATTTGACTCGTAGCTAATACTTAGGATTGTAAAAACTAATACCAGAAGTCTGTACATGAAAATAATTACAAGGTTTCACTGTGAGATACTGTATTTCTGATCATTTACAATGTAAATCTTCTTCGTGGATGTGAATGAGTGATAGCTTTATTGTAATAATATTCCAGACATATAGGTGGAGTCTTCATATCTGTGTTCAGTATCCATGGCTTCAAATAACCTTGGATCAAAAATATTATCAAAAATAAATGTATTCATACTTATTATGGACAGACTTTTTCCCTTTGCATTAGTCCCCAAACAATACAAGAACTCTTTACATGGCATTTACTTTGCATTACAAATAGTTAACGTGAGGTATACAGCTATAAGTAGTATAGAGATAATTTAGAGTATACAGAAGGATGAGAATAATTCTATGTAAATATCACACTATTTTACATACAGAACTTGATTGTCCACAGATTCTGGTGTTTGTGGGGGGCCCTTGAGCCAATTCTCCACAGATAGCAAGAGAGATGACTGTATATATTCAAAATTTTCTAAGCATGTTTCTAATGGATTTTCTTTAAAACATCAAAGATACAAATTTTCCTTAGTGGAGAAGATCAATCTAAAGTTTGTGGTTTTTTTCCTAAGTGAGTTTTGAATGACCAGAATACCAATTTCTGAATTGAAACATTATAAAATGATGGCATTTAAAGAAATGAAGCACATGAACCATTTACTTAGAGAATTTTTACCAAATACAAAATAATCACACTTCATTAAAAAAAAAAGAAAGGGCTACACATAGTGGTGCACACCTTTAATCCCAGCACCCAGGTGGTAGAGGCAGATGGATCTCTGAAACTGAGGCCAACCTGATCGACATAGCAAGTTCCAGGTTAGCTGGGGCTACGGAGAGACTCTGTCTCAAAAAAACAAAAAAACAAGTAAACAAAGAAAAACATATTCATAGGAGCAAAGAATATGTACTTCGTGCAACTGCATAACTAAGAAATAAAGGGCTAACTTCCCCTTTCAAGGCCTATGTACATCTCGGCAAACACAATCATAATCATTCTCAAATGACTAATTTACTACCCATGTCAGCACTTCCTTGATATTCTCTCTCTCTCTCTCTCTCTCTCTCTCTCTCTCTCTCTCAGGCCTAGGAAGGGGCTCCCGTTTTTTTTTCCTCTCCTCTCCTCTCCTCTCCTCTCCTCTCCTCTCCTCTCCTCTCCCTTCCCATCCCCAGAAAAACAGAAGTGACACCCGCACTTCACCCCACCCCAAGAGTTCTATGAACATGTAGGGGAATGCCTTATTTAATATTTTATTTCTTTATCTTTTTTAATTTTATGTGTATGAATGTATTGCCTATATGTGTGTAAGTTCACCCATGTAGTGCAATGCTTGCAAAGATCAGAAGAGAGTGTTGGATCCCTTAGAACTGGAATTGTGGGGAGTGAGCACGGCCGAGCCAGCCAAAGATGGCGCCCTAGCTGGCTGCCAAACCTCGTGCTGTTTACTTCAACTCTTGGCTGATTGCCAAGGCTCGTGATCCTCGCTTGTTTACTCCAACTCCCTGAAGCATGGTGAGCCCGAACAGGTGCTGCCTGCCTGATGATCTTGCTACGTGGCCAACGAGCTGCACTCTGCCTGCCCGCTGCACGTGTGTGTGCCCTGATTGGTCCTGGCTGGGGGGAGGGCTGTTGGAAACGCTATATAAAGAGCTGAAGTGTGTAATAATAGAGAAGAATAAGAATAGTGGGTGAGATAATAAAGAGAAACAAAGAATGAAGAAAGAGAGAATAAAGGAAGAATGAGAAAAAGAAGCTTGAACCTCACCTTGGTGTCTGTGTCGTCTTTCCTCGGCTCTGCTGGACAGAGTCGTGGCTCGTGACAGGAATTACAGGTGGTTGTTAGCTGCCATGTGGGTGCTGGGAATCTAACCTGGGTCCTCTACAAGAGCAGCCAGTGCTCTTAACCACTGAGCCATCTCTCCAGCCCCTAGTAGCATGTTTTATGATATGCTTATCTTTAAACGTTGTTACAGCTTTTCTCTTTTTTTGCATCCTCCTAACTAGACTTCCTTTCTTTAGTCTATAATTCCCCTGAAGGCACCCACAGAGCCTTGCTCACAAGGGCTTCTCTTAAATACTTATTGGCCTACTTTTAAAAAATATCCCTGAGGAAGTAAAATACTGGCAAATTCTGAGCTTTTTTTTTTGAAAGTCCTGATGTTTAAACCTAAATAAATAAAAATAAATTATGAAAATGAAAAAAGTATTCCTTTTGCCAAGGGTCTTTTTTTCTATTCTGAAGGACTGAAAGTTATGCTTATTCAAATGAATTTTTAAAATTCTAACACCAACTTCATCAAAATGCTTCTCAGATTAGTTTTCCTTATCAACTAAGCAACTTGGAGGTTAATATCTCATATAGATCTAGGTCATCGGCCTGCCACTAATTCCATTACAAAAAACAGTATCAGCGATTGCCAAAGGAATGATTATCCTATCTACAAATTAGGGGCAGTTTCCTTGCATCTCCTCTGCTACTGATTTAATGATTAGTTAGCCACAAAACTATAATTCTCCTAAGGGACTGTTCTGTGTTTCGTGGTGGTCAGACCTCCATCTTGGGGGGCAGGGGATGAGTAGGTGCGAAATCAATGACTCAGACTTCGGGAGATGCTAGTCAGTAGCAGGTTGCCAGCAAGCTCGTTTATTGCATACAAAGGGTTTTCCTTTATACCCCCCGAACCTCCCTTATTGGCCCTAAGTCTGAGCTATGTATTGTCCATTGGTGTGACCATCGCGTCATCTGTCTCTAGCCCAAGTGGCAGATATCAGGTTAGCAGTTTGGGGAAGTTGGCTGCGTAATGATAGCGCACCTGTACAGAAGTTACCAGATCTGGTATTCTGGAAGATACTCACGGGCCCCCTCCTACAAGGGATGAGCACAACTAACCACACAAAAAAGACACTACACATCACTGGTTCTGAGGGAAAAAAGAGAAAACATCTAGTGAAAGCAAATGATTCCAAACCATTATGTAAAGTGAAATTTCTGAAGCATCTATTTAATTAGCTTATCATATAAATGTTTTGACTTGGGCTGGAGAGATGACTCAACAGTTAAGAACACCGGCTGTTCCTGGAGAAGACCCAGGTTTGAATTCCAGCACCTACATGGTAGCTAAAAACCATCCTTAGCTCCAATTTCAGGGGATCTGAGGCCCTCTTCTGTCCTCCATGGGCATTGCACAACATGGGTGCATTTACACACATGCAGGCATAATATTCATCACATAAAATAAAAAATGTTTTGACTCAACACACAGACACATATTCTAGCAAATAAGATGTATTTCCAACTCTATTAAACTAAGTGAAAATAGGTGTATCCTTGGCAGATACTACTTTCATGCCTATTATGTACATTTTCTCTACTATTAAGAGGATAATAACTATGTTGGGGAAGAAAGACATAAGCTTGAAGAGTTAAATACTATCAGAAATGGTATCAAGAGTATTATACAAAAGTAAAACATTTAGCAAATGTTTTGGGCTATGTTAATTCAAATATACTAATAATCATAATCATTAATAGCTGTCATTAATTAAACACTATGTAAAGTTTCATTTACAGGCTGGCCTTGAACTCACAGAAATCTGCCTGCCTCTGCCTCCCGAGTGCTGGGACTAAAGGTGTATGTTGCCTCACCCAGCACAAATGCTTTTTAATAACTATTTTACAGTTTGGGGAACTGAGAGCATAATTGCATAATAATAGGTGGTAGAGACAAGATTCACCCCAAAGCTTATCTGACCACGTTCCAAACTGTTGTCATGACAATATTGGAATCTCTATCTAGAGATTTTGAGTCAAGGCAAGTAAATAGCCATTGTAAATTAGCATTTGGGGATGAAGAGAGATGTTAATTACTCTTTATTTCTATTGTTTTTCAAATAATTTGGAACTTTTCTTTTATCTGTGTCTATAAAATTATTTTTCTCTTTATATAGGGTTGTGATACCCAGATGATTTATGACATACTGCTAAAATTGAAATCCATTGTTTATTACCTGGTGACTTTGCCTGCAAAAGGGTAAGTGCATACTATTTTCAAGTGCACAGCTAATAATGCATTTGAAGAATTAAGACCTAGCTCTAGAGTGTAGTTGAAATAAAATCTGTCCAGGGTGAGTTCCATAATATAAAAAATTATGATATATAGTTCTGTAATGCAATAACACACTCTTGGAGTTAAAAATGGAACAAGATAATATTGATTTTTAATATATAGAGCATAAGATAGACATGTAAGTTGTCTGAAAATCTACTTTGTATAAGTGTAAATTACCAATCATGAAAGCCCATTAATTCTAAATATTTTAAATGAAAGATAAGTTATAGACACTATAGGTGCTTCTACCCTTTCTGTGTCTTTGGCAAACAGTTGATTACTGCTACTTTGTTCACACAGTTAGTAGATAATCAATGCCAAAATTTTTAAATGTTTAATGTGCATTTGATGATACAAAAGTAATGCATATTCATTATACGCATACAAACCACAAAAACAAAATTCTACCACCAAGAATAATATTGTGCCTATCTTTCTATACAGATTGATAGGTCACAGTATGCAGTCCTAGCTGACCTTGAACTTGTTATGTAGAATAAGCCAGCCTAAAACTCATAGAGGTAGGCGTACTTCTACTTCTGTCTCCACATGCTAAGATTAAAGGCATGAGCACTACATCCACCTCTAATCATTACCTTAAGATTAAGAACATGGTAGCACATGCCTATAATCACAGAACTCAGGAGGCTGAGGCAGGAGGATCACAAGTTCAAGGTCGGCAGGGGCCGACCTTTTTTACACAGCAAGATCATGTCCAAAAATGAGAAAGTATGATGATTCTGAGTTTCATATCTAAAGAAACTAACACAATGGTGAAGTTGATAATCAAAATTTCAAAATAGAATATTAAATTCTGTGTATGTATAATGACACAAGAGTAGAAGCAGACATGTCCTAAAGAACAAAGGAGACTAAGAGGGTGGGGTGCAAGAAGGGATGCAAGGTACAGGGGATATATTCAACACATAATATATACTTTCATAAAAATTTTAAACAGAAAGAATTGTTTTAAATAAAAGAAGATGAACAATACAAAGAAACTGTGGATGACCCAAGACTGTGGGAAATTCACAGCAGAATGAAGTACCCACTTCATTCCAAAGTCATGTGAAAGTGAACACAGTGCTAGAGGCCATAATATAAGGGCAAGAGCCTCTCCATGCTAATCGCAAGACTTCCTGAAGATATTCATACTGCATGTCAGAAAAGAAATTGAACATGGTAAAAAGAAACAGACTGCCTGAGTACAGCAGATAGGGTGTTCCAGGAAGAATGTCAAGCACGACAGTAAGACTTGAAAATTGTTTATTTAACAAAGCAACAAGCATTTTGAATACTCTCAGACAGGCACTATATTGGGTAATGAGTGAAAAAGAAAAAAAATGGCCTTACCCCCCAGGAAGGGGCTCACTGTCTAGTGCTGTGGTGGTCAACTCACAGCTCATGTCAAAATCATCTGAATTCAGGAGTCGTGGCGCCACACATAAATATTCAACTGGTTGTGATGGAATACACATATTGACATTAAAAATGTAAGTTCCCATCTGATTCTAAATTGCAGCCACAACTGAGAACCATTGGCTTGATAGAAGAGAACCTTCCTGGATGTTTAAGAGACATACTTTGAGGCCTATAATAATTTGGTCAGAGGGACATAAAGGACAGTTTTTGCTCCTTGCCATCCTAGGTCGACTAGTTCCAGGGGACTATGAGTATCACTCAAAACGTCCTGTAATTGTGGTGAGTCACCTGTCCTCTTGATCAAGGAGGCTGAGAAGACCCCATGAGATGGACTTGAACCAGTGTCCAGTCTACAAAGAGGAGGGTCAACAGAGAGGAATCATTTCCTCCATGCTTTCAAGCGAAGCCATTGATGGTCGAGGAGGAACTTTGACTTATCTTCACATAGGCCGACTGGTAGAAGAAAGGAGCCAGGGTCTCCCCCCAAGCCCTTGTGACCCCTGAGGAACAGATCCTCAAACGACCTTAAGAGTAAAAATAAATTGGTTTATCTAGGCCAACTGTATGGCCTTAAACACCCAAAAGGAAAGTATAACCAAAGATTAAAGGGGCCAATACAATTTTTTAAGAGTCCATATGTATAGGTAAAGGCTACATAACAAGCAACAATGCCAGATAGGAGATACCTTCTTTTGAGTTGTTTTCCAGGGTGGCCAAAAGGACTCCCAGATAGTAACCCAGCAAAGAACTGGGAAAATGAACAGCACCCCCCAATCTTATCTAAAGGAATATTGACAACTGATTGCTGGTAGATGAGGAACAGCTGACCTTCCTAAAACAAATACCTCTAGATAGACTGACTAGATTCACCAGATGGACAAGTAGTTGTGAATGGCTAGGGGTGCCAACAACACAGTAGACGGTAGCAGGGATGTCAGAGTATAAGGGCTCTAGTCAGGGGGAGGGAGGCTATGGGAGGGTGCCAACTGAGAAGTGGGTGTATAGTTGAATAAGATGGTTTGGGATGTTCCATGTGATACACACACACACACACACACACACACAAATGAACAAATTTAAAAGTGCTATATTTGAGGAAGGAAGCATGGAAATTTACGTCATGTTAATTGGAAGAGGTGATAAACATTACCATTGAAATATACCCAATGACTTTATAGACATACACAGGCACCAAGGATCCAAGTGCAACTGATTATGACTAGTAATGATCAGATACATACAGATTAGGGATGCATGTGCCAACATCTCAATGTTAGTAGCAAAAACGATGAGTCTTTCTGCAAGGAACAATATATTCTAAAATGAAATGGAGATCTTTTTTAAAAGTTAAAAACTCATCCGATTTTATGTCTTACAAGGCTTATACTGAGTTCAATATTGTATAACTGTGTTAATTCAACTGTGAACCTAGAAACTTACAGCCATTTGTGAAAGAGATATACTCTTGCTCTGGAGTGTGTTACTGGATATGTTAAAGCTTTAATGAAATGCTTCTTCTAATCATGTAGTTACTAAAAAATGTTTTTTAAATTTGCTTCATGTTAAATAGTAGAGGTAATAAACATTACCAGTGAAATCTACCTGATGACTTTGTATCCATACTCAGGTACTAAGAATCTGAGTGTAACCAACTGTGACTAGTAATAATCAGATACATAGAGATTATGGAAACATGTGTTAGTAGCAGTAAAAATGTAGGAAACAGCATATCTTAAAATGAAATGGAAATCTTCTTTAAAGTGTAAAAACTCATTCAATTTAATGTCTTACAGGGTTTATACTGAGTTCAATATTGTATGACTGTATTAAATCAACTGTGAACCTAAAAATTTATAGCCACCTTTGAAAGAGATGTATCCTTTCTCTGGAATGTGTTACTGAATATGTTAAAGCTGTAATGAAATGCTTCTTCTAATCATGTGGTTATTAAATTTTAAAATTTTTTTTAAATGTAACAAAAGTGAAATTAAATAAATGCATAACTGCAAAATGTGTTGTTATATAAAGGGAAAATGGAAGTTGCTAGAAGAATACATTAGTAGTAGAGGTACTTAATTTACACTGGAGATTGGGAGAGATGGGATTTGACAGTTTGTTAGGTATGACCTTTGTGAAGTCTAAAGAAAAATGGTCTTTAGCAAATAAAATTTTAAAAAAGGAAAGAAAGAAAAGAAAGATTTTTTTTTAAAATACAAGGTCTGCCTATATCCTCAGCTAGCCTGAAACCTGCTATGTAGACCAGGCTGACCTCCATCTCACAGAGTTCCACCTACCTCTACCTCTGCTGGGATTAAAGGTATTCACCACCATGCCCAGCAAAAAAAAAAAAATTTTGATTAAGAGTTGGAGCAAGGAACCAATAGGAATGTCAGCTTGTCATATCCAAAAATGGAAGCAAATCAGTAACTGGGATAGTGGGAAAAGACAACGTCAAGTGGGTTATGAAATACTTCAAAGGCATCAGATGAAGATACTAATTTATAGGTAGAAATCAGTGTAATGAGAGATGAAATGGAAGGAAAGTGGGAACTAGAATGCAACAGAAGCTGACTTCAAGAGAAGCTCAAGACATGGTAGGAGGAGGCTAAGACCAACTTTGAAGAATGCCAACATGTATGTAGGAAATCAATGATGAAGAATCAAAAAGGACAACTGAGAAGGAGTCTTCAAAGATAAAAGAGAAATAAGGAAGATTGTGACATACTGGAAACCAAGCATGTGCAATCCCACATAAAGCCATCCAGATTAAATCTAGGTAATTTCTTAGTAAAATGAAATCATTTTCATTATATTGAAAAATAATAAAAACAAAAAACAGTACAATTTAAGGGTCCCTTTGGCACCCTTTGGCAGTGGTGCATTGGAATGACATGGCGTTAATGCACCAAAATGGCCACTCAATTTGTTCCAGTAGCAGAAGGGGCTGAATATTGAGATAACACATAGAAACCAGCCAGCACTTGTGCCCCTAAGCAAAGCAAACTCACTTAACAGAGAGTTAAATGCAGAGATGCAGCTTTCTCATTTCTAATTTTACCATCATAACACATTCATTCCCCAACAATAAAAACAGATCAGTAAAGACAAACGAAGAAAGGTAAAAGTAGAGGGAAGAACAGATAGAAGACCTAGGAATGCAAGTTACAGGGGCTGGAGAGATGGGTCAGTGGTTAAGAGCACCGGCTGCTCTTGTAGAGAACCCAGGTTCACTTTCTAGCACCCACATGACAGCTAACAACTGTCCAAAACACTAGTTCAGGGGATTCAATGCCATTTTCTGGCCTCCACAGGCACTGCATACATGTGCACTTTACACACACTTAGGCAAAACACTCATACACATAAAATTCAATAAAGAGTTCAAGTCAAGGAGCTGGAGAGATGGCTCAGCGCTTAAGAACACTGGCTGTTCTTGCAGAGACCCGGGTTCAAATCCCAGCACCCACATGGCAGGTAAAAACGGTCAGTAACTCCAGTTGCAGGGGATCCAACAGCCTCTTCATTCCTCCTGGGCATTGCATAACACAGAAGAACTTACCTATGCAGGCAATACACATATGCACATAAAATAAAAGTAAATATTTTTTAAAAAATGCAAGTCACATTTCTGCATTTTTGTTTTTATTTTTTGTTTTGTTTTTGTTCTCAAAAGATTTGTATGATAGCAGATATTGAGAGAAATAAAAGCTGTTTCTTGACCAGATTTTTGACAGCTGAATTCAGTTTGGTTTCTACTTATCATCTCTATAGAGACTTTTAGGAAAGGGGAAGGGAAAAGGTCATGTTCGGGTCAAGCGTGGTGGTGCATGCCTTTAATCCCAGCACTTGGGGGGCAGAGGCAGGTGGATCTCTAGGAGATCCAGTCCAGTCTGGTCTACATAGCAAGTTCCAGGACAGCTGAGGCTACAGGGAGACTCTACCTCAACAAAAAAAAAAAAAAAAAAAAAAAAAAAAAAAAAAAAGTCATGTTCAACTTGAGGTTACCTAAATAATTGAAGTAAAGGCAGAGCTTGGGACTGGGATTGCCGTGGAGCCTGATTGAACTTCCTAGAGAAAGCTTGGAGGGCTTCCAGACTGTCTGGGAGTATTCTGAGGGTGCTGTGCTGCTGTGTAGAAAATACTCATAGAGGTTGTTAAGGCTCCGGTTTCTGAGACTTTCCAAAGACTCTTATTCAGTATTTCTGGAATGGAGCTTTGAGAATTTCACCTCTAGAGGAGCTCTTAGAGATGCTAAGGATCCAGAAATTACACTGTGAGTAGCATCTCTTTTTCTGCTGTGGTACACTTAAGGACCGTGATGACCCCTTCAGTCGCTTTGGAAATAGCCTCCCACTCAGGAATCCTAAATTTTATAAACGCATTCTCTACATGAGTGCCTGCATTTCAACACATTATCTAAGTTAGCACATAAATCAGTCACAAAAGCTAGGCGTCCCATCTTACTTTTTACTGCTGTCAGCCCTTACTCTCTGAATGATGTCTACTTCATCTGAATGCTAATTAAGCTTGCAGGAAAGGCTTAAATTAACCCAGAAAATATGCAAGAAATAGTGGAAGTTTTGGTTCATTCATTATGCCCCATCCCTTTGGGAAATTATTGAAATGATCATTAAGAAACAATGAAAAGTGCTGAACTACATGTAAGTACCCCTGTGTACTTCTACTTCCAGTCAGTTGTAATAACTGCCTTTGAAAAATCATTCCAGTTCCTTGAGAATTACTTCATGTAAAAATAAAGGAGTATGACCCTGGCCTAATCACTGCTTCCTAGAGCATTTCTTAGAAAACTAATTTTCAGATGACTTGTCTTATTTTTTAAATTACTCATAGGTATTTCACTGGTTATTAAGACATCAGTCTTGATACTAGATTTATTAGAAACAATGTGTATGCATATGCATATTTGTTAGGTGACACCTGTGTTGATAGTTGTAATGCTGTCACCTGCCAACCTTACAGTTTTGCTTCAGATATTTATCTTTCTCTTTTTTTTTTTTTTTTTTTTTTGGTCTTTTTGAGGCAGGGCCTCCCTGTAGCCCCTGCTAGCCTGGAACTCACTATAGAGACCAGGATGGCCTTGAACTCATAGAGATCCGCCTGCCTCTGCCTCCCAAGTGCTGGGACTAAAGGCATGTGCCACCAGGCCTGGCTCTGATACTTATCTTTCTAAGCATCTACTTCAAATTTTTAAATAAGTAAATAAAAGATACCTGTCCTCCTTGACCTCACTAGGATTTTTGTAAGAATTAAGTTAGTTATTACCTATGAAGTGCTTTTTAGCTAAAAAATTAACATGCTCTGAAAGAACAAATACAAGAATTAAAATAGTTATAAAAATATCAGCTACCTTGATGCTCTTTTAAAGTACCACACAAAGGCAAGATACTATCATCAAGATCATATAAATAACTATAAAATCCATTTATAGGAGGATTTCTACTTTGATCTACATTTCAGTATGACTATCTGCTTAATATTTTGCACAATGCAAAATTTACACACAGCTCTTTCATTGCTCAGTTAGGAGGCATGACTTTTAGACTTTCTTTGCTTTCAATTTCTGAATCATAGAATGTTGTTTACTCAGCTAAGCCAATCTGCGCCCCTATTTTTCTTTCTGTAAAGTGGAAATAATAAAACTCTATATTCCTCATGAGAGTAATAGGGAGATAAAATGAGAATTTCAATTTCCCGGATAAGAACTAAGAAATGAAATACCATTAACTTTACACTCCAACCTCACAATTGTAATGCATTTGTTGTTTAGTAAAATAGCCCTATGGACCTACTATCCTCAGACCTCTTGGGGTAAGTCGATAGCGCAGCTCTCCGCCTCGGGACTCCCTAAGCCACATTCACCCTTCCATCCCCCCCGCCTCGCCGTTCCATACTCCTAGTTTGAGCCCTGCGCCATTCCTAGTCTTGGGGCCCCAGACACCTGGGGAACCAATACTGCTTCCTGACCCTTCTCACCCAGAGCAACCCAGTCCCTTTCTTGGGCTTCAGGAGCACCACTTCTGGTCCTGGCCCCACCCTCACCTCTCTCTACTTCCCTGGTCCTGCAACACCCACCAGCCTCTTTCTGGGGCTCCAAGGCTTACCTTTACTCCCCCTGATCCTTTGCATCCAGTACAACCCAGCTACTCAATCCACTCCCTGGGAAATCTTGGGGCTTCTTCCCA
>NW_008334762.1:807087-825489 GCF_000622305.1 Nannospalax galili | reverse complement strand
CTTATAGGGTTTATACTGAGTACAATATTGTATAACTGTAATAATTCAACTGTAAACCTAAAAATTTACAGCCAATTTTGAAAGAGATGCATCCTACCTCAGGAAACCGTTATTGAATATGTCAATTGTGTTGTAATGATATGCTTCTTCTAAGTATGTTGTTATTAAATAAATCATTTTTAAAAATTAAAAAAAAATAGCCCTATGTATCAAAGGACTTCAAAACTTACAGTTAAATTACATTTACTTTGTTCATAATCTAGTGCCTACTATACATCATGCCTTATGCTCAGCACTGGAACAAAGTAGACATTGCCTCAGTCAGAGCATAAACTATAATTGGTGTAGTTTAACTTTGAGTTGATTTTAGTGTATTCTAATCCTTTGAAAGTATGGGTGATGGGAATGTTTGCTAACTCAAATAACCCAGTCCCCTCTCAAAACAAAAGAGTGAATTACTGTATTCAGCTCCATTTTAAATCTTAGTCCAATTTTTTTATTATATATGAATACTACACCCTGGACAATTTATGAAGGATAAATATTTATTTAACTCATGGTTCTGTGGGCTGAAAAGTTCAAGGTCATGTAACCATCATCTGGTAAGGATCTTCTCAGTGAGTCCATCACATGACAAGGTAGAACAAACTTTTCATAGAAAGCTAGCCTTTATAAAGCATTGTCTCTGGTGAGAATCCACTAACCTATTCATGAAGGCGGAGCCCCTATGACCTAATCACCTCCAAGGCCCAACCTACAAATACCATTAACCTATGAATTTGAAGATTAAGTTTCCAGCAAATGAAATTTGGAGAAGACAGTAACTCAGTGATCAAAACCCTACTTATTTTGACATGCTATAGGGGCTATTACCAAAGCAATGCCAAATATGATTTAAACTGGCCTATTTAGAGTCTAATCACCAAGGACTAGAGTGGTTATGAGTGATTGCTGCCCAATCATGAAGACCAGAGTTCAGATCTCAGCCCCAATTTTGTAACCCCAGCTCTGAGCAGGGTAGAAACAAGAGAATCACTGGGGCTTGCTGAAAAAAAAAAGACTCAAGGAGAGTCCTTGCCTCAAAGAAGTAGGTGGAAAGCTATAGAAGAGGACATCAAAACTTCTAGGCTCTGTATGCCTGAGGACACATGAACAAACACACACACACACACACACACACACACACACACACACACACACACACTTACATAAATAAATAAATCTTAGAATCTAAGAGTCTTTCTTGACCTAAATTTCATTGAGGTTTTTGTAAGACATGTTTATTCTTTCTAGAGATTGGAGTCATAAGATGTGGCCAAAGGCCATATAATCTACCTGCTAGTAATAGTCTATTGATTTACTATGAGTACTGACATACTTTAACATAATGATAGATTTATAGCATGCTTTTTCTACATGAGCCCCCACATACATGAGAACATCATATAAATGTGAATACTTATTTTTACATGATTTATCACAGCAAAGAATATAGCTAGGGGTATTGACTAGAAGATGTACATGGGAAAGATTGAATAAACCAGGCACAGGCACCCTCAGTCCTACATTTCTAAGGGTTACATGGATACATTCGCCTCTCTAGTCAACCACAAAGACATGAGCAAAGTATCTCAATTTCTAGAACTCCATCTGAATCTTGAATCCAAAGCTGCTTTTTGAGGCTTTTGGGGGGAGAGTATGTGTGCAAAGTATGTATCCACATTTATATGATGGTCTCATGTATGTGGGGGCTCATGTAAAAATAAGCATGCCTATGTGTAAATGTGCATGTGGAGGCCAGAAGTTGGCATCAAAGATCTTCCTTGATTGCTTTCAACTTTATTTACTGAGGCAGAATCTCTTACTGAACATGGAGCTCTCCAGCTCAGCTAGTCTAGTCAGCCAGGGTGCCCTGGGGAATCCTGTCTCTGCTTCTCAAGTACTGGGATTACAGGTGGGCTGTCATGCCTACCTTGTTTTATGTGAGTTCTGGAGATCCAAACTCCAGTCTTCAAGTTTATGGAACAAGTACTTTATCCACTGAGTCATTTCCCCAGCCTGGCTTCATAGTTTTAAAATGGAGCTGGTTATATAGCTACATGACCAGGTATAGTTCAGATTCCAGTTTAGGTACTAAGTATACATAAAAAAATCAATACATTTACGTTAAAAACGCTGACAGACTGGTACCTCCATATTGCCTGGGGTGTACAAAATGGCAACATTGACCAGTGACTATGCAAATTTTCCGAAAGTTAAGTTCTTAGTCATTGTTCTGGCTCCAAAAGTCCTCTAATACAAACAAGAACTTAGTAAAAATAATCCATTGCAATGACACTTTTTCTCAATGTGGAATAATAGCTTAAAAGTCTCCTATGCCCCAAATCATACTTCAGTGACATAGGCAGAAGATAGACTTGATTTTGAATGGCTGCAATTCAGGCTCCTTGGCTACAAAAAGCACCTTCTTTAGAGCAGAGCAATGGTGACCAAAGTTAGACTCAACTACACTTGTGATCACCTACTTTCTCTGCCCATGTCCACTCCTGTGATAGTATGCTGCCTGACATATTTTCTCATGTCTGGAGATAGCTTGCAGTCACATGGTGGAAAGAATCATTTTTCCAACCATTTCCTTTCATGCAATGCATCTAACCAATGTCCGAAACTACTTTTATAGTGATGTTTCCTGCTTCCATTGTGTTTCTTCATTTGGGTTATAATTGTCAATATTAAAATGACTACAATTATCTTTTTTATATGGCATGTAGGAAGAAATTGGTAAGGAGATGTACATCATCAAGCATGGAGAAGTCCAAGTTCTTAGAGGCCCTGATGGTTCTCAAGTTCTGGTTACTCTGAAAGCTTAAGCAGTGTTGGGAGAAATCAGGTATCTGAAATTCACCTCATAAATGTCTAAGTCCATCATTTCCGAATGGAAATTGTAAAAGGACAATGGTAGGTTATAAAATATAAAATGTACATTTCTATTCAGGCTTATCAAAAGTCTGATACTGTGCTGAAAGCATTGGAAAAACTTGGATATTTACATTTCTAGCTTTCCCTTCTTACCAATTCCCTCAAAACAACAGAAGAAAGGGAGTGGGTTGTTGTGCTCCTTAGCTCTAGGACCTAGGTAAGTGCTTGGCAACAGTAGATGATGCTCAGTGTGTGTTGGATGAATGCAAATTAGTAGATGAATAGGAAAAAATGGAATGGGAGACTTGTCAGACAGTTGGAAGACTTTTGGGTCAGGCTAGCAAAGGGGTTTTGACCAGGTTAGTAAGATGATCATAGCTCTGAGTCCAGGTTGCCTCGGTCTACACCCTAATTTCACCATCTATTCTCTTTGTTCCTTATTTGACCCTTACTACTTTCCTTCAGTGCTCTCATCTTAACAATTATATTAGCACATATCTTAGAGGGTTACTAAATATATTAGTTGATTAAAAATACTTAGTATCTATTAAAACTCCTAAATATTAAGTATTGTTACCATTGTTTCCTATTGATCAAGAAAATTGGAATGGAATGGAATGCAACAGAACAGACCAGGCATGGTGGCACATGCTTTTAATCCCAGCACTTGGGAGGCAGAGCAGGCAGATCTTTGTAAATTGAAGGTCAGCCTTTACATAGTGAGTTCCAGGCCAGCTGGGGCTACAGGAAGACCCTGTCTCAAAAAGACCAAAAAAATAAAAAAAAAATAGAATGGAATAGGGAAATTCCCAAGAGAAAAAATATAGAATTCACATATGTTCTGGGCTAACAATTCCAAATGCATTATTGCATTTATTTAAACATATCCATTATTCACCCAAAAACATATTCACCAAGTGCTTGGTGCATGCTAGTGATTGTCAAGTATCACTCTAAAGTCTGGGCATGCACTATAATAAGAACAGGGAAATTGCTGTTCAGAGAGCTTACAGTCTGGCATGGAGAAACTGACAGTAGTTAAACAATTAACTAAATAGGATAAATTTCTGCTGTGAAATGCTGTGAATGCAAAAGATTGTAAGAAACTGAAAGAGAAAATTACTTTAGATATAGTCAGGGATGACCACTCTTACCAGAAAATATTTGACCTGAGATTTGAAACAATAAATAAATATGGAACCATTTAGCAATGGGAAAGATTCCTTCAGAACAGCAAAGGCCTAGAGGTAAAACCAGCTCATCTGGTCAAGGGACAGATACATCATCATCGCTGGTGCCCAGCAAATAAGGAAGGACATCTTGGCAAAATGAAGCCAAAGAGGTGAGCAACAGCTAGGTTTATGCAAGGCCTCAGACCATAGTAAGGAATCTGAGCCATGTTCTCAACGTGAATGGATGCCAGCAAAAAGGTTTTAGGTAAAAGAGTTTCATAATCAATGATTTCATGAAGAATGCTCTAACAGATACCTGAAAAGAGACAACAGGGGACCAAGAGTGACACAGAAACCAACTACATTTCACTTGCACTGATTCCAGTAAAGGATGATGGTGTCTTGAACTAGGAAGCTGATTCTATTTATTTATTTTTATTTTCCATGTATGAGTATTATGTCTGTGTGTGTGTGTGTGTAAGTGCACCCATGTTGTGCAGTCCCCACGAAGGACAGAAGAGGGTGCTGGATCCCTGCAACTGGAGTTACAGATGGTTATTAGCTGCCATGTCGGTGCTGGGATTTGAACCCAGGTCTTCTGCAGGAACAGCCAGTGTTCTTAACTGCTGAGCCATCTCTCCAGCCCCAGAAGCTGATTCTTAAAGAGAGAGAATAGCATAGTGTCAAGTAACTATTAATTATTTCATATGGAGAAAATTGCTGTTTCAAAGTACCATGTATCTTGTCCAGGATAAGACAAACCATGAGTGACAAATAACACTCAAACTTAAGTCTTCATGGATCAGTGTTCAGTGATCTTCCCATCACACTACAGAAGAAAGGCATCTAACCAATCTCTGATTTGACAAGTACTAAGAAGTTATCTTCATTTTAGAGGAACAGAAAAATTTCACATGACTTTTTATTAGCATAAATGTTTCCTTAACGGGGCTGGAGAGATGGTTCAGTGGTTAAGAACACTGGTTGTTCTTGCAGAAGACCCTGGTTTGAATCCCAGCACCCACATGGCAGCTAACAACTGTCCATAACTCCAGTCCCTCTGATCTCTGTGGGCACTGCACTACACAGGTGCACTCCATCTGATCTCTGTGGGCACTGCACTACACAGGTGCACTTACCTACATGCAGGCAATACATGCATACACATAAAATAAAAATAATAAAAATTTTTAAATGTTTCCTTAGAACGCTAAAGCAGTTATTTTTCTGTTGATAACAGTACTTCACTTCTTAATATTTTCCCCCTCCTTAACAACTGGATAGGAACATCTTTGAGAAGCCTGCTCTGAACCAGAGGTGAAAACACTTGTTAAAATCTACAAAACTATATTCTTTGCCTATTTTCCATTACTTCCTTACTAGGAGTGCTTTCAAAAGTAATTTAATATTTTTGTAACTTAATAATTACTCATCTTCAAGGTCATAAAATATGCAACAAATCTAATCTGAAACATTGCCAAAATTAATTAGCTGATCTCTCCCAAGGGCTCTATTCCCTTAAAAGTAAAGCTTTATAAATACAAGTACATTAATTGCTGATATTATCATCACAGGAGGAAATAGACTAGGAATAGAATCCAGGTGCTGCTGTGTTAGCGCTAAAAGTAATTCTGCATTCCTCACAGCAATTTCTAAAAAAAAACTCTTACCCATTTGGATTTCTAAAGCCAGTTAAAATCAGTAAAGGAACCAGTCTCTAAACCTGCTTGACAGTCTCCTTAATTCAAGCAAAGAGGAGGTCTTTGTTTTAATTTACTTTTCGGCTGTGGCAAAAAAAAAAAGGATGCATGCATCTGCCTTTCCCAGACGCTCGTGGACTTCACAGGCCCACACCTGTCCCCCAGCCCTGGGCTACAGTCATTTATTTCAGATGGAGGCATATCTGCGAAACATCCAGATACTTGAAAGATCTCATAATAGTGTTTACTACTCAAACATGCTGTGACCTTTGTTAAAATGAACTGAATCCAGCACTGGCATGTAGCTTTTTACATTATTTTTTCTTAGACAATGTAGGAAACAAAAAAATTGAGGAATTTCAAGGACATTGTATATTAATCCAAAAGTGCAAAGCCCTGGCTAAAATATAAATTTACAGCCTGTCATGGAGAAAATTCAGACCACATTCCCAGTTAGTATCCGGAAAGTGTTAATACCATCTTCTTAAAAGAAAGACCCAGGTCTGCCTCATGGTGTTTCTGACTCCGTTATTATATTTAGTGTCAAGTGTTATTTACCAAGTGGATTTAACCACTTCTTATCTGCCTTCTACATCTGCTAAAATCACATTTTTCTTTAAATAACTCCATTTTTACCCTCATTTGGCTGTTATGATCCAAATAGGATTGCCAAAAGGCCCAGAAGTAAGTAAGAAACAATTGCTTGCCTCCAGCGCCTCAGTAATGAAAGTTTCAATTCCAAGGCTTAAACGTCCAGGTGAAATGCAATGATTAGTGTACATGTCTCACTATAGAACACCCTCCCCTGGAAGACTCCCACTCATCCTTCAAGAACTAATCCAAATGCTATCCCTTTGAAGCCCTCTTTCCACCACCCCTAAACAAATATTCACTTCCTGTTCTTTGCTTCCAAGCTATTTCACTTATTTTATTACAGCAGTTACCACAAATTTATAGTTAATTTGTTCAGACAGGTTTTCAAGAGATAGCGCTATTAAAATTTAAGAACTAGCTGTTATCCTTCGTTGTGTTCTAGCAGCTATATGAAAACTGGACAGTACATGGTGGGTTTTATTTCTATCCTGCCTGCATTCAAAATAAAAAAATTACATCACTGATTCAGCACTTTTTTAGTTAATGAAATAGTTAATTGTGATATTATAAAGAAAAAATTATACTCCAGACAAGCATAATGTGATATTCCTTCTTTGACAGATTCAGGCAGGCATAAAGCTACAAAAGTGACCAAGTAATAGTCTCTCGCTTAAGAACCTCACCTACAAGTGAGATAAACCAATGGAAGTGTCAATGCCAAGTGATTAGATGTTGGATCAAGTCCAATGATGACAGTATTCACAGGACACTATGGTACATAACTGCTACACAGGACTAATAATTGTCTTTCAGAGTTGGCAATTATTTGAGATTAGTGGGTGTGTTGGTTTTCCTTCATTGTAACAACACCTGAGATAATTAACTTATAGAGACAACTTTCGTTTGGGCTCACGGTTTGGGGATTTCTTGTCCAGAGCCAATGAGCCCTGTTGCAGTTACACCCACAGTGAGATAGCACAGCATAGCAGAACCACGCGGCAGAGCAATACCGCTCATTTCGTCGCCAGGGAGCTAAAAAAGAAAGAAAAGGAAGGGGCTAGTGACCCACAGTTCACTTCAGGGACACAATCTCAATAACCTGAAGACCTCCTATTGCCTATTAAAGTTTGTACAGCCTCCCCTTAGTGACACTCTAGGAGCTAATCCTTTCCACATGGACTTTGGAGGGAAACGTAAAATCCAAACTAGCAGGAAGGGACTGAAGACAGATCCTTCATTACTCTTCGGAGAAGTATATAAATGGTGATCTGTGTATTTGGTCAGTCCTGTAACTCTTACTTTGGTGCATGTAAAGGACTGTTCACATGATATTCTATGGTGGATAAAGGGTGACCTCCATGAAGAAGTGTCCACATTCTAACCCTCAGAATCCATAAATATGGCCTTATTTGGAAAAACAGTGTGCTGTTCAAAGATATCCATAAGATGATGAGTTTGAAATGAGATCATCCTACATTATCTGAACAGGTATGGAATCCAGTAACAAGTGTCTTTATGAAAGACAATTGGAGAAAAGGTCTGAAGACAGGCAGAAACAAAAGTTATGTAGCTTAATCAGAAAGAGTGCAGCTTGGCTGACACCTTGACTTTGGACTTACTCTGAAAAATAAATTTCTGTGGCTGTAGGGCACTAGTTGTTGGTAATTTATTATAATAGTTATAGGAAACTAACACAGTGCAAAAACTGTTAAAATTTTAACTTTGGAAATTCTAGTGGAGACAAAGAAAAGATATGGCTCCCATCTCCTGTACTTCACCAACAGGGCTGTTCCACCTCTGAGTCCTGTCCCTCTCACCTCCTAAGTGTGTCTCAAATCACTGGCATCATAACCTTCTCTCTAGTTGCCACCTTGGTTTGTCCAAACCACATCTGACTTGATGTCTGCTAACCACACCCTCCACAATTCAACCTTTGATTAGCAATAGTGATTGGGAAGCACAGATCTGATCAGGTCTGTGTCCTCCTGCCTAAATGTTTTCATGCTATTCTTTAGAATGAGTACAAAGTTCTTATCCTGACCTACAGAATCCTGTAGCATCCAGCTCTGCCTACCTCTCTATAGACTTCAGGTTACATGCTGAATCCAGGCATCTTGCTGCCCTTTTTCAATCCCTTGATTGTGCCATACTCTGTCCAGACATAGGGAGTAATTTTCACCTGCTATTACTTCTGCCTAGATACTTTTCCTGTCCTCTTTCCCCAGATCCCAGCTTGTTTGGGACCTTCTGGATTCCCCACTATAGGGACCTCCAAGATCACTTTGTTATATGTGCTTGTCAAACTTTATTCACTTTTTTTTGACCACTTATCTTTGTAGCTGGATATCCATTGGTATTTTTATTTCTTCAGCTCCCACCTCCCTTCTCAAATTGGAAGTACCAGGAAAACCATTTATGGCTGTGTCAACTGGGTTCTCTGCCCCCAGGAAGTCCTAAAAAGGCTAGGAGAGCTGGAAGGAAGCCCATACCCTCCTCCTGTGCCATGAGCCCTGGTTATTGTGCTTAATGTCAAGTCTGTGTGCTCTTACTTTGCAAAGGTGGGCACTCTTCTAGCTAAGTTTTATACCCACAGGACTGCATGTACCCAGAAAAGCCACATTTCTCTGGTTTGCACAAAGACACTGCACAGAATCCTAGGTCCTGGTGGCCATCATGTGTAGTTCGTCCTATAACACTCTGTCCCCAGCCCTTGGGACAATGCTTGGCCTATACATATGCCTAATAAATAGCTAGTGAATAAATAAGTGAATGCATGATCCATATGTCCTTGTGACTGCACACATGTACATTCATTTTTGTCATGAATATGCAGAGTCAGCCTTGTGCACTTTTTCATTACTGAAAATAGCACGTCTATATTTATCTTCATAAAGGTACTTGGTTGTTCTTTGAAGTTGTTTCTTTCAGGTCTATTCCCCAAAGTGGAATAAGTAGGTCAAAAACAGAAACATTTCTATAACTCTTCTAGTATATGAGCAGATAATTTCAGGAAAAAATATCATCAATGAACAATACAGCCAGTGATGCACAGCTCTTTTCCCTTGGCATTGCTAGCCTTGCTTTATTATCTCATTGGTTTTGCATTTTAATAAGTTGTTTTTAATTTGAATTTCTCTAAATAGTGCCTGGAAAAGAAGAGGTGCTCAATAAATATTTGCTAAGTGAGTTAATTTCCTATGGGCCTATTCATTTTCATAAATGTGCCTTCTATATTGCATTGGTTGACACCCTTTTGTCTTTTGTTACAAGTTATTTGGTAGAATTTGATAGTTTTGATCATTTGTTTTCATTAAAAATATTTAAGTACTGACTTTTTTGTCAAACTGCTCATTCTGTGGAATTATTTTTTGTTACTTTATATCATCATGAAAAGACCAAATATTTTGAACGCTAATTTTCAGGTTTTCCTTTTTATCCATTTTAAATAGTAGTACAAGGCAGACATTTAAGTCTCTGGACTATTTTAAGTCTATATTTTTACACTTATTCAGAATAACTGTTATTCTTTTTTTCCTTCTTTTTGTCTTCCTTTCCTAAAAGGCAAAATAGTAGGTTTGTGCATGAGGACAGGCAAGAATATTTAACTCTAGCAAATAAAACTTTCCATTTCAATTCTTTTCATTCCTCAAATCTGTGAAAAACAAAAACTTGAATTTAAAATATACTTACACATTTGCTGCATCTTAGGTTAGTGTAGTCCTGGCTGTACAGCACTTTTCAGGCTTAGAGAAAAAGTATGCCTCACCATATCCCTGTGAAGGAATGTACAATCAGTATCATTTTTCATCATTTGTTCAAATATCCTCATGACCTCTCTGGAAATAACTTGATGCAATGCTAAAGCAAAGCTGTTTGCCACCATTTGGAATAGCATAGAAGGGGCAGAGCTCTTGTATTTATGTGTGTGCTGCATGTGCACAGGTATGCAAATGTATGTGTCTATGTGTGCTCATGCAGAGGCCAGAAAAGGACATTGGATGTTTTCCTTTGTAACTCTTTACCCAATTGCCTTAGGATAGGATCTCTCACTGAACCACAAGCTTGCCTTTTCAACTAGGCTGGTTGGCAAGTGAGCTTGCAGGATCTGCCTCTCTCTGCCCCTCAGTGCTGGGATTACAGGCATGCCCAGTCATGCATGGCTAAACAGCCATGTGGGTTCTGGGGATTTGAACTCAGGGTCCTCATACTTGCAGAACAGTCCATCTCCCCAGCCCCACGATCATAAAATTCTTTGACTATTTGTTCTTGACCAATTCACTTAACTGATGCTAGACCACAATTTCCACGTCTTTTTGTATAGGCAACCTACCTAACCAAACTGATGTCATCACTAGACAAGAACATATAAAGTTAGTTTTGAAAAGAAAAACACTTTTAAAAATATAAGCTTTGAGCCAGGCATGGTGGTGCACACCTTTAATCCCAGCGCTCGGGAGGCAGAGGGTTTGGATAAAGAAATAAGGTCATGTTCCCACACAATAGTATCCGCATGGAGTATTATCACTGTCCTAAAAGTCATCTGTACTCCACTTTTTCCTCTTTCCTTCTCCTATAGCCCTAAAAAATTCTGAAATAACGACGTGATCATGGAAATAGTGTGGAACTGACAGTAGGAGAGAAAGTCCGATCAACAAAACAAAGTCGACTACGCTGAAACAGATCCAATTACATAGACACACACACACACACACACACACACACACACACACATATATATATAAATTTTTTACAAATGTATGACCTTGTTAACTACTGTGACCTCCAAAGAAACAGGCTAATGTATTTGCTCATTTGATAAGAATTTTCTTTTGTTGTTTTAAATTTCATTTATTATTTTTATTTTGTGGGTATGAGTGTATTGCCTGCATGTATGTAAGTGCACCTGTATCGTGCAATGCCTGCAGAGGTCAGAAGAGGGTGTTGGATCCCATGAAACTGGAGTTATGAATGGTTGTACGCTGCCATGTGGGTGCTGGGAATTGAATCTGGGTCCTCTGTAACAGCAGTCAGTGCTCTTAATCGCAGAGCCAACTCTACAGCTCTTGATAAGTAGTTTTTAACTAAAGCATCATAGTAAAGTGTTTCTTGGATCCTGAAAGGGTGATAAAGTGATGACTGTATATGTTTCCCTTCCCACTGCTCCTTCCTTAGACTTTTTACTCAGATTCTTTATTGTTCATCTACTTGTCTGTGGCCAATTCAACCATAAAATCAAGACCCAACAAAGTAAATTAGGCCACACATTTGATAGCTTTGAAATTTAAATTCTCCAACTTCATTAACATCAAGTATACAGAAAGTCCTCAAATATTTTTAAAAAAAATCTAGGCTAATATGTGCTTGCCATTTAGCACATAGATTTATGAATATCAAAGTATCTGCAAAGAGCAAGATGCCCAGGCGGAGGTGACCCCAGGACATCCTCTGATATTTGCTCGCCTGCAAAAGTTTTGTGAAAATTTATTCTTTGTCAGGTTGGTCAATTGTCAGAGAACAAAGTGTTTCCCAATAAGATTGACAAAGATAAAAGAATATCTCAGAAACGATCCTCTGAGTGATCTGAGCTTCTGCCCCCAAATATAGCCCATTTGGAAATCTGCTTAATGAGAACAAATATTTGAAGTTTTAGTCTCTTTCTCAACACTGGAGACGAATCTTCACTGATAGCATTTTGATTTATTTCTACTGCAGGAATAATTCTACATGAGAAAATGCATTTAAGACTAGAACCATCTTTATCTTAGGGAACATTTCTATTTCCCAGAATTATCAAAGCATTAATAATTCTAAATTGTGTAAGAAGGCTGCCTAGGCTTATAACCCAATGTCAAGACTTATGGATTGATTTGGGAAAGTTACTCAGCTGAGACTTCACTTTTTCCACATAGAGTCAGTTACCCATAATTACCTTATAGGGCTGAAAAGCATCAATTAGACTAATACATGAAAACAACTTAGAAAAATCTCCAGCTTATAAAGTAAGTACTGGATAATGTTAAGTATTAATGCTACCATCACCAATATTATTAATATGAGCTGGTTTGGTTGTCTTCATATGCACTTCCTCTACTAAGTACAAAGACTTGAGGACAGATGTTAATCATGTCTATAATCTCAGAACTAGCTCATTATGGAATGGGTTCTTTCTACATACTCTTAATTTATGTCTCATTAATTTCTTCTTTACAATTTATACAGCGAATTCTGAATCTTTCCCTGCATGATTGATCACCAAAACATAATTATCTATACATAACCTCAAACTCATGTCAAAAAAATTACCAATCAAAGCTCCATAGTTAGATGTGTAGCCAGGAGGTAGGACATTTGCTTAGCATGCTCACTGTTCTCAATTCAATCCCTAGCACTACAGTAATAAATAAACAGATAAGCCCATCAGAGAAGGGCAATCTTTAGAGAGTATTTGTTTCTCAAAATATTCTAAATGGTGCCATGGATAATTCCAGAACAACCAAAGGAAAGTTGGGTATCTGGCATGCATTTTACGGACTGACCCTACTCCCTCTAAACATTACTGTTACTGAACTGTATTTAAGAACAATACACAGCTTCCACTGAGGTTCTAATAAAAATATTCCATGTTGTACCTCCTCTGAGAGTTTGGCTCATTTTACAACTTTACAGAATGGAATCTATTAAGTCCTTCAGGAGATATTTCTGCCTATCTTCAAAAAATTATTTTTATAGTATAAATGACTTAATGCCAAATTTAAAAAACTTCTACAGCAAAGCTAAACTTTTAAAATAAATCTCACTTATGTCCCCATTCTTGTTTTTCTTGTGTCTAAATTCAGTGCATGCATTTTTGTAGTCTTTTGTCCCATGTAAGTGCTTTCTAAATATAGCAGCTCTGCTAGGAAGAGTTGTGTAGCTTGTGCACTGCACAAATCCAGGGGTCCTCAATCCTTATACCTTGTAAATGCAGCACACAAGGCCATGCCTAGCAGCACTGTTAAAAAGTTTGGAATCAGTAAATGACTAGGGACTATCTGCATATGACATTTCTTTCTGGAAAAAAATATAGACATATACATGTATATATTATACATATGTCAGAGCTTTATAAACTTCCATTCATGACCTCCTTTAGACTGTGACTTTTTATATGAGCCCAGGTATCTAAGTATATAAAATGGGTATACAGATCAAACAGTTACTAATAATCAAAGAAATTTATTTTAAAGCAATTCTTTGGTGTACATATAATTTTTGCTATTTATTAAAAGTAAAAGCAAATTTTCCAACTAATGAAATTTATGTTCTTGTTTATTTTTACATAAGAATCAATTCTGAGGGCCTGGAGAGATGGCTCAGTGATTAAGAGCACTGGCTGAGCTTGCAGAGGACCTGGGTTTGATTCCCACCACCCACTTGGTGGTTAATAACCATCTATAACTTCCAGTTCCAGGGGACTCTGATGCCCCTTCTGAACTCCATGGGCATTGCAGGACACGAGTGCACTTAATACATGCAGGCAATACGCTCATGCACATAAATAAAAATAAAAGAAGATTAAATTCTGGCTGAATATTTGAAACTTAAGAACAGAGAGCATCTACAATGCTTTTCAGAGTTGATGGATATTTTGATTTCATAATTATCAATGCAGAGAACACTGTTCCACATGAATACATAGTACAAAACAGCTGAAGTGTATTTAAGAACATTTCAGAAACTGCTGGAAATTTTGTTTTAATCCCAAACCAAAATTTAACATTTTTTGTGCAACTTAAACAGTAATATTTAAAATCAAACATTCTAATATGATCCAAAGACAGACTAATTTGATACCTGTATGCTGAAGAATGAGGGTAGAAAATAGTTAAAGTCTTTGTTTTCCATAATCAAATCCTTATGTTTCTATAGGAGCAGAGAACTTTATATGCACAATAAAAACATGGTAATTGGTAACGTGCAATTGTCTTAAATCTGAACAGAGGTGTCACTGGCAGCATTTGGTGTTCTATGGTGCAACTGCAGTGAAGCCACAAGATACAACAACATGCATTTGACTGAATTATTTTTTTGTTGTTGTACATTCAGAAATATTTCACTGTTGATAAATTTGCACAGCCTCACATTCAGTTATGTGACCACATACAGGGTGGTGGCCCACAGTGTAAGAAGCTAGATACATGCTAGATATCTATGAAACTATGCATCTCAGTCTACTTCCTGTTACTGTAGCAAAATGCCCAACCCTACATAACTTACAAAGAATAGAAATTCATTTAGATCTCAGCTCTTTGAATTTCTCACCAAGCAATGAAGTCCAAGAACATGGCAGTGCCATCAGCTGAGAATCTTCCTCCTGTATCACAAGATGACCCAGTTGTCATATGATGAGACACAGCAAGTATGATGGCTCTTCTTAGGAAACTTCTTATTTTAATGGCAGCTCTGTCCTCATGACCTAATTAACTCCCGAAGGCCCCACTTCCAAATAGCATGAATATACAAATTTAGGAATTTTCTATTACAAGAACTCAGAGGAGCACTTTAATTCAACAGTTTTGTGTGTGTGTGTGTGTGTGTGTGTGTGTGTGTCCAAGTTGCTATTTCACAGGTTCTCTCTCAATCTCTACACACACTATTCTCTGTTGTGTTCACACTACTACTTTTATGCTGCACCAAACCTCTGGCACAACAATACAAAAACTGAACAGCTAGCCATACATTGAAAACTAGGGCTTAAGGAAGCTCATTGAGAAATCTTACCTAGTTGCACCTTTTTCATAATTGAATATCACAAGTCCACAAAAAGATAGTTCTGAAATGAGAATCATTCCCCTATTATAGATAAAAAGATGTTTTTGTTTCCAGTAAAAGTGATTAGTAACTTGCTCATAAGCAGACATATTATAAATAGTAATCTGGTTCTTTGCCTCACATTCTCTTCACATGACAATATCACACTTGAATAACTTGCCTCTTCTACTTCCTCTCACCATGTGAATACATTGTAAGGGATTAATTCTTCCACGATTGAACTGAAAATCAAAACGGTCCTTGAGCTACTGTCAAAGGTCACAGAAAATGGAAGTGGTTTAGGATTAGAAGTTATTTCTTTGTTTCCTGAACCATTGCTTAGTTCCCATTTCTTTTTAAAGTAGAGACATTTAACAGTAACCTCAACTATCTATCTTCCTGCATGGGCTCTTTGAGAAACTGTGTGGAGCTGTGAATATTGAGGGAGGGACCTTCCTACTAAGCAATTTAATGAGTGAAACTTTCCACGGTGGAATGTTGGGGAAGCGTTTTGTGGATTAGAGGGCAAAAAAAGATGCTATTTTAAACATTGCTGAGAGAGTTTGGGCAAAATCCATCTGGCAGACAGACTATTTCTTCCATTCAGAAACTCATCAAGCACTCCAAACGTGCAACCTGTAGGCAAGTTTAATTAAAGCTTGAGAAATCTCGAAATAGCTTGACATTTAAATGTGTTATTTCCATTCTCCCCTTATAGTTTGGCATGCTCACAGAGGTTCTCTGAGGTTCAAATTAAGCTTCTTAATGCCATCCAGCCCTGCTTCACTACTTGATTACTCTGTATTCAAAGCCAAAAGAGTGTGAATGAAACTACCTTATCCTACCAATGTCTTTCCATTTCATAGACAGGAGGAAACCGAATAGGAACCTGAGTAGATGAGTGATTAAAAAGATGATTGTGATAGACCAGTATTGTGATGATAGGTAGATGGATGATTAAAATGATAGATAGACAGATAGATACATAGATAGATAGATGATAGATTGATAGATAGATATAGATGATAGATGATAGATAGATAGATGATATAGATGATAGATAGATAGATAGATAGATAGATAGATAGATGATTAGGTTAGATAGATAGAAGATAGATAGATAGATAGATAGATGATAGATAGATGATAAATGATAGATAGATGATAGATATAGATAGATGATGATAGATAGACAGACAGACATGATAGATAGATAGATAGATAATAGATACATAGATAGATAGAGTAGATATAGATAGATAGATAGGTAGGTAGATAGATAGATAGATAGATGATTGATAGATGATAGATAGATGATAGATGATGATAGATGATAGATAATACATACATGCATACATGTCGGGGAACCCTGCTGTTAGGGTTGTAGTTCTCCATGTCCAGATAGCCCCGAGGGGCTCGGTGCCAAATGGAAGGACTCCCCTTTTCAGCAGGGGGCCTCCTGCTCTCTTCCTGGCTCACCTGGAAAGTGCCACCAAGCACGGATGCCTGACCTTATCTAAAAACATGACCTTTGGCATAGTTACCTGGAGTAAAAACTACCCCCAGGTTTTTTCTATATGATGATCAGGCATTGCCTGATAGTCTGGAAGATAGGAGCCCACTGCCACATGTAAATAAAGCATACTATGAGCACCTATCAACTGAGGCTTTTGCTACTGCCTCCACACTATAAATTCTCGAGTTCTCCCACTAATAAACGGAGCTGTTTCACTGTCTGGAGCTGTATCACTGCTGTTTCACTGTGCCTGCGACCAGTCTCCCCGGAAGGGCTGTCTTCCGTCAGCACTCACTGGCTGTCCTGACCCGGTTCGCCACTTCTGCTCTCCCTGCCCTCGTGGGCCAGTGGCCAATGACCCGCGAAGAGAGGGAGAGCCCCCCACAGCTGGCGCCCGAACGTGCGGCTCCTGGAACACACAGAGTTCGTGAGTATCCCTCCCATCAGGAGGGCATCAGTAATCTCTTTCTCCTATCACCTCCCACCAGGAGGATAAAGGCAGCTTTGCCTTTAAGCCATCCCCACCTTTGCAGATCAGCAATCTCTTTTTCCTATCACCTCCCATCAGGAGGATAAAGGCAGCTTTGCCTCTAAGCCACCCCACCCTTGGGGATTGGCAGTCTCTCCTCTTTTCCTCCTTTCATTTTCGGTCTGAGTCTTCGCATGGGACCGTTAAAGAAAAAGGAGCAACTGAGGCTTTCTGGTCAGGGCTACCCCCTGATGTTAGCTGAAGGCTCTTAGTCCTCTTAACGGACTCTGACTGCCCTCACGGGTGTAGACAAGACCTCCTATCTATACATCTTTCTAATAAAAAAAAAAATCGGTAACACAACGACCAGTTAAATGCTCTTAGAGCGGTTGCCGATTTCTTAAACTTGCAGGCAGGCTTGTGCTGTGGACTGAGTGGAATCACCTGAGATTTTGATTCCAAGCATATTCCCTTAGAAATCAGCATTTCACCCCACTTTCCTTTTCTATCTTAACACCCCTAGAAACAAAAATCCCCAAAGTTCTAAGGAATCTTTATATAAGCCTCAAAGTCAACTTCTAAAATAAACTTCCCTAATCTGTTTTCTTATCTTGCCCCTGGGGTGCTCAAGCCCAAGCTAGACCAGTTAGGTGAGAATTTAAATTAACTAGCCCCTGTGGAGCACTTAAAAATTCAAGGTGGCTTGTGCCATACAAACAAACAAACAAAAATTTTAAAAGCAATTTTTCTCCTGTAAACCTTCTAAATCTGCAGCTAGGCTTGTGTTCATCAGAACATATCAATCTCCTGGTGGCAGACTGCCCCAGGAACATTAAACGTCACTGACAACACTTCTTTTCTTTTCTATAATGGGTAATTCAGCATCATGCCAAAAAAACCTCCAAATTCACTCCCTTAGAGCCCTACTTAAATCAAGAGGACTTAAGATTTCCCAAAAAGAAAGCTCAAAATTTTGGAATGAAGTATCTCAATTTGCACCCTGGATCCTGTCAGCAGACATTTCTGATCCAGAGGTCTGGACCAACATTGCCTATCTGGCTCGTAAAAAGGAAATCCAGGAAAGACACCATTTGCCCCTTTCCTTTCTCCCCATAATAGCAGCCATCCGACAATGCTTAGGAAACCCACCTAAGACTGAGGAAAACTTACTAGCACCAGAGAATAATAAAGGGGAGGGTTCAAACAATGAAAAAGACCCTAAAGATTTCCCAACAGCAGATT
>NW_008334762.1:789763-804330 GCF_000622305.1 Nannospalax galili | reverse complement strand
AAGTGCCACCAAGCATGGATGCCTGACCTTATCTAAAAACATGACCTTTGGTATAGTTACCTGGAGTTAAAACTACCCTCAGGTTTTTTCTATATGATAATCAGGCATTGCCTGATAGTCTGGAAGATAGGAGCCCACTGCCACATGTAAATAAAGCATACTATGAGCACCTATCAACTGAGGCTTTTGCTACTGCCTCCACACTATAAATTCTCGAGTTCTCCCACTAATAAACGGAGCTGTTTCACTGTCTGGAGCTGTATCACTGCTGTTTCACTGTGCCTGCGACCAGTCTCCCCGGAAGGGCTGTCTTCCATCAGCGCTCACTGGCTGTCCTGACCCCATTCGCCACTTCTGCTCTCCCTGCCCTCGTGGGCCCGTGGCCAACAACCCATGAAGAGAGGGAGAGCCCCCTGTACATACATATATACAAGCATTATAGAATGATGGAGCTATATGGGTGGTGTCAAATTCATTGCTTTTGTCTTCTCTGGCAAAAGCAGAGCTTGTCTTGGAGAGGAAGGAGAGGACTAAAGTGATTTTTTTTTTTGTCATGGATCAAAAGAAAGGCAAAATCATTGACTAAAGTAGGTAGGCATTAATATAGTCACACTGAAGGATTCTAAATATATACTTTCTGTCTTGGAGATGCAATTCCATTCTTCAGTGGTCTAGAGAGCCCTGGCTTACCTTCCCAAGCCCCATCTTCAATGTTGGGTTCAGATAAGTGCTCAATTTTGATGCCTAAGGCAGCCCTCTTCCCCACTACCTTTTCTTTTCTTCCTGCTCTGGTATTTGCTTGCTTGCTTTGCCAGGTGTTTGCTTTGTTTGCTTTTACATGGTTTTTTTGTTTGTTGTTGCTGTTGTTGTTTGTTTTGTTTTTAAGACAGGGTATTATTATGCAGTCCAGGCTGACCTGAAATTCACGATCCTCCTGCCTCATATCCCAAGTGCTGGGATGAAAGGCACACTCCACCATACCCAATGAAGCTCTAGCTTTAATTGAACATTTTCCAAGATTCATTTTTCTCTTCTCTCTTAGCATAATTATTCTTAGCTAGCCATAGTAGCATACACCTATAATCCCAGCTACTCAGGATTTTCAAACCACCCAGACCTGCACAAAAGCAGAACTTTAAAAGAATATATTAAGACTTTCCCTAAAGGTTTTGATACACATTTTAAACCGGTTCTAAGTCTGCCTCACATACTACTTTGTGTGTAGAGCTGTTTGTTGCCTTATGAAGTCTCTCCCTTCCACCCAGGCACTATCATTCATGTATGCATATTCCATCATTACCACAAACTGCTACACTGTCATTTAGTTATCTCCTAGATAAGAACAAAGATGAAATGTTTTATTTCCCTTTATTTACTCCTTTTTCTAGTGTTTTTTTCTTTCTCTGTGTAGACCTAAGCTTCTGATCTATATTCTCTTTTTCCCTGAAAATTCTTTGAGCATTTTCTGCTGGGCAGGTCTCTAGAAATGGAGTCCCTTAGCTTTTGTTAATCTGAGAAAGTCTTTGTTTCTCCTTTACTTCTGAAGAATACTCGTACTAAACACAAAATTCTAGCCTGGCAGACTTTTTTCAACACCTTGAATACTTCACTATCTAGTGATGAGAGTGGTTTGTGATAAGAAATCGACTATGATTCTTATCCTGGTCCATGTGTGACTTAAGTATTTCCACCCTCTAGTTTTTAATATTTACTCTTTGTCATTGGTTCCCTGTAGTTTGAATATGACATGACAGGATTTTGAGAGTTTTTGTTTGTTTGTTTTATTTATGTTTTGTTGTTGTTGTTTAAGAGTTTCATAGAGCTGATAATTTGTTTTGATCAAATCTACCTCCATTCTCTCCTGTCTAATTCCCCTCCCTTCCCACCACTTTTCAAAACTCTCAACTTCGTGTGCTCTGTTTTTAAACCCACTGAGTCAATTTAGTGGTACCTGTATGCACATGGATATAAGACCATCTGCTGGAGCATGGGTAGTCTTTCAGGGCCTGCATCCATGAAGAAAACTGATTCTCCCACAGCAACCATCAGTTATCAATACCTCCTCAACTAGGGGTGGGGTTTCATGAGCTCCCCACTCCATTCTGCTATTTTAGCTGGCTTGATCTTGTGAAGGTCTTATGCATACAGTCACAGCTGCTGTAAGTTCATGTGCGCAATGGTCCTGTCATGCCTGACAACTACTATTTGCTGCAGATATCCACTACCTCTGAATTCTACAATCTTATCTCCTCCTCTTCCCTGATGATCCCTGAGCCTTGTGGAGAGGTTTGATATAGATGTCCCATTTGGAGCTGATCATTCCACAGTCTCTTATTCCCTGCATGTTCATCACTTGTAGGTCTCTGTACTAATTGCTACCTACTGCAAAACAGAAGCTTCTCTAATGAGAGTTTAGAGGTGGACTAATTACCTATGTTTGAAATTCTCCATTCTCTCTGCTTCTGTGGTTCATTGTCTGACATTAATTTTGAAAAGTTCTTCACAATTATTGCTTACATGTGTTTTCTCTTCTCTTCCTTCTCCTTCTGGTACCCCAGTTATGTACATGTCTCATAATTCAAAACGATTCCTTAGTTCTTTGTGTTCAGTTTTACTTATTCTCCTGCATTTCAATCTGGAAATTTTCTATTGACCTATCTTCCAGTTCACTGATTGTTTCCCAAGAAAATTTGCTGCTGAGTCCATCAGAAGCACTCTTCATATCTGTTACGGTGTTTTTAATTTCTACATTTCCTTTAGCTCTTTCTTAGAATTTCCATCTCTGTTTTTGTGTGATTCTTTTTGCAATTATACTCCTTAACATATTAATCCATTTTTTAAAATTCTGTGACAATGACTTCTAACATCTGTGTCACCCTGATCTGTTTCTGACATGTACTTTGTCTTTTTTTTTTTTGCCTTTTGGCATTATTTGTAACCATTTGTCTCTGCTGAAAGCTAGGAATGATGTAACGGGCAATAGGAACTGAAGTAAATGGACATTTCGTGTAAAGTTTTATGCTAATCTGACTGGAGTTTGGGGTATGTTTAATATTTGCCAGAGCTGTAGGTGACAGGAGCTTCAGACTCCTCCCTAACTGTTATACCTCATTAAGTACTTGTAGTTGCTTTATATTCCTGGAATAAAACACTTACCCAAAGCAACCTGGGGAGGAAATGGTTTATTGCATCTTACTCTTCCAAATAACAGTCCATCACTGCACCAATACAGGTAGTTTGCCATGCCAGTCATTATGGCAATTAGGCTTTAGGGTTGAGTTGGACCACTAATTGTTTTTCTCCCTTGCCAGTTTGCATATTATTATCTAGCATTATTAGAGCTAAACTTCAGGTAGAAGGTTTCCAGGTCAGTTCCACTGCTCCAAGTCCTGTATCTAAAGTATGTCCTGTCTTTAGCAATAGTATCTTATGTACTGGTTCTGGGAGATAACCAAGAGGTTTGTCAACAGCCTGTGTTATTTTGGGAGTCTCCTGGACTACTCTCACCAACCTCTCAAAGGGAGGTTTCTTCTGACTGGCACCGTGTTCTTTGCCAAGCAGCTCCCAGGTATACATATGCACTAATGTTTAGACATTATATGTGCATTTCTCATGGGTTTTAGATAAGTAGTACCTTTAGTTTCCAGGAAGCTTAAAATAACATGCATATGTTGTCTTAATTTTGTTTCTGTTGCTGTGATAAAATTCCTTGACAATAGCAGCTTCAGGGAGAAAGTGTATTTGGTTCACAATGTACCATTGCAGGTGTGCTAGTTAGCTTTTGTCAACTTGACACAAATTAGAGATATCTAAGAAGATGGACTCTCAATTGAGGAATTTCTTCCATCAGATTAGCCTATGAGGCAATATTTTCTGTGTGACATTGTTGTCATTGCTAATTGATATAGGAGGGCCCAGGCCACTGTGGGCAGTGCCAGTCCTAGGTAGGTAAGCCTGGGTGGTGTAAGAAAGCAACTAAGAAATCCAGGGAAAAGCAAGCCAATAAGCAGTGTTCTTCCATGATCTTTGCTTTAGTTCTTGCCTTGATTTCCTCCCTTGGCTTCCCTCAGTGAAGGGCCTAACCATGTTTGGGTTTTTTGTTCTATTTTATTTTGTTTTGTTTTTGTGGGATGATAATGGAAGTATTTAGAACTTAGGGTTAGAAAAGTCATTGAGTGCTTAGAGCCTAATGGGTTACTCTGTGGTGTTTGAAGATAAGAGTATCAGTAGAAAAGCAGATGATGGAGGCCTGGCTTGGGAAGTTTCAGAAGGAAGCAAAGAATATCAGGGATGTTCATGTGATATTTTGAATTAAGAATCTGGATAGAGCTAGAGAAATGGGTCAGTGGTCAAGAATGCTTTCTGTTCTTGCAGAAAACTCAGGTTCATTTCCCAGCACCTAAATTGTGGCTTACAACTGTCTCTAACTCCAGTTCCAGGAAATACAATGCCCTCTCCTGGCCTCTACATGCACTGCATGTATGTGTGGTGCTCTTACATACATGCAGAGAAACCACTCATACACATAATATACAATATAAATAAAAATTTAAATCTGAAAAAAAATGCGGAAGTAAAACTTTTGCTTTACTAGGACAATAGAAGTTTGTCAGCTGGGGCTGAAAAATCAGCTTTGATTAATAAGAGACCAGCAGCATTAAAGTGAATCTTCTAGGAAGTATTTCCTTAGAGTTAGCACACAGAAGCTGTTGTTCAGAGGGGCACAACAGAGAATCCAAACTAGAACATTTTAGGGAAGTCCAAGCAATAGGAAATTGAAGCAACTATCACATCCACAGTCAAGAATGGAAAGCAAGGATTTAAAGCATGCATGCTAGTGTTCAGTTCTTTCTTAATTCTGATACAATCCAGTATTCCATGCCCAGATCCCCAAGGGTTCCATCCACAATGGGTGATTCTTCCCACCTCAATGAACATAATCAAGATCATATCCACAGACTGCTCACAGGCAAACTAATCTAGACAATCCCTCCCTGAGATTCTCTTCCCAGGGATTCTCGATTATGTCAGGCTGATAATTAAAACTAACCATCCCAGGGCTAAAGGAAGCAAACAAACAATATTTTCTAACGATTCTATACTTACTGTTGGGAAAAACTGTATTATGTCTAAGAAAAGTCAGCACCTTACAAATTAACCTTGTGATACCAACTTTAAAATGTATAACTGGGGCTGGAGAGATGGCTCAGTGATTAAGAGCACTGACTGCTTTTACAGAGGACCTGAGTTTGATTCCCAGCACCCACATGGTGACTACGAACCATCCTTAACTCCAGCTCCAGGGAAATCTGAAGCCCTCTTCTGACCTCTGTGGCATTGCGCCACATGGGTGCACTCACATACATGCAGGCAATACACTCATACACATAAAAATAATAAAGTACTTAAAATGTGTAACTGAATAATTAAATTCACAATTTTGTGTTGAGATTTAAAAGGGAAAAATGTTCTAAGACCAGCTTTTCTCTTACAGTCTTCTGGCAACAGGAGGAGGAAACCGTCGAACTTCTGACGTGGTAGCCCACAGGTTTGCCAATCTTTTAACCCTGGACAAAAAGGCTCTCCAAGGAATTCTTCTGCATTATCCAACTTCTAAAAAGCTCCTCATGAAAAAGCCAGGTACAACCTTTAAACCTCATTAGAGCTAGGCTGATGGCTCACACTTAGAATCCTACCACTTAGAAGGCTGAGGCAAGGGCACTGGTCATCTTGAATAACAGAGCAAGGCACTGAAAAAGAAGGTGAACATAGTAGGTTTTATAAAATCCAAGATGAGGATAAGTGTGTTACAAGGATAAGTTACAACTTTCTCTGTGAGATACACTTAAAACTGAATGTTGGTACCCACTGAAAGTTCATGTGTAGGAGAATTTACCATTTTTCAGATAGATTTTGGTAAAACAATCACAGAGCTACCTAAAACAGTGTTCCTCTCCTGTCCACAGAGTTCTTCTAAACCAAAAGGGTAAAGTCACAGAGGTAGCCCCTCCAAGAAGACTTGCCTTTCTCTTTCCAACAAAAGAAGAGATGCCCAAAATGTTTAAACTTCTCCTGGGAATCACAGGAAAGAGAGACCTTGGAAGACTCCTCAAAGGAAAGAGAGACCAAACGGCTCAGGTAATAAAGCTAGAACAAGTGAAGAGACAGGAGGCTGACACAGAGGTAGAGAGTCCTGGATGAGCTACCTCCAAGCCAGCTCCTAATTCAGTTCTATTTTAAGCATTGGCATAGTTAAGACTAATCTAATGCTAACAACTATTGCTTTTATATTAGCACTTACTAGTTAAACTTTATCTCCATATAAAATCCAGGCTTATTTTAAATTCATATAAATATAATCTGTTAGATTTTTGGAGAATGAAAGGAAAGATAGAGGAGTAGGAGACAAGAAAACAGAACCAAACCTGCAACAGGCAAGGAATATATCTTCAAACAAGACACAGTGAGAAGTAGAGGCTGCTAAGGGACCAAGCATCTACAACTAGACAAAGAAACAAGGAGTTTTTATAAGAAAGTTCTGAGACGCAGCTGCACTTTGTGGGGAATTGAATTAGTGCCCAGGTTTGGTATCCTTGAGGGTCTCTTTTCTCAGAGAGGCAGGAGAGTTATCTATAGAACTAAAGGAGACAGATGGACTCTACAAAGAGTCTCTCTCAGTCCAGGGACTGACCAATTGATAAAGCTTGAACAAGGCCAGGCTACCAATTTAGGGCCAGTTAGACACTTTAAGGGATTTATGGCTTTCCCTAATGAGGCTTGTGGCTCTTTTGCAGTTCACATATTCTATCATTATCAACCTTAATTGTTCATAAATTCTATCTTTGTGGATCTCCTTATTTACTATAATTTATTGACTACCCACAAATCAACACTTACTATGCTTTAATTTCTTTTTAATTTATCTGTTTTTAATGTGTTTGTTTTGTCTGCATGTATGTAAATGTACCACATGTATGTAATGCCCAAAGAGGTCAGAAGAAGGTGTTAGATCTCCTGGAACCAGAGTTAGAGATGGTTGTGACCCACCATGTAGGTGCTGGGAACCAAACCAGGGTCCTCTGTAAGAGCAGACAGTGATCTTATCCACTGAGCCATCTCAGTAGCTTGCTTGATCTTCTTTTGTGTCATTCATGGACAAGTGAAAAAGTCGTTAAAAAAAAGAAAGAAAGAAAGAAAGAAAGAAAGAAAGAAAGAAAGAAAGAAAGAAAGAAAGAAAGAAAGAAAGAAAGAAAGAAATTTGACATGTATACTATCAGCTAAGAAATTCTCATACTTTACTACACTTTCTTCTTTCAGCTTTCATGCTGTGAGTAGCTGATTCTTTGCCATCTATTTTTGCCATGATTTTAAATGTTTTCATTTCGTAGCTTGAGTTTTTATTTAATATTTGGGGGGGATGACTTTGTTGTTTAAAACGAGCCTTTAGAGTAGTGCTGAAGTACTGTCCAGAGTTCCTAAGTGCAAAATTGCTATGGTATCTCTCAGAAAATATGTGGAATTCTGTAAGCTTCATTTAGGGTTACTAATTATAATGCAATTATCTAGGAGCTCAATGTAGTGAATGCACAGTTCATCAGGTTAATTCATCACCTTAAATAATGGATCTCTACAGATAAACATGCAGAAAAGAAAGTTATATATTTATCACTTGACAAAAACATTACGGAATAAGACTCATATGAACCTACCCTGTAGTTCTCCTGAGAGAAATGGTTCATATTTGCTAATTCAGTGTTCGTGATAACTTGATAAAACAAACAACAAAAACCTAGTAACAATAATCAATAAGAATCACGGTGCCTTCGTTACTTTTCAAGTTGCTGTGACAGAACACTTGACATGAAGCAACTTAAGGGAGGAAGGGTGTATTTTGGTCTACAGTTCATGGGGATACAGCCCATTAGAGTGGGGAAGGCACGGTGGCAGGAGCAGGAGGCCATCTTGTCAAATTGCATCCATAACCAGGAAGCAGAGAGTAAACAGGAAGTTGGGCCAAGTTAAACCCTCAAACCTCACTTTGAGGAAGGGACTCACTTCCTCATCAGGGCTCTACTCCACCTCCTAAAGTTTCCACAGCCTTTCCAAACACTGCCATCAGCTGGGCACCAAGTGTTCAAACACATGAGGCGATGAGAGATGTTTCACAACACATGGTAACAGACATACATACACACAGAAATATGAATATATAAATCAGGTCAACATTATGCCAGTAAACATTTTCACAAATATTCATTCAATATATAAAAAATGTGTAAAGACCAAAATAACCCTACCGATTTCATCTATCCTATTTGTGTCATAAACAGATTCAGTCAAGGAATTGGGATTAGCTCATAGTGCAAAAATTGGTGTTCAGATGAACACCAAGCTGCCTTCTAATTTGTAGTAATGTGAAAACTGAAATGATACTCTTTTCTCACCTTTCGTTGTTTTTTTCCTCTGATTATTATAATCTATGTGAACAAAGTGAGAAATAGAACACTTCTTCGGGTTTTCTGAATCTAGTGATTATGCTAGGTCCAACACTATTAGAAATGGGTAACCATGGACCATTCTGAAAATCATGAAAACAAATTATTACCAAGTTAGTCGCAGTTTAAGATTCTAAAAGCACCACATGTAAATGCACCACATGTATGTAATGCATGCCATTCTTTGTTTTCTACACACAATACCATGGTAACTATTAGAGTAGAATGTAAACCAAATGCTTCATTTATAGCAACTTAAAAATAACAATCTGTACAAGAAACACATGGTGATAAAGACATGTAGGTAAATGGGTTAAGAGTCTCAATTTATCTCTGCACATTTATACCTCAGGCCCGTCTCCTTCCCAAGCATGACCAGAGCCTTGTATGTTTTTACCATGAACTTTCTATAGATAATAGTAAATAAAACAGGTTTAAAAGCAATAGCAGGGGTTGGAGAGATTGTTCAGTGGGCACCCTTGCCACCAGTATGACAACCCAAGTTCCATCCCAGGGACTCACATGGTGGAAGAGAATCAGTTCCTACAAGTTCTGCTCTGACCTCCACATGGGCACTGTGACACACACATAGACCCACCCACCCATCCATACCCACACAGACACACAAACAAAATGTAAATAAAATTTAAAAACCTAATAGCTTAAATACTTATGAGACAAATTAAGAAAATCATACTAGGAAAGAGGTATGTTTCTCCCTGAGGCTCTCTCATGAGCAGGAAGGGAAAAAAATAGACTTTCTATTGCATTTTATAGTATTTGTATTTAAAATAAATATTTAAAATTTCATCCCCATAAAATAAAATAAGAAAACATTTAAAAAGCAAATAATCCTCAGCATGGATGATTCTAAGAATATGAGGAACAATAAGCCAGAAATTTCTTGGCTAGAAGAAAGTTACATTCTAGACTAACACTGAAAATCCAGTTTAACAACTCAGCTGCATTCTCCAGCATAGGAAACTTAATAAAACACAATAGAAGCAAGACAGGCATGATTTGTGATTCCCATAGTCACTCCATTCAGATAGTGTTTGCAAGGCGGTGACTCCAATGTGCTTGATTATGGTTTCAACACTAATTCTTTTTTACTATTTTATTTATTATTTTTATTTTATGTGTATGAGTGTATTGCCTGCATGTATGTGAGTATACCTAGGTCGTGCAATGCCACAGAGGTCAGAAGAGGGCTTCAGATTCCCCTGGAACTGGAGTTAAGGACAGTTCATAGCTGTCATGTGGGTGCTGGGAATCGAGCCCAGGTCCTCTGCAAGAGCAGTCAGTGTTCTTAACTGCTGAGCCATCTCTTCAGGTCTTTTTGGTCATTTTTGAGATAAGGTCTCCCTGTAGCCCCAGCTGACCTGGAACTCACTATGTAGACCAAACTGGCTTTGAACTCACAGAGATCTGCCTGCCTCTGCCTCCCAAGTACTGAGATTAAATGCATGCACCAGGCACTAATTCTTTTTAAAATATTTTAATTTTTTTTTAAATTTTAAGTGTGAGTATATTGCCTGTGTCATGCAATGCCTGCAGAGGTCAAAAGATGGCTTCAGATCCCCTGGAATTGGAGTTACAGGATGGTTGCTAGCTGCCATGAGGGTGTCAGGTCATCTGCAAGAGCAGCCAGTGCTCTTAACCACTGAGCCATCTCTCCAGTCCCATCAACACTTATCTTTATTATGGCTTCTTGCAGAACAAAGGCAAAAACTCCAAAGGAAGAAAAAGTAAAGAAAAAGTATATGAAGATAAAGGACGGACTAGAACCAGCAGAAACACCAGGCAGATCCAAGTGCAGAGCAAGTTATAGCACAGTGGAAGAAAGATCCCAGTCCATTAGAAAGACAGTTTTACCCAGAACAACATCCGGTCAATCGCTCATCATCAGCATGGTTCCTGCTACCGAAGCCGGGAAAGAGGTGCCGACCATTGAAGTCAAAGAAAAGGCTAAGCAGTAATGTTTGATTGTCTTTAGATGTAATCTAGCTTGTTCCCAAAGAGACTGTACCCAGGATTATAGCTTAAATTAATGAGGGGACTCAACCTCACTGGGACCCTTGAGAAAGCCTAGGCTAATCCTTAGTTTTATTTCTAGGACTTGTCTGATAATAATTTTTTTCACAGTAAGATGATTAAAAACCATCCCAATCCTCTATTGTCATTAGCTTTGTGCAGTTGCTGTCACTTCTAAATGTATGTAGTAGAGATTTCTTTTTTCCTCTGTCCATTATCTGATTATTTTCTTCGTTCTGTTTTGATAAACTTGGCTTTGGTTCTAATACGATTTACTATCCTTTTTTACCTAAATTTTTCTTGTATATGATTTCTGGTACAGCACTTTTAATCTTGCTAAATTCTAGATAGAATCACCTTACCTCATATGCAGTGGTAGCATATGGAACGTCCTGTCATTCACTTGAAATTTTCAATAAAATAGGTAAAAAAACAAGTGATTTCTATTTAAATAAGGATGGTAACTCACTAAACCAGTTGCTGAAATAGAAAGAGACTGAGGTCATAGGGGCTTCTGAATGAGAACTCTTTCACTCAAGGTCAACTGCAAGACCAAAATCCTAGTGAGACAAAAGGCCAAAGCAAAAACTAAACTCCCATACTTTAACAACCAGGCCACAACTACTTGGATCCTGATGCCAGTCACTTACAATGTCTTATAAAACAAACCACTGGACCCTAAATCCTACAATCCATGGCACCCTACCCAACTGGTCAGTCTCAAAAGAAACAACTTGAACTGTAAAACTGACTATTTAACAAAATAGTGAGGATGCTCACCTATCTGTCCAGCTATAGACACCATAGCAACGGCCCTCAAGATAAAACCAAATAAGAATCCCCACTCCTCTCAGAGGCACAATCCTTTTCCTAAGAACTTGCCAGCTGCCTCTCACGGTATATTTTAAGAAACTCTTTTTATGCGTTTCTTAAATTCTTTTTATCCACCTGTGTTACTGGCCTTGCATGTGCTGTTTCAATGGCATAATCAATGGGCAACATCTAATTATGGCAAAATCATATTGCAACAACATGCTGGAAAAAGTGGACCCCTTTCCAATCAAGCCTTCATATTTTCCCTTATATTAACATAAAAGGCAGCAATTTACCTAACTCCTCTGGCCCAACAGACCCAGAGTGGAGTAATCAAACTGTTTCCATTTTCATATGGGCTAAAACAGCATTTTCCAAAATCCTCCTCAAGTGCTTATTCATTCAAAAGATACCTGATTGGAGTTTCTTGTTGGTTTAAGCTTTAGTACAAAGTGATAACATTAAGAAGGCATATTGTACACATCAGATTGACAGATCCTCACAATTTGCGGTACCCACATGTACAGCTGTTTACAAAATATTCAGGTTAATTAAGCACACTTTAGGAAGTTGTCCTCATAAATCAGCTAGCATTAGCACAATTATCAAAGCTGCACGCTGTGAGGAAGCTGAAAATGCCAGGCTGCTATTGGAACAGAATTCCAGTCTAATGAATGCCATTAGTGTATAACACTGAGTTCTATACAATAGGGCACTTTCCAAGTCCCATAAGATGGCTATTATAATAGCACTTTGCAGAAAGGATTTTAACAAATTATGTTAGCTCAAAACCCAGCAACATAGATGCATTTAACACATAAAATGCAAATCAAAAATTATTTTAAAAGTAACATTTGAGGGGCTGGAGAGCTAACAAACATATATAACTCCAATTCCAGGGGATCTGATGCCCTCTTCTGACCTCCATGGGCATTGTATGACATGAGTGCACCTACATTTTTCAAGCAATATACTCATATACATAAAATTAAAAAATAAATAAATGAATAAATAACATTTGATATACATCATTTTTACTTTTTGTCTGTCTGTTTGAGATAGGGTCTCATTATGTAGCCCTGACTGCCCTGGAACTAGCTTTGAACACACAGAGACCTGCCTCTGCCTGTCCCCCTTACAGCCCCCCCACCCCCGGCCCGTGTGCCATCAGGCCTGTCTTGAGTTATCATCTTTTAATATAATGTTCAAGTGTCACAACATATAGCAAATTTTACCAAAGGTTGGTTGATAATGTTCAGAATTAATGAGAATATAAGCAGATTATTTTGAGTTTGGAAAACTTAAATATATTCACTGTACAATAGACACTTATTCCTTGGATTAAAATGCTGCTGTGCATACAGGAGAGAAAACTAAGGATGTAAGTAAACATCTTATTCAAACATTTTCAATTTTGAGGCTGTCTTATCAAATAAAAACAGATAGTGGGCCTTATTATACTAGTAAAATTTTCCAGCAACTTTGCCAAACTTGGGGTATTTTACACACCACTGGCATTCTTATAACCCCCCAGGACAAGCAACAATAGAAAGAAACACAAATGCCTCAAAGATCAAATAAATAAAACAAAAACGAGGGAATCACCTATACCTGGAATAACAGTAAAGAATTCTCATTTCTTCTTTTTGCATTGATTTTTTGTGTGTGAATTTCATACAGAACATCCCAAACAATCTTATTCATCTTTATAACCACATCCCAAATGCCACCTTCCCATAGCCTCCCCACACACACTGGAGCCCATATACTCTATCATCCCTGTTACTGTCCACTGTGTTATCAGTGCCCCTAGCCATTACCCAGTGCTAGTCCATCCACTGAATCTAGTCAGTCTATCTAGGCCTTCCTCATCTAGCAGCAATCAGTTGCCAACATTCATTTAGATAAGGTTGGGGTCTGCTGTTCATCTCTCCATTTCTATGCTTGGGTTACTATCTGTGAGTCTTTTGGGCCACCCTGGCCAACAACTCAAAGGAAGGTATCTCCTGTCTGGCACTGTTTCTTGTTATGTAGCCTTTAACTATATACATGAACTTTTAAAGAATTACACTGATCACTTTAATCTTTGATTATACTTTCTTTTTGGGTGTTTAAGACCATACAGTTGGCCTAGATTAACCAATTTATTTTTACTCTTAAGGTTGTTTGAGGATCTGTTCCTCAGGGGTCACATGGGCTTGGGAGGAGCCCTTGGCTCCTTTCTTTTACCAGTTCTGTCTATGTGAAGATAAATCAAAGGTTCTCCTCGGCCATAGCTGGCTTCACTTAGAAGCATGGAGGAAATGTTTCCTCTGTTTTGACCCTCCTCTTTGTAGACTGGACACTGGTTCAAGTCCATCTGGTGAGGTCTCCAAGGCCTCCTTAATCAAGAGGACAGGTGAGTCACCATAGTTACAGAACATTTTGAGAGACACTCCATTTGTCCCCTGGAACTTAGTCGACTGTGGAGGGCAAGGAGCAAAAACTGTCCTTTAACTCCCTCTGACCAGATTAGTATAGGTCTCAAAGTATGGCTGTTAAACATTCAAGAAGGTTAGTTCCACCAGTCTGGTACTTTTTAAATTACCATGTGCTACATAGATAAAGCTTGGGCGAAAACAAAATGCTCTCCGACAAACCTTGACTACTTATATATTATTTTCCTTAAGATAGTTGTATGTATAATTTGTCAGTAGGTTGTTGGGTTAATATGGTTCCCTCTGTTTTTTTTTTTTAAACTAGACAGGCATTATTTATCTCTCTCATTGTCTAACCATTCCACCATGGTTTCCTAATTTTCCCCATTTCTCTCTTAATAATACCCTTCTCCTATGGTCTCTCCTCTCTTGAGCTCCTTCTTTCCCTTTAACCCCTTATATAACCCTCCCTCTTCCCCCCCTCCATTAAAATAACCCCATTATTTTGGTCTTTTTGAGACAAGCTGTCCTAGAACTCACTATGTAGACCAGGTTGGCCTTGAACTCACAGAGATCCGCCTGCCTCTGCCTCCCGAGAGCTGGGATTAAAGGCGCACGCCACCACACTCCATATCTTCCTTATTAACACCTGTTTCCTACTGTTCTTCTCTTTCAGGTTCTTTCTTTTCCTTTACCTACCAGGTTCATTCTCATTATCCTGATTTCTGTAGTTATGTCTGGATACAAACTCACTTATAAGGATTTGGTGCTAGGACCCACATATGAGGGAGAACATGTGTCGTTTGTT
>NW_008334762.1:778553-789751 GCF_000622305.1 Nannospalax galili | reverse complement strand
TGAGTCTGTGTTATTTCACTTAGTATAACAGTTTCTAGTTCCATCCATTTGCCTGCAAATTTCATGATTTCATCTTTCTTTACTGCTGAGTAGAACTCCAGCATATAAATGGACCACATTTTCATTACCGACTCGGCAGCTGAGGGACATTTAGGTTGTTTCCATCTTTTAGCTATTGTGAAAAGAGCAGCAAGAAACATGGATGCACAACTGTCACTGCAATAGGATAAGTTCCTTAGGTATATGTAAAGGAGTGGTATAACTGGGACATATGGTAGGTTCATTTGTAGTTTTTTAAGAGTTCTTCACACTTTTTTCCACAGGGGCTGAACAAGTTTGCAGGCCCATCAGCAGTGGATGAGCATTCCCTTTTCCCCACATCCTCTCCAACATTTGGTATCATTTGTTCTCTTGATCTTAGCCAGTATGAAATCTTGAAGTGGTTTTAATTTGCATTTCCCTAATTACTAATGATATTGTACACTTTTTAAGATGCTTCTTAGCAATCTTTATTTCTTCTTTTGAGAACTCTCTGTTCAGCTCCTTGGTCCATTTTTTAATTGGGTTACTTCCTTTCTTGATTCTTTGTTTTTTTGAGTTTGTTATCTATTCTGGATGTTAAACCTCTGTCAGATGTGTTGCTGGTGAAGATTCTGTCTCACTCTGTGGGTTTTCCCTTCACTTCCTTGGTTGCTTCTTTTGATGCACAGAAGCTTTTTAGTTTAATGAGGTCCCATTTGTTGATTATTGACCTTGTTTCCTGAGCAATAGATGTCTGGTTTAGAAAATCCTTTCCTACACCTATATCTTGTAGGTTATTCCCAATATTTTCTTCTAACAGTTTCAGAGTTTAAGGCTTCACATTAAGGTGAACATATGTGATCATTTGAAGTTGACTTTTGTGCAAGGTGAAAGACAGGGGTTTAGTTTCATTCTGCAGGTGGAGATCCAGTTTTGCCAGCACCATATGCTGAACATGCTGTCTTTCCTCCAGTGAATGTTCTTGGCCCCTTTGTTAAATATCAGGTGGCTGGAATTGGCTCTTCATATTTGGCTCTTCAATTTTGTTCCATTGATCTATGGGTCTATTTTTGTGCCAGTACCATGTTGTTTTTAAGACTATATCTCTGTAATACAGTTTTAAATCTGGTATAGTAATCTCCCCAGCACTGCTCTTAGTGCTCAGGGTTGCTTTGGCTATTTGAGGTCTTTTGTGCTTCCATATGAATCTTAGGATGATTTTTTGATTTTTTTCCAATTCTGTGAAAAATTTCATGGGGATTTTGATTGGCATTGCATTGAATCTATAACTGGATTTTGGTAGAATGGTCATTATCTTCCAATCCATGAGCATGGGAGGTCCTTCCATCTTTTGATGTCTCCCTCAATCTCTTTCTTTAAAGATTTAAAATTTTCATTGTAGAGGTTTTTAATGTCTTTGGTCAGATTTATTATTTTTTTTTTTTTTTTTTTTTTTGAGGCTACTGTAAAAGGGAATGTTTCCAGGTACTCTTTCACTGATTGCTCGTTATTGGTATATAGAAAGGCTACACACTTTTGTAGATTAATTTTGTAACCAGCCACTTTACTGAAACTGTTAATCATTTCTAGGAATTTTCTGGTGGAATGGGTATATCATATCATCTACAAAAAGCGATAATTTGGTCTCTTCTTTTCTAATTATTACTCCTTTAACTTCCGTCTCTTGTCTTATTGCTCTTGTGAGAATTTCAAGTACTTTGTTAAAGAGGAGTAGAGAGAGTCTCTCTTTAGAATGATGTTGGCTGTGGGTTTGTTGTATATGGCTTTAATTATGTTGAGGTATGTTCTCTCTAGTCCAATTCCCTCTAGGACTTTGAACATAAATGCATGTTGAATTTTGTCAAAGACCTTCTCTGAATCCATTGAGATGTGGTTCCTGTCTTTGAATCCATTATATGATTATGATGTTTATTGACTTATGTATATTGAACCATTCCTATGTCTCTGGAATAAAGCTGACTTCATCACGGTGAACGATCTTTTTGATGTGTGTCTGTATGCGGTTTGCAAGTATTTTGTTGAGAATTTTTGCATCTATGTTCATTAAGGATACAGGTCTATAGCTTACTTTTTGGTTTTATCTTGACCTAGTTTGGGTATTAGAATGATGCTGACTTCATAGAAGGAATTTGGAAGTTTTCCCTCCATTTCATTCTTTTTGAATAAATTAAATAGTATTGGATATAGATCTTCTTTAAATGTCTGGTAGAATTCTGCTGTAAATCCATCTGGTCCCAGACTTTTTTTAGTCGGGAGGTTTTGTATTGCTGTTTCAATTTCCTTACGGGTTATTGGTATGCTTAAGCTGTTGATCTCTTCTTGGTTTAGTTTTGGTGGTTCCCATGCTTTTAGATACCTATCCATTACTTTTATGTTTTCAAATTTAGTAGTGTATAGGTTTTTTAAGCATTCCCTTATAATATTCTGTATCTTTTTGGTGTCTGTTGTGATGTTTCCCCTTTCATCTCTGATTTTGCTGATCTGGAGCTGCTCTTTCTTTCTTTTGGTTAACTGGGCTTCAGTCTGTCAATCTTGTTTATCTTTTCAAAGAACCAGCTCTTAGAGTCATTGATTCTTTGTATTGTTTTCTTTGTTTATATTTCATTAATTTCTGCTCTGATTTTTTGTTATTTCTTCTTGTCTGCTGGGTTTGGGTTTCATTTGTTGTTGCTTTTCAAGTGTTTTGAGTTGCAATGTTAAGTCATTTATTTGTGTTCTTTCTGATTTTTTAATGTAGGCACTTAGCCCTATAAACTTCCCTCCAAGAACTGCTTTCAATGTGTCCCAGAGGTTTTGCTGTGTTTTATTGTCCTTTTCATTTAGCTCCAGGAATACTTTTATTTCTTTCTTAATTTCTCCTTTGACTCATTCAGTATTCAGGAGTGTGTTGTTTAATCTCCATGTGTTGATGTAGTTACTAGGGTTTCTACCAGTGTTGATTTTAAGCTTTATTGCATTATAGTCTGATAGAATGCATGGAATTATTTCAGTCTTTTTGTATTTGTTGAGGCTTGTTTTGTGCCCCAGTATGTGGTCGATTTTGGAGAAAGTTCCATGGGCCCCTAAATAGAAAGTATATTCTTTGGGGGTTGGGTGGAATATTCAGTAGATGTCTGTTAGGTCCATTTGCTGTATGGTGTTGCTTAATTCAGATGTCTCTCTGTTGAGTCTCTGTCCTGTTGACCTATCTACTGGAGACAATGGGGTATTGAAGTCCCCTACTATTAATGAGTTAGGATTAATCTGGGTCTTAAAGTCTTGTAGTACTGTTTTTATGAAGTTGGGTGCACCAGAGTTTGGTAAATATATGTTCGTGATTGTAATATCTTCTTGGTCAATTGTTTGATCAGAACAATTTGATCAGAATGAAGTGGTCCTCTTTATATCTTTTGATTACTTTTTTTTGAAGTCTATATTGACAGATATTAGAATTGCAACTACTGCTTATTTCTTAGCACCATCTGCTTGAAATATTTCTTTCCATCTTTTCTCCTTAAGGTAGTGGCTGTGCTTGAAAGTGAGATGGGTTTCTTGCAGACAACAAAAAGATGGGTTTTGTTTCCAGTCAACTAGCCTGTGTCTTGTGTCTTTTGACTGGGGAATTCAGTCCACTGATATTTAAAGTTATTATCAAAAGATATGTATTGATTCCTGACGTCTTGATTTCTGTTTGCATTCTTGGTGTTGGTGTGCATTTTCAATTATATCTTCATCAAGTTTCTTTCTGTTACCCTTGGGTATAGTCATTCCTTTTTTCAGCTCTTTGTATTGCTTCAAGAACTCCTTGAAGGGCTGGTTTTTTGGGCATGAATTTTTTTTTTTTTTTTTTTTTTTGCAGTGTGACTCCAGACAGGATCCAAAGAGGAGATGTACAATCTCTTCTCTAGGTTTTATGGAGAGTTCCTTTACTTTTCTGTGTTGGTCTCTTAAAGTACTGTGTCAGGACATGAATTCTCTATGTCATGGAAGGTTTTTCTTTCCCCTTCAACTATAGTGGACATTTTGGCTGGGTAAAATAATCTGGGTTGACATCTGTGGTCATTTAGAACTGGGAAGACCTAGGTCCAGTCTCTTCTGGCTTTCATAGTTTGTACTGTAAAGTCAGCTATAATTGTGATGGGCTTTCCTTTGTATGTGACTTGTTTTTCTTTTGCTGCTTTCAGTATTCTCTCTTTGTTCTATACATTTAGTGTTTTTACTATGATGTGCCATGGAGAGATTCTTTTCTGGTCTTGTGTATTTGGTGTTCTATGTGCTTCTTATATTTGTGTTATGTGCATGTCTTTCTTTAATTTTGGGAAATTTTCTTCTACCATCCTGTTGAAGATCTAGTCCATGCCATTATCCTGAGATTCTTCTCCTTCCTCTATGCCTATGATGCATAAGTTTGGTCTTTTTATGGTATCACACAATTCCTGCATATTCCATTCTTGTGTTTTCTTATATTTTTCACAATTTTTACTTGACTGGTCTCATTTCTACACTTTGTCTTCCAGGCTTATTATTCTGTTTTCCATTTCATTCATCCTATTGGCGAGGCTTTCTCCTGTCATTTCTAATTGGCATATTGAGTGTTTCACTTTCTTCTTCATTTCAGTCTGAGTATTCTTTAGTATTTCTAACTCTTCTGAATTCATTCAGAAGTTTGTCCCTATCTTCTTTCAGTTCTTTAATTTCTTTGTGTGTTCTTTTAATTCATTAAATTCTCATATCATGTTTATAATTGTTCTTTTGAATTCCCTGTTCTGTGTTACCTATAGGGGGTTCTCATTGTACTCTTCTATAGGATTGTTGGTATTTGGTGGTGATATATTATTTGGGTTTTTCATGTTATTATTTTTTCGCTTTGAATTTGACATGTGGATTTCTTTTGTAGTTTCTGATTCTTGTGTGAGACTCAAGCCTTCCTTTGTTGAGTTTAGCTCTGCTTCTTTTTGTAAATTTTTGTGCCTTTGTGGTCTACTTGTTGGGCATGAAAAACTGGTTGGTCTAGGCATCAGGTTCCCTCCTTTGATTTTATATTGGAGAGGCCAAATGTGTTTTGTCCTGCTGCTCAGGAGTTCCCACAGAGGCCCAAGTTGGATGAGGATCAAATGCTCTCAGGCTTTCTCCTAAGGTCTGGATCCCTCCAGGAAAGATGCTGGCCTCAGGATGTTGGGGACTGGGCTAGTCAGGGACCAGGTCCTGTCTCAGGCATGCAAAGGCAAAGCTGGGGAGGGAAAGGCAGAGGGCTCCCAGGGACCAGACCTAGGAACCGGGTTGGTCTGGGTGCAAAGGGTCAAGAAGAAGTGGGTAGTCTGGACCAAGAAGAAGTGGGTAGTCTGGACCAAGAGGACAGTCCAGAGGTCTGGGGTGCCAAGAGAAGAAATGGGCTAGTGCCCATGCTAGGGGGAGAGAGGGTGGAAAAGCTGAGAGGGTGAAGGAGGCTGGGGGGTGTCATGTCGCAGTGGGCACACAGCTGAACTTACTCAGGAAAGAAGCTGGCCCCAGGAAGTGGGTGGCTGTGCCACCCAGAAATGCAAAGGTGATGTGAGGGAGGGAACAGGCCCTAAAGGCTCCCATGTACTAGAGAGAGGAATTGGGTTGGTCTGGGTGCAAAGGATCAGGAAGCAGTGGGGAGCCTGGTCCAAGAGGGCAGTCCAGAGGTCTGGGATGCTAAGAGAATAAATGAGCCAGTGTCCATGCTAAGAAGAGAGACGGGTTGGGGGAGCTGGGAGGGTGAACGAGCTGGGGGAGTCAAGGTGCAGTGGGCACCTGGCTGAAGTTATCTAGGAAAGAAGCTGGCCCCAGGAACTAAGCAGATTTTTAAATGACAGTTAATACTATAAACAGAAGTTCCTGGAAAGAAGCTGTGTCCACAAAAGCTAATTGACTGATTAGAACTTCAGTGATTGTGGAGAGGTTAGAATGTTGCAAGTTCAGGGTCTAAATACAAAATTTGAGCTATCCTTAGCCCCCTTAATAGTCATTCATTGCCCACCTCTGTGTATGACCTAATATCCTTGTGACTATTAAGTAAGTCCTTCTGTAATACATGAACAGACCCCTTAAGCTTCTACCAACTCAAAAGCTAAGGATATCTTCAGATGGCATCTGGGGCCCATAGCAGAGATTTCCCATTTCTGCTGTAACCCATCTACCAAATGTATCCCTCAGTGTACTTGAAAACTGTTGATTAATGACTTTCTTTGCTCTATTATAAATGGCTGCCACATTGGAACATGAAATTTGGAATAACCTATATCTGTATTCCCGGGCCATGGTCATTCCTATTTGGCTCCAGAAAAAACTACCTCTCACTCCTTTAGCATATGAGCTGTGTTTCTGCATCAACAATACAGAAGAGTTTGTGTACAGAAAAAATTGATTCTGAAACCCAGAAAGACATACTGCTGGCAGGAAAATAAACAAAAGAAAAATATTCATGAATTGTGAACACTTTACACTCTGACCTTTTCAAATGAATATTCAAAGATGACCCCACAGCAACTATGCTCATCTTTTGTTGCTTGTCTTAACATTTCTTATTTCAAATGATATCTTTTTATTTCCAATTCATAACACTAAAGATCAAGAATAATCAATAGCATAATCGATAGCTCTATAATTGCTTATTCGGTAGTACTGACGTAGAAAAGACTGGGAAATTATGGGGATCTTAAAGGAGCCCCTCAACAAGGAGTCTGATTAAAACCTCTGACAAGCTGAGAAGCTAGAAGTTCAGCACAATTAACAATTACTGTGAAGGTTGGCAACATAAATGTTCCTTTCATATACGCATTCTGTGTGAAATAGCAACGACCCAGGCTTAAGGTCTGATAGCAGATGATCTTGGGTGGAGTCTCATTCCTTTCCCATGCCATTTTCTGGGCATCTCAAACGAGACTGTTGACTTTGTTTACAGGAAAGATAATCCACCTTTGGGCTGGTGAGATGGCTCATAGGATAAAATTGCTTGTGATACAAGCCCTAATGACATGAGCTCAAATCCATGATGGAAAGAGAGAACTGATTCTTGAAATTTGTTCCCAGACTACAGGCTCACGATGGCACATATGTGGCCACACTCAGACATCATACACACAATAATAAATAAATAAATAATATAAAAATATATCCTATTTTTCTATATCCTTGTGCTCTAGACTAGACATTTTCCTTGTCAATTGCAATCCTGTGAGATGCCACTCAGGAATCATCCTGTGATCTTGTTTAATTTTCTTAGCAAAACTTTTAAGGTAATAGCTTCACAACCCACCTGAATCCCACATATGACTATTGCAAAGACAATGAAGTATGACTCTCTTAGAGAAGCCCACACCCATGCTCTGGGGTGCGTCTTTCTTCCTGGGTGCCTCGCTTTCTCTTGACCCTCATGTCTATGCCTTTATTAAAATGTCTTTATCAAGGGGCTGGAGAGAGGACTTAGTGGTTAAGAGCACTGGCTGCTCTTGCAGAGGACCCAGATTCAATTCACAGCACCCACATGGCAGCTAGCAACTGTCTGTAACTCCAGTTCCAGGGGATCCAACACCATCTTCTGCCCTCCACAGGCACTGCATGACACAGTTGCACTTACATACATGCAGGCAGTAAAATCATACACATAAAAAAATAATAAATTTTTAAAAATCTTTATCAAATCCCAATTCTGATTCTTACTGGTCAGTCCTGAAATTCTTTGCTGCATCAAAGCCATTATTCTTGAGTCTACCTGAGTCACAATCCCTAAACAATAAAAGGAACTCCCCATGCTGCTAAGGGTGACAGAGTAGAGCTGTCCCTCTGTTCTCCTTGCAATGTTGTCAGTACCACCTTAAAACATGTTTTCTAATTATGCTTTCTTTTTCAGTTACACTACTCACACCCAGCAGGTATTTTCTGTTCAGTTCAAAGAAAGATTCACTGCTCCCCTACAGTCCTTTCTATTCACTGCTCTAGCTTCTGGGTCCTCTTGCCAGAGAAAAATCAAACTATTTTAAAACACTATTTTTTTTTTTTAATAAAAGGAAGAGTTTATTTGAGCTTACAGGTCCAGGGTAATTATAGACCATCATGGCGGGGAGGCATGGTGGCTGGAGGTGGCTGGAGCAGAAGGAGAAGCTAGACTCTACATCTTCAAGCAAGCACAGGAAGCAAGAGAGTGACTGGAGATCCAGCAGGCTTAAGTACTCTCTAAGCACGCCCCATTCCCTGCTTCCTCCAGGAGAGCCACACCTTCTAAAACCTCCCAAAACAGCATCACCAACTGGGGACAAAATGTCCACATACTTGGAGCTTATGGGGAACATTTTCATTCAAACCACCACACTAATTTAACACAAAAAATGAAAATATGATTAAAATGATACTAATCGAGTTATTTTTTTTCTATATGGTATGTGTGTGTGTATTCATGCATGTGTGTACAGGCATATGAAGGCCAGAATTCAATGTCAGTTGTCTACCTTAGTTACTCTCTGCAATATTATTATTATTGTTATTATTTGATACAGGGTCTCTCACCAAATGCATTCATTTAGATTGACTTGCTAGCAAGCACCAGGGAGCCTCCTGTTTCTACCTGTCTCTCCAGTTCTGGAGTTACAGGTGCTGTCACATCTTTATGTGGGTGACAGGGACAGAACTTAGGCTCTCATGCTTGTGTGGCAAGTGCTTTATGGACTGAATAATCTCATTCCCCCATCAAATTGATTCTTTTTTAATGCAGAAACTTTTATTTATTTTTGGCATTATCTTAGTCTGACATGTTTAATTAAAGTTTTCCTGGGGAACCAATGAATTTACTGAGCTTACTTACAGAGTTAAAAATCTATTTTTGACTATCCTACCTCCTTACTTGGTGACTGTAATCGTCAGGTCTCACAGGAGAACAAAAATCAGTAGGTCTTTGGATTCAGGATGGAACTTACACCATTAGTTCTCCTCCTCCTCAAGCCTTTGGGCTCATAGTGGAACTATATAACTAGCTTTCCTGGGCCTCTGAATTGTAGTGGGAAGATGGTGAAGCTTTGCCTTCATAATTACATGGGCCAATTTCTGATAAACATTTATATAGATAGATAGATAGATAGATAGATAGATAGATAGATATGAGGTTTTTTTATATATTTTAATATAATATGGACATGGTTACATATTATATGTTCTATATAATTTGTAAGTTCATTCCTGGTCTTTAATCTGTAAGACAGAGACCCAGTCTGAGTTCTAATCTGACTCCAAAGACCTGAGGACCAGGAAAGATGGTATAAGTTCTAGGTCAAGCCAGAATGAGATGAAGATGCTAGTTTAAGCAGTCAGGCAGAGAGTGAATTCTCCCCTCCTCCACTCTTTTGTTCTACTTAGACTCTCAACAGATTAGGTGATGCTCCCCCATACTGGTGAGAGCAACGTCCTTCATTCAGTCTACCATTCAAATGCTGGTCTCATCCAGAAACACCCTTGCAGACACAACCAGAAATAGTGTATTGCCTCTGCAGCAACACAAGGAGTTCTGTCACCTCTTTGGAACCTCCATTTAAGTAGAGCTGGATCCTTGGCTTCACAGAAGAATTTCAGGATGAGCCAGTATGAAGCAGCACTAGAATTTATTAAAAGACATTTTTAACAGATTTTCAGCACAGGGGTTAATAAAATGTGATGTGCTTAGGGAAAGAACAGGACATCCAGTGTGGGTATGGGCTTCTATATGGAGAGGGTTACTCTTAGGTGTCTTTCCGATGGCCTTCTAAATTACATTGTTTAAAGACTTTAAAAACTTTAAACAAGGTTTAAAGGCTAAAGAATTTCCTTTTGTAAACAAAATTGTATGATTTATGGAGTGTTGTTTAGGTTTAGGAATGAAAGAAAAGAGCTAAAATTCAAGGTTGTAAACGATGTGGACCCTAAGTAAGCATCGTTTATTTATTGCCTTTCTATTGTTGAGATGTCTTTATAAAAACATGCCTTGTCTTGTAGGCTACTTTGGCTTTATCAGTGAAGTCTGATGCTTCCTGATTCTATCAGCAGGAAAGGCAAAACCAGATGCCTGGATAAAGGAGCTCTTTTCTTTCCCATGTCCCATTAATTTTGTCTTTCTATCTTGTGTCACTCATGACAATTATATATTATCTATGCAAACTTAATTTACACAATCCCAAACATCATTCACTCCTTGCTTATTCTAGAACTACCACCAGCCCCCAAGAGCCAGCTATTTTATTTCTTAAATCTTTCTTTAACATTTATTATTTTATTTTATTTTATTTGTATGAGGGTACTGCCTGCATGTAATATAAGTGAACCCATGTCATGCAATGCCCATGGAGGCCAAAAGAGGCCATCAGATTGAAAAAACCTAGGCGCCATGAGGCCACCTGATAGGAATGCCTGACAAGAGGTCAAGCATTAAGAAACTAGCTTATCAGAAAAACAGGACGTAGTGGTCAAGCCATCTGCATCTGGCAATCCCCGGGGCTCGATACCAGGAAATCAGGAGAAAAACCTCTGTGTCCCTGAGGTCACCTCCCATTTAGCAATCCCACTTCCCCTTAGCCCCGACCCTTACCCCATATTTCTGTGTGCTTTTGAAATTACTCTGTGTGTTTTTGAATTAACCAATAACCGCGCTTCTGCTTCTGTACCCTGCTTCTGCTCTATAAAAGTGCAAAAACCCAGCATGGGGGCGCGCAAGTCCTCCGAGGAGACTTTGTGCCCACAGGTACCTGTGTATCAAATAAACCTCATGCTGTTGCAACCCGAAGACTGACTTGTCCTCAGTGGTCTCACTCTTACAATTGGAGGTCCCACCGAGATCAGCCGGTCAGAGGGAACCACCAGGACAACTCCAGTCCCTTCGGGGAGGTGAGTTGGCCGGCCAACCTCAGTGTTGTCTCTGTGTCCTGAGTTGTCTGTCTTTTGTCTGTCTTGTCTGATCCTGTTAGGCAGCGTCTGTAGAATTTGGAATCTGAGATCTCGTCTGTACTTTTGGACAGGGCAAGAGCAAGACGACGGTCTTTGAGCTTTGCCTGTCGGCCTGGGGGACGCCCCAGGGTCTGTGAGATCCACATCCGTAGAACTTTTTGTTCATTTGTATTCGTGGATCTCGTCCGGGCAAGGGACGTGGAATCCCCTTGTCGGACGTCTGGACAAGGGACGTGGAATCCCCTTGTCGG
>NW_008334762.1:752842-775398 GCF_000622305.1 Nannospalax galili | reverse complement strand
GCTGTTCTAAATCTAACCCAAGATTTTTGTGTCCTGGTACAGTTATGGCCCAGAATCTATTGACATGAAGACAGCTATGTATTACAACATTATGAAGAGACTCCTACCCCTGTCAGATTCAAGCGAGAGCCTTTGAGCATAACCTTAGCTGTATTATTGGGAGCTGGGGGAATAGCAGCGGGCATTGGGACAGGAGCGACTGCTTTAATCCGCTCAGATCAGTACATGCTCTTACATCAAGCCATGAACCAAGACCTAATAGCCCTAGAGGAGTCCATAAGAACCTTAAAAGACTCCCTGACTTCTCTCTCTGAGGTAGTGCTGCAGAACAGGAGGGGACTAGACTTGTTGTTCCTGAAACAAGGAGGTTTGTGTGCAGCCCTAAAAAAGAATGTTGTTTTTACGCAGACCAAACAGGAGTGGTGACATAGACCCTAGACAAATTAAAAGAAAGACTAGAAGAGAGAAAACGTAACTTTAATTCTAAAAAAGGTTGGTTTGAGGGGCTATACGATCAGTCCCCCTGGTTTACCACTCTGATATCTTCCCTAGCAGGTCCTCTAGTCCTTTTGTTTTTAATCTTAACGGCTGGTCCAATTCATAAAGGATCGGCTGTCTGTAGTTCAGGCACGAGTCCTCACCAGCCAGTACCAGGCATTGAGGACTCAGGATCCAGATATGTTATGATGAGTGAAAGATTCCACTCATATGTCCAAGAAAAAGGGAGGAATGAAAAAACCTAGGCGCCATGAGGCCACCTGATAGGAATGCCTGACAAGAGGTCAAGCATTAAGAAACTAGCTTATCAGAAAAACAGGACGTAGTGGTCAAGCCATCTGCATCTGGCAATCCCCGGGGCTCGATACCAGGAAATCAGGAGAAAAACCTCTGTGTCCCTGAGGTCACCTCCCATTTAGCAATCCCACTTCCCCTTAGCCCCGACCCTTACCCCATATTTCTGTGTGCTTTTGAAATTACTCTGTGTGTTTTTGAATTAACCAATAACCGCGCTTCTGCTTCTGTACCCTGCTTCTGCTCTATAAAAGTGCCAAACCCCAGCCTGTAGGCACGCAAGTCCTCCGAGGAGACTTTGTGCCCACAGGTACCTGTGTATCAAATAAACCTCATGCTGTTGCAACCCGAAGACTGACTTGTCCTCAGTGGTCTCACTCTTACAAGATATCCTGGAACTGGAGTTACAGACGATTGTTAGGCACGATGTGGGTGCTAGGATTCAAGCTTGAGTCTTCCGCAAGAGTATCCAGTGCTCTTAACCGCTGAGCCATCTCTCCAGCCCCCAGAACCAGCTATTTTAAAGCAAGACTTTTTATTAATAAGTGAAAGATCAGAAAGAAGTCATTAAACATAAACTCTCCTCTCTCTCTCTCTCTCTCTCTCTCTCTCTCCTCTCTCTCTCAACAAAAACTTGAAGTAAAAGTCCTCCAGGCTAAGCCATCAAATGTATTACTTTATGGTTGCTGTGATAAAACACCAAGGCAACTTATAGAAGGGTTTATTTGGCTTACAGTTCCAGAGGAGTAAGATGGGGAAGCATGGCGGCAAAGGTGGCTGGAGAAGAAAGCTAAGCTGACTCACATCTTCAAGCAGGCCCAGGAGGCAGAGAGACAAACAGGAAATGGGCAAGGCTAAAGCCCACCCCCAGTGACACACTGTACCTCCTAAAGGTTCCATGATCCACCTCAAACAGCACGATGAACTGGGGACCAAGTGTCCAAACACTTGGAGCCTATGGGGGAGGGGGGGCATTCTCATTCAAACTACATCATATAAGGTCAAAATAAAAAATGTTAGGAAGTACTTACCTATAATTGCTATAGCTGGATCTTAAATGTCCCTACAAATTTCATGTGCTAAAGCCTGGGTTGTCAGAATGGGGCTACTGGAAGGAGAGGAAGCTTTTAAGAAAATGAGCATAGTAAATGATCTATAGGTCACTGACAACATAGCTTCAAAAGAGGTTGTGGGATTTGGCCCTCCCCTTGCTCTCTGTAACTTCCCAATCACAAAGTCAGTGGTTTGCTGTGCCATGCACTCCTGCCATGATGTACTGCCCTGCCATAGCACCAAATACAACAGGGTCAGCTGATCATGAGCTGAAACTTTCTTCACTGTGAGCTAAAATAGACCTTTTCTCTGTATCAGTTGGTTATCAACGTATGTGTTAGTAGTGACAGAAAGCTGATATAAGTATGTACAGTGTACCCATACTAAGTAATGTGCCTCATTTAATCATAATAGCCCAATAAAGTGGTTATTTAATTCTTTTACTATTTTCTTTTTTTATTGAGCTTTTAAAATTTCATACAATATTTCCCACTCACATCCAGACCCCCCACCCTCATCCATCCCCCACCCCGAAACCCTATGCACTTTGCCATACATGCCGAGTTCTGTTCATTCAGGTGTTTGTACCCAAATGTCCTTCAGTGTAAATGCGTCCACTGGAATCTAGTCAGCCCATCCTGTGGTCATATGTAAGTCATACTCTCTCTCACCCAGCAGCAACCAGTCTCAAATAGTTCTCAATCTAGTGCTGACTGGCCACCTATTTCTCACCTCCCCTTTGGGCCCTTGTTTAATCAAGCTGACATGGGTCCCAAGTTGGACTCCACCACTGCCACAGGTACACATGAGCAAGCCTCCATTAGTTTGGAAGCCTCCACCTCATATGTTCATAAATTGGCCCTGGCTTTTACACTCTTTCTGCTGCTTCTTCCGCAGTGGTCCCTGAGCCCACGGGTGGGTGAGGACCCACATAGGACTCCCATCCTATACTCTAAGTCTCTCATTCTCCAAAACTTGGCCAGTTGAGGTCTTCTGTAACACACTCTGATGTACATGGAAGACTCACCGGTGAGAGTTGAGGGGTTCATTAGCCCTCTCTCTACCCCTTATTCCACCATGTTCCATGAGCCTTGGTTGTAGGAATTTGACTGTAGATGTGTTACCTAGTACCAAGCATCTCCTAGGTGTATGTTCTCTATGCCTGACCAGATGTGCAACTCTGCAGTAGCCTCCATCTATTGCAAAAATAAGTTTCTTTGATGAGTACTGTCCATCATGTTATTCACTCTAAGAGAGACCTCTACGGGAGGTCTCTTCTATCTGCACTCCCTTCCAAGCAGCTCCTAGGTATACATATAGATTAAGGTTCAGACACTTCACATGTATTTCTCATAGGGTTTCTAGAGCATCACTTTTCCTTCTAGGTTTCTTAGCCCCCCAAGATTCACTCATCTCTACTGTTTTTTTCTCCCATCTGGCCTCCCTCCTCCTTCCCTTCCTAGTCACAGTGCCCCCATTAGCCCCACCCTCCCCCCAATACCTCCCAACTCCTGACATCTTTCCATTCCTGACATCCCTCCCTCCCCCACACCATGGTCCCTTGGGTGTCCTTCCCTCCTCTCTTCCCTGATGATTACTCTCAATTTTTCTACCTCCCCAGGTAACGTCTGTTCCCTACTATCTCCCTTTCAGGTTATTTCTTTTCCTTTACCTCCATGTATACTTTGCCTTTACCTGACTCCTGGTGTTACTTCAGACTTCATATACTCACATATAAGGGACTGGTGCTACAATCACAAAAGAGGGAAAAGATACATCGCTTGCTTTTCTGTTTGTGTTACTTCACTTAGTATAACACTCTCTAGCTCCATCCATTTACCCGCAAATTTCATAATTTCATCTTTTCTTACTGATGAGTAGAACTCCGTTGGATAGATTTACCACATTTTCATTAACTATTCGTCAGTTGAGGGACATTTAGGTTGTTTCCATTTTTTAGCTATTGTGAAGAGAGCAGCAACAAACATGGATGTATACGTATCTTTATGGTACAATGAGTCCTTTGGGTATATGCCAAGGAGTGGTATCACTGGATCATATGGTAGGTTCATTTTTAGTTTTTTCGGGTTCTCCACACTGCTTTCCATTAGTGGTTGCATGAGTTTGCACTGCCACCAGCAGTGAATGAGCATTCCTCCTTCTACATATCCTCTCCAGCATTTGAAATCTTCTGTGCTTTTGATCTTGGCCAATCTGACTGGGGTAAGACGGAAACTTAAAGTGGTTTTATCTGCATTTCTCTAATTACTAAGGATGCTGAGAACTTTTTAAGGTTCTTCTTAGCCATTTTTATTTCTTCATTTGAGAACTCTCTGTTCAGGTCTATTGCCCATCTTTTTATTGGGTCATTTATTTTCTTATTTCTTTCTTATTTTGATTTCTTTGTATATTCTGGATGTTAATCCTCTGTCAGATGTGTATCTGGTGAAGATTTTCTTCCACTCAGTGAGTTTCCTCTTCCCTTCCTTGTTTCTTTTGCTGTACAGAATCTTTGTAATTTAATGAGGTCCCACTTATTGTTGACCTTAGTGCCTGAGCAGCTGGTGTCTGGTTTAGAAAGTCCTTTCCATACCTACATCTTGGAGGGTGAGGCCTATGTTGTCTTCTAGCAGTTTCTCAGTTTCAGGTTTTATATTGAGATCTTTGATCCATTTGGAATTGACTTTTGTGCAGGGTGAAAGATAAGGGCTAAATTTCATTTTTCTGCAGGTGGAGATCCAGTTTTGCCAGCACCACTTGAAGATGTTGTTTCCTCCATTGTGTGTTCTTAGCACCTTTGTCAAATATCAGGTGGCTCTTAGGAGTGCTTTTAGGGTGTCCCAGAGGTTTTGTTGTGTTGTGTTCTCATTTTCATTTTGTTCCAGGAATACTTTTCTTTCTTAATTTCTTCTTTGACCCATTCTTGATTCGGAGTGTGTTGTTTAATCTCCATGAGTTCATGTATTTACTAGAGCTGCTTTTGCTGTTGATTATAAGCTTTATTACACTATGGTCTGAGAGAAGGCATGGAATTATTTCAATTTTTTATTTATTGAGAATTTTTTGTGCCTCAGAATGTGGTATTAGAATAACTTGCATGAGCTGCTGAGTAGAATATTCTTTGGTGGTTAGGTAGAATATTCTGTATATATCTGTTAGGTCTGGTGCATATAGTATGTCATTTAATTCAGATGTCTTTGTGTTTATTCTTTGTTCAGATGAGCTATCTAATGGAGACAATGGGGTATTGAAGTCTCCTACTATTACTGAGTTGGGGTTAATCTGTGTCTTAAAGTTCTGTAGTGTTGTTTTTATGAATTTGTGTGAACAAGAGTTTGGTGCATATTAAATGTTCATTGTAATATCTTCTTGGTCAATTGTTCCTTTGATTAGAATGAAGTAACCCTCCTTATCTCTTCTGTTGAGTTTTAATTTGAAGTCTATTTTGTCAGATATTAAAATTGCAATACCTGCTTTCTTCTTAGGGCCATTTGCTTGGAATATTTTTTTCCATCCTTTAACTGTAAAATAGTGTCTATCCTTGAAGGTGCAATGAGTTTCTTGAAGACAATGAAAAGATGGGTTTTCTTTCTTGATCCATTGCACCAGCTTGTGTCTTTTGACAGGGAAGTTGAGGTCATTGATATTTAGTGTTAATATTGAAAGGTGAGGATTATGTACTGTCATTTTAATTTCTTTGTGTTTGTGGCCCTATTTTGTGTTTCTGTTGATATACTTTTATTTTCTGTAGCCTCTTGGGCATACTCATTCCTTTCTTCAGTCCTTTGTATTGCTTCAAGTATTCTCTGTACTGCTGGTTTGGAAGACATGAATTCTTTCAGCTTATTTGTTTCATGGAAAATTTTCTGTTCCCCTTCGACCTTGATAGTTTTGCTGGATAAAGTATTTGGGGTTGGCATCCATGGGCGTTTAGGACTGGGAACATTTTGTTCCAGGCTCTTCTGGCTTTCATAGTTTGCACTGAAAAGTCATCTGTAATTCTGATGGATTTTCCTTTATTAACTTGTTGTTTTTCTCTAGCAGCTTTCAGTACCCTCTCTTTGTTCTGTACATTTAATGTTTTTACTATACTATGTCGTGGGGACTTTCTGTTCTGATCATGTCTTAATGGTGTTCTCAGTGCTTCTTGAATTTCTATAGGTATATCTGTCCTTAATTTAGGAAAGATTTCTTCTATAATCCTATTGAAGATCTGCTCAATGCCATTTGTTTGAATTTCTTCTCCTTCTTGTATGCCTATAATGCATAGATTTGTTCATTTCATGTTGTCCCATATTTCCTGAGTATTCCATTCCTGTGTTTTTTGTTTTTTGGTTTTTTAATTTTGTATAGTCTTTGCTTAAGGAGTCCAGATCTTCAACTTTGTCCTGCAGTCCTGATATTCTGGTTTCCATTTCATTCATTTTGCTTGTGAGACTTTCTCCTGTTGTTTCTACTTGATTTATTGAGTCTTTCAGTCCTATGTTCTTTTCCATTTGGGTTTTCTTCACTATTTCTATCTCTTTAGTGAATTTGCTTTTCAAATTATGAATTGTTTGGATATTTCATTAAGCCACATATTTGTGTATTCTTGAGCTTCCGTCAAAAGTTTATGCCTTTCCTCTGAGTTCTTTGAGTTGTCTGTGTTTTCTTGTAATTCTTTGATCATGTTTATGATTGTTCTGTGTCCTGGGGTTCTATAAGGTGGTTCTCAATGTTTTACCCTTCTGTAGGACTCAAAGGTTTTGTTGGGAACATATTTTCCTGGTTTTTTACATTATTTATGTTTTTGCATTGCAGTCTGGGGATATGGATGTTCTTTGTAACTTATGTGTTCAACAGGAATTTCTACTCTGCTTTTGTTTAATTTTGGTTCAAAGTCATGGCTAAGCAGGTCCGTCTGCCTGTCCTGAAGCTGGGAATTTGGTGGTGAGGGGACTGCCTGGCTGAGAACTTAGGGATCTACGGTAGGGTGCGTGGCTAATCTAGTTTGGGAAGGTAGTCCTGGGACTTGGGTTTGAGGAAGAGGAGCCAGCCTATGAGAGAGGCTTGGAGGGGCAGTGATGAGAGGAATGGGATAGCTAGTCCTCCTGTGGAGAATGAGTTGGAGCAGAGGCTGGGCCTGCCTATGAGAGAGGACTAGAAGGGGACAGAGTGTAGGTGGATGAGAGAAATAGGGGAGGGAGGCAGTGAGCTTGATCAGACTTAGGAGTCCTGGCTAAGCAGGTCTGTCAGGTCTGTCTGCCTGATCCCAAGGCTGGGAATTTGGCAGTGAGGGGGCCACCTGGGTGAGAACTTAGGGGTAGGGTTAATCTTGAGTGGTTAATCTTGTTTCAGAAGGTAGTCCTGGGATTTGGATTTAAGGAATAGGTGCCAGCTTGTGAGAGAGGCTTGCAGGGACAGTGAAGGGAGGAATCCACTTTTACTATTTTCAAGAAGTAAATGATTCACAGTAATCATTATCATTCCCTAAATCATAGTGAATACAAAGATTTCCCAGTGAGGATCTTTGCGAGGACTTACCACCATCCACAAAGCATGCTCATCCCAGTCATGAAAATAATGCAGCTAGAGAAAAAGTGCCCAGAGAGCCACGGCAGGGCCAACTGAAACCTCATGAGTTAGCTCCTCAAAGCTGTGACTCACACATATATCTAACACTCTGTCTTGGCATTCAGCTACCAAAATCTGTGCAAGGAACTGATATTTTAAGTCCCCATGAATTTTAGCTGTACAGTGAGAGAGGCTACCATGTGGGCCACTAGATGTGTGGATCTGGGTACTTCATTGCAGAAAATGACTCTGGGGCCACTATGTGTGGCACGTCTAACACCACATCATAAATTCTACACTCCTATCTTGGCCCAGAGTAAAAAATCAGACATCCAGAGGTCCCCAAAGATAAAGGTTAAGCGTTTCCTTATTTCTTTCTTCCCCTACTACTCCTTACCCACACATCTCTCTTTTCCGAACCCCCTGTAGTCCATGTTCATTAATAATTTGTCTAACCAACAAGCAGTCTGTTGACTCACTGGCTAATTGATGACATAGAGATATATGAAAGGTCTTCTCCCCACCCCTTCCCAGATCTGCCTTCAGTATAGAAATGAATGCCCGGATAACTGGAATGTATGATAACAAGATTTGCAGAGGAAAAAGAGAGCAGAGGCACATAACAAATAATCTACATTTAAACATTAAACGACTACATAAGCAAAATGTTTTGTTCTTTGTTTTTGTTTTTGTTTTGAAACAGGGTCTCACTGTGTAGCCTTGGCTGGCCTGGAACTCGCTATACAGACCAAGCTGGCCTCAAACTCACAAACATCCACCTACCACTACCTCCCAAGTGATAAGATTAAAGGTGTGCACCACTACATCCAGCTTAATGTTTCTTCATAGAAGTATTTTTTTCACTCTGAGCACAAATACCTATTTCAACAATTTCCTTTGATTCACTCATGTTATCCCCATATTCATTCCTCAAAACTGTTAACAAGTAATTACCTCTTACATTACTTTCATCTGTGGCCCTCAAAAACCTAACATAATCTATAAATTATTCTGTAGGCTTTAAAAGTGCCCAGCTCAAGGATGGGGTTGTAGCTCCGTGAGGAAGTACTTGTTTAGCATAAATAAGGTACTGAGTTCAATCATCAGCACTGCACAAAAAGCTGAGTTCCGCCTTACAGTGTCAGATCTTTTTATCACCTTTTAGTGGTTCTTCCATCATATCTGGGCTAACACTTCAGTAGTGGATGGCTTATCTGGGTTTGGCTGACCTAGGACCACTCACAGGGAAAGCTTACTTTTCTAATGCACAGTTTCTCATTCATTCTCCAACAGGTTTTCCTGGGCTTTGAGGATGTACAGGGTTCCAAAGATTCAGAGAAAGCAGAAATGAGAAAGGTTCCAGAGACCTACACTCAAGTACATCATTACCTCTACCACATTCTGGGGTGGTAAATCACAAACACTAATAGAAGTCATAAGACCAGCCCAGATTAAAAAGGTTGGAAAACAGTATGTGCTTCTTAATAGGAAGACTGCAAAGACACACTGCAAAAAGACTGGATCCCTAGGGGATGGAAGGCTCATGGGCAATTCTGCAATCTGTCACTCAGACAGAGTTTTCATAAAATTTAGAATCTAGCAGGTATGGTGGCACAAACCTTAAACCCCAGCATTCAGGAGGCAGAGATAGGTGGATCCCTGAGATCAAGGCCAGCCGGGCCTACATAGTGAGGTCTAGGCCAGCTGGGGCTGCAGGGAGACCCTGTCTTAACCCTCCACCCATAATAATAATAATAATAATAATAATAATAATAATAATATATAGAATCCCTAATTGATGAAGTTTGGGGTACAGACATGTTTGTGCCATGTTTGAAACACACCTATTCAAGTTTGTTTATATGGAATTCTAATTTAATTTGATGTCCTAGATATTCTTTAAATATTTTTATTTTATGTGCATGAGTGTTTTTCCTACACGTATGTATGTATATGCCCCACCTGTGTGCTTTGTGTCCTCAGGGGCCGGAAGAGGGCACTGGATCCCCTGGAACTGGAGTTATGGATAATTTGCCATGTGGGTGCTAGGAACCAAACCTGGGTTCTCTGAAAGAGCAGTAAGTGCTCTTAATCGCTGAGCTATCTCTCCAGGCCCAGATATTCTATATTTTTGTATGCTAAATCTGGCAACCTTATATACAGAAAATGTTAAAAATAAACAAACCCTTCCTTCATGTAGCAGAGAAAGAAACTGGAACTAGAAATTACTTTTACAGTGTACTTCACCAAAATTTGAGTTGGAATGGGCCAAAATCTCTAAATATATCTAAAGAAAGGATGGTTTTGAGACCATTTCTGGTCTCAAATGTTAATGTAATGTTAAGTTATCCTAAAATAATATTTAACATATTGGCTCTTAATTACTATTTCATTTATATATTAGTTGAAAAATTGCTACACAAAACTCCAAAAAGAAGAATCTGTACTTTCCATAATTCAGATCTGTTCTCTATCTGCAATAATTCTTTTGTCTTCCTATGAGAATCCTTTTAAAGCTTTAGCAGATATTAATCACTATGCCATTCTGTAATTTCTTATCTATAATCAGACCAAAGACACTTGAAATTCATGTTTTAAGTACCTTATCCATAAGTACTGTAGTAAAATTTGATGTTTTCCCCTATGAAATTTTATGACCAGCTGTATTTTTCCTACTATAAGTTTTGTGAATAGAACTCATGGTACAAAGGTCAAATAAATGAGCATCATTAAGCAATACAACCTGACATTTCTGGATAATAACTCCCTTGGATGAGGAAAGGGAGAAATGCCTGAAAGGTTACAGCCCCTCTCCCTGTCCCTTCTCACATGCAGTCATTTCCACCCACTGTGCACAAAGACTCTGCTACAAATCTCTGAAGTCTCTCTGCTGGGAATTATAAGGAATACAGAATTCAACACGCAGTGCCTGCTAAGGGTTATTAACTAGACTGGTGATGCAGTTTCTCACATCTAGCTTTAAATATATCAACTCTGTGGCTTATACCAGAATCACAAACTTGAAAGGGAATTCAGAGATTACTACCCACATCCTCATTTTATATATACGGCATGGAATGAGATCCTTTATTCAGGGTTGCAAAAGAATCCAAGGTCCAAAGGTATCACACTGCTTTTCAAACATGAAGACCATGAACTAACTTGATAAAAGTTGCACATTCTGAAATAAGAACTTTTTCAAGTAAACAAGAACATTTCTCAGGTTTGGGCCAGGGGTGGGGGTGGGGTATGTCAAATGGTGATAAAGCTTACCGAGTTAGAAGTGTATTTATATTCCAAATCAGGAACACTGAAATTTGATTTATCCTTTAGAAAGGAACTAACTACAGATTTCACACACCAAAAAAATAGGGCTATATGAAAGACAAATAGAGTTTGAATTTAGAAGTCATATTTGTAAGAAGTAGCTGAGTTTTCGTTATGAAACAATGTATTACAAACACATTCTTATTATCATAATAATGTTCACTAATCCAATCTACTTGCCTACTGCATGCCTTCAACACCGATTGCTCTCTGAAAACCTCTTGCTTTTTCTACATTATAATACCCTATATGCAACATTCTAACCCCAGATGAAATGTCAAAAACACCAATGACACTGTCCCAAACCTTCCCATTGCCGTGAATGTTTCCGCACTGACTTTGTTTAGAGGTTTCAGAAGGCAGGCGAGGTTGAGCATCATATATCCTCCACAAAGGAAGAGTTCCCTTCCATTGGGGAAGGTTCCTCTTCTACCAAGGACACAGCTTCAGGAGGGATACACATGGAAAGGAAAGGAGGGATGGGGACACTAGCCTAAAAAGTGAGATCAAGTAATCGACCCTGGTGATTGGGTATGACAGATGTCACAGCCAGATCACCATCATGTCAGTCTCCTTGTACTGAATTTAAAAATCTCCATACTCTGAGCTGTGAGATTTCCTCAAGTAAATTAATTCTGCCTCAGCATCTCGAGGACTGGGATCACTGAGGTACCACGCTCAGTTCCAAACATCCTTTCAGTGTCTACTTAAGAAGTGTCTACAACTTTTAAAGATTTTATTTTTATTTTGATATTTTTGAAACAGGGTTTCCCTGTAGCCCCAGCTGGCCTGGAGCTCACTATGTAGACCAGGCTGGCCTTGAACTCACAGAGATCCACCTGCCTCTGCCTCCCAAGTGCTGGGACTACAGGTGTGCGCCACCACGCCTGGCAAGATTTTATTTTTATTTTATGTGTATGAATGTTTTGCCTGAATGCATGAAAGTGCACCACTTGCATGCAAAGCCCATGGAGGCCAGAAGATGGTGTCCAGAGTCCCTGGAACTGGAGTTAAGGACAGTTGTTAGCCATCATGTGGGTACTGGGAACTGAATCCGGGTCCTCTGCAAAAACAGCCAGTGCTCTTAACCACTGTGGCCTCTCTACAGCCCCAAGAAGTGTCGACTCTTAATGCCAGAGTCTCTTTGAGGCTTTGGGAGATAAATCAGTGAATAAACAAAGATCCCTGATTTCTTATAATTTCACTGAGGTAGAGGATAATAAAATAAGTAAAATCTATAAACAAAGAGGAGGGGTTGGAAGGATTGGGAGATGAATTTCAACAAGGTGATCAGCAAAGGTCTCAGTTATTGGTGTTTGAATAAACACTTGTAGAAGTGAGGGAACAAGGCTCTCAAGTGACAAGTAGAGATTTTCAGGAAAGGACCAGTTGATCATAGGACAGCAACAAATGCTTGGGACACTGGGTATGTCCTTCCAAAGGCCACATGTGGGTCCCTACAGATGCCTAAAGGCATGAGAAGAGACAGCTTTGCCCCCATCACAGAGAACCTCACTTGCTGACTTCTGCTTTATTTTCACATTATTTATTGTCTCCATGTTCATATTAGATCATAAGCTTTGGAGCTAATTAGGAGTTTTTGCCTTTTTAGTTCTCTGGTTGATTAACAGTAGTAAGATAATAAATGTGTATGTTTACAAGAGGAATGAACACTCCTTACAGGATGGCTGGGAGCATTGAAGAAGACAAATGATTTCCTAACTTTCTTCCTCCTGAGAACACCTTAAAGCTCCCTAACTCCTCAAATTCTTCTGAACACAGTTCTGGAAGACCAGATGCTGTTTTTCTAAACGTGGGTGCTTTGAGTCTGCTGATGAATAGACCAAAGATATAATTCTCCTATCCCAAGCTGTACAAAGTCAAAATTCTGCTGGAAATGCTTCACCCATCATTTCTTTAGAGGGGAAGCTGAGCCAAAGTCACTAAGGACAGTGCAACCTCCTGTGATATCCTGGGGAATTTGGCCAAATGTAGTGATTGTTAGTGGCAAATGATGAGGATGATAAGCATAGATATGGAAGTCCTAGCAAAATGTGTAATTCCAAGGGTGTGCCAGCCCCTCAACCGTTAAAGGAATGGATGAGAAGGGCCCAGCAGAGGATCTGATATAGAGGCAGGCTTGAGACAAGAAAAGGAAAAAAAATTGGAAACAGACCAAGAATCAGGTCATTACATGTATGATCTAACAGCTGAGTCTGCACCAGAAAGTGACATTGCTAACTCCCCGACTTGTGTGTCACCAAAGCAAAGCCAGTGTGGCCTAACCAACTTTAACAACAGGATTCCCTGATCCCTGTGAGCCTCAGGCTTATCTGAATGACCTAAAATGTAAGGTCCTCCAGGCTTTCAAATTACAACTATGATCACATCATTCCATTCCCTATTCAGTACTGTTCTGTTACTCGCAAATTTGTTTGCATTCCTAAAACATCTTCATACCGGCTGTTCAACTTTTTTTCCCCCTTTTACCAGCTCCCTTTCAGGTCTTAGCCCTCTTGTGTGGGAAATGCTACTATCACACAACTCGCTCAGTTACTATGGAAGTGGATTTCTGGTGTAAAGGGTAGGTTTGACCCAATTTCCTCTCCTGCCTCACGTTTCCACTTTGCCCTCCCAATGCTGGTGCAGCAGAGGCCCTCCCCAGATGCCAGCATCATGCACTTGAACTTAAACTATAATTATTTATAAATTACCCAGAAAATTAGACTGAGTTCATTTATTTCAAACTTTTCTATTCTCTCTCTGTGCCTCTCTCACTCTGTCTCTGTGAAGGGTGCACAGGCCACAGGATGTAAGGTGTCCTCTTTGCTCTCTGTCCTATTCCTAGAGACAGGATGTCTCACTGAACCTGGAGCTTGTTGGTTTTCAGCTAGGCTCATGGTCAGCAAGCCCCATCAATGCTCTATCTATTCCCTCCAGCACTGGGGTTACAGGCATGTGTGGCCATGCCTGGATGGGTGCGGGGATCCGAACTCAGGTCCTCATGCTTATGCAGCAAGTGCTCTTGCCCAACCAGCTCCATTTTCTATTATTTTGATAAGATGTAGAGAAATAAAACTGAAAACAAACACAACAATGTCGCATCAAGAAGTAACTTTATCCAAGGTGAATTCACACAGAAGGTATTTTTACCATAATTTCATGTATTATATACATGCTGTGATATCCATAGCAATACAAAATCATCTAATTTGCAAATTTCCCTTACATGTAATTTTTATGGAAAACAAAAAAAACAGACTAGGAGATTCTTATTGAAGACGATGTTCGAGAAAGTGTATAAATTGAGAAGAGCAAAGTATGTGAAAACACAGTGTAATGAGCAATGGGGGCCCAGAACGTACTCTGGAAAGGCTGCCTAAGCACTGCTCAAAGTGAACACTTGCAAACCCCTCACCAGACTTAAATGTTTAATGGTCTTAGGCAGCTGGGGCTACAGGGAGACCCTGTCTCAAAAAGACCAAAAAAAAAAAAAAAAAAAAAAAAATCAATTATGAACATAAGATGAGGTGACTGGGCCAGTGAGAATACTATTTTCTGAGTATATGTGCATGTAGTCAGAAGTCTACCCAGGGCATGGTCACTTACATACACATTTGTAATATATCTGATTACAGAGGTATGAGAGTAAATTTGGTTTTTACTTCAAATGCATTTACTTTAAATGCATTTGAGCAAATAGAGGCACAATAGGGAAAAGGAATATTTTAATATAAAACAATATTAAAGCAGCATGAAATAAAGCAAGTGCTGAAACTAAGAATTCCATAAAATGATAATTTGGATGGATCTACTTCAACCTATCAGAGTCACAGCTCTTATGAATAACACATCTACTGATATGTCTGATCAAGATGAGTAATTTAAAAAATACTTTAAAAGGTAAAATTCTGGTGAAACCAGAAAATAAAATTGTTAAAGTCCAAATGGAAGAGACAGGATAGTCACTATCTGCCTGATGGGAACAATGAATGAGGACCAACAGCTCCCAGGTACCCTATGGGGGTGGAGAAGGTGAGGAGCAGGCCCAGTGAAACCTGCCTCAAAGCCAGAGAAGCTCCACTGCTCCTTGCTTTACCACATATTGAGAACCTGTAAGCCATTTTCATAAAAGCTCCCTATGTGTGCAAAAGAAAATCCTGAAACCACAGCAGCATCCTATGCTGTTCCTAAGCACACAGAGAACGGAAATCGAGACATGTGAAATTAAAGTTTCAAAAAAAAAAAAAAAAACGGTTTCCTTTCCCCCTGTTGATAACTGACCTGCCTACTAATGTAGAGCTCAGGTTCTAGGACTGAGCCATGACCCCATACAGAGCCACATAACTGATCAGGAAAAATCTGACAAGAGCAAGGGTTTCTAATGCCCCAAAGGCCCCAAATTAATTCAAAACCAAATGTGTAATGAATCTAAATTGTTTCTGGCAGGGCTTGCCCCTGTTTTATCACACAACTACACCACAGCCTTCCTTCCAAACACATAACAGGTGCACTTTGCACTACTCAAGCCATCACACCACACAACAATAAATGTTGCCTGAACCCTGCAGCTTAGACTCAAGACTACTTAACATATTTAAACTGCAATGTTTTACTGTACATACCAAGTTTTCCTCAGCATAAGCACTTATATAGAAAACAGAAACTTTCAGTATTTTCCTACTGTCATTCCTAAGCATATAAATATCAAATCAATATATCTTGATATAGTATTGTATTAGAATGTCTCATTTTAAAAATTGCTGACTTAAGTTTCATATGAAAAATCATTAAATGAATTTTGGCTTAGGAATAAGATAGAACTTCCAAGAACTTATGAAAAGGCCCTAAACATATCTGTGACATTTTGTACTATGAGTTTATGTAAAGAGGGGTTCATAGCACTATTATCAAATCAAAATATCAACCAACTCTGAAATACTTTGAAGATGCTCTATATCCTGCAGTACAAATAAATATTCAGCCAAGATGTAATTCTTATGTCAAAACAAACAGGCATATCCACTTCATTAGTAGGATAAATTGCTTTCATCTTTAATAAATGATAAAATTATATGTATAGCAATGAATTGTATTAACATAATTTTTTTTTCTTCAAAAAAAAATTTTAAACTCTGGGGGTGGCCAAGAATGAGTGCCTATGGAGGCAGAAGAAGGCATTGATCCCCTAGAGCTGGAGTTATAGGTGGTTGTAAGCCCTCTGTTGTGGATGCCAGGAACCCAACTTTTGTGGGTAAAAGAGAGTCACAGTGGAAAAAAATGTAAAAACCCTGCAGTAGCAGGAACAGTCTATCAGGTGCATCCCTCCAGATTACTAGCACATACCCAGAAGCCAGCTAGCTAGGGCAAAGCAACTGCTCGCTGGGTCTAGGAAACCAATATAACAAGTAGATCTCCTCTGAGACAGGTCTCAGCAGTAAGCTGCTTCTGAGAAGCCGAAGCTTTGGCTGACAGCTCATTTCCTTCAGACTGCAGACAGCATGAAGCACAGGCGTGGTGGAGGCACTCAGTAACACTCAGGCATGTTAACTGGTGCTGCGGACATCCACTTAAGGATATGTGAAAAACACTCAATTTTAAATGTCAAACTGTTAGTGATAACTGGCCACTATATGGATATTCACGATACTTGGCATACAGATCTTCAAGCAGATCTTCAGGCAAATGTTACTGAAAATATGATGCTCCCTAAGCAATATGCTCTAAGAGGTAAAGTTAAGAAAATAAATTTTATTCTTTTAAAAAAAAAAAGCATAAGTATACTCTATCCTAATGTAGCAGTTAGAAATGGAGTTTTGGGTTTTTCTTTTTAAGGTACATCAGATTTTATGCTTAACAGAATACATTTTTAACTTAAAAAATAGCACATTATTAAAATGTAAAATGGATGCCAGGTGTGGTGGTTTGCATCTTTAATCCCAGACTTCAGGAGGCAGAGGCAGGTGGATCTCCGTGAGATTGAGGCCAGCCTGGTCCACATAGTGATTTCCAGGTGGGCTTGGAAAAAAATGTAAAATGGAATTTTGATTAATAAATAACTGGTACTATAAGCTTAAAGAAAACAAGGTACTATTTTTAAAAAAGTGAAAATGCCTAAATAAATCTACACAAATCAGTGCATAAGACCTTAGAAAATATAAAAACTACCTCCCCACCACCACCCCAAGTATGCCACTAGTTAGAAGGAAATGAAATTCTGAATTTTTTATTGTTATTTTTTATTTTCTTTGGGTTTTTTGGAGACTCAGTCTCACTATGTAGCTCTGGCTGGTCTAGAACTCACTATGTAGACCAGGTTGGGTATAGTGATCCTCTTGCCTCTGCCTCCTGAGTACTGGGATGATGTGCCATCATGCCTGTCCTGGAATTCTGAATTTCCATCTTAAATGTCTGGTCCTCACAGCTTTCCTGGACAAAGTAATCCTAACCACTTTAGCAAGCCCCAATTACACTAATAATGCAGACTCTGGGATGACCTACCATTTGTACTTCCACAGAATCTTGACTATCTTGTTTAGCCAGTAACAGAAAGCCCAAACTTGACCATGTGTGCGACAGTTCATAATGAAGATAAAAAATTTCAAAAGACAAATAAAAATGGCTTGTCTACAAGAGGATCTTTTCACTGGTCAAAACATTTACTACAAGCAGCACAGCAACCAACTCCTCACTCGCTCTACAGGCATCATTTGAAACGGCATTTTTATCTTATCAAAGTAGACAACAAACCAACAAAAATGTGATTTTTCCCATATTAAATATTAATTCAAGCAGCCCTCTTGCAATTTCTATAAATCACTAACAATCACTGAATTGACGGGGCAGACATGAACTTGGCACTTTCTCCCCTCAAAATATCTGAAATGTATGCTTTAAACATATAATATGTACAAAAAGCTAGGTTTACATCACAAATGCTAGGGACAAGAAGCACAGAAGGCAGATACATAATTCTCTGTTAGAGAAGACATTGCTCCATAAGGCTTAGAATTCTACAGAAGTGTCACGGCACCTTCTATTTCACGGCTGGATTTTTGGGAGGAAGGAGTCTGTATGTGTTGAAATAGCCCACCACCTGCTGGGGAATCTCCGCCAAGACACACTGAGCAAGTGCTTCCTTTGGAGCCTTGAAAAAAACAAAATTACAGTTACTATTAGCATCTGGAGATAGAGTGTCTTAGTTGTTTTTTGTTTGCTGTTTGTCTCCTGTGGCCCAAGCTGGCCTTGAACTCACTATGTAGAACCTGAACTCCTGATCCTCTTGCCCCTACCTCCATGTGCTGGGATTCCAGGCATGTACCACCATTTGGTTGTTATATTGGCTTTTAAGTAAAAGACTAGAGACACCTCAGCAGTCATTAAAGCACTAATTCCCAATCTCTAGGTTTGTACCTTTTCTCAGGATCAGTCCATAGAATATGGACTAGTAAGCAGTTTATTTACCACCGCCCTCATTTTCACTTCAATGTGTTGAATCCTTTTTTGGTGCCACCTTTTTTTCAATTTGATAATTTTGCTGCTCTTTAACTTTTAAGTTTAAATCCTTTATTCACTTGGTATTAATTTTTTACTTCTGACTTTGAAATAATTATAGATTCACAGGAAGTTTAAAAATATATACAGGTCTCATGCATCTTTTACCTAGTTTCTTACAAAGATGACAGCTTATGTAATTATAGCATCAACTCAGAACCATGAAAATGACACTGATACAGATCTTATTCAGATTTCACTTCCTGTAGGATAGGAAGAAAACAAACAGAGCTTTACAAATACTAGGCAAATGCCTTAGTACTAGCCCATAAACTGTGTGTGTGTGTGTGTGTGTGTGTGTGTGTGTGGTGTGTGGTATGGTGTGCATATATAGCTCCATGTAATTTTATCATCTAGACAGAAGTAACAACTACAACAATCAAGATAGAGAACTGTCCCAAAGATCCCAAATGCTACCACTTTATAATCACAAACACTTCCCTTCCCTACTTCTAGTGGGAATGTAAAATGGTATAAGCACTCTAGGAAAGCTTGATAAATGCTTTAATAATTAAATATATCTAAGACCCAGCAACTGTACTCATAGGTATGTATACCAGAGGAAAAACAATGCATGAATGTTTACAGCAGTTTTATGTATAATAGATAAAGGCTGGAAAACAACCCAAATGTCCTTGTATAGGCAAATGACTAAACAAACTATGGTATATCCATAGCTCGGGACACATATGAACAGATTCTTCAAAAAGCATTTATTTTTATTGGGGGTGGGGCATGTGAGTGTGTGTTCCTGCAGAGGCCAGAGGCATTGGATCCTTTTGGAGCTGGACTTACAAGCACTTGTGAGCTGCCAAATGTGGGTGCTGAGATCCAAACCCAGGGCCTCCGCAGTAGCAGTACATGCCACTGAGTTATCACTCAAGTCCACATAAACAGACTTTTAAAATAACTTTCAGGATGATAACAAAGACTGAGAGCCTTATATAAATGTTACTTGGAAAAGAAATACTCAGAATCAATTCTGTTCAGACTCGATGTGGTTCTTATAATTTCACACACAGACTATGTTTCATACAACATTATAAATTGGATTTTTACATGCTCCTCTTAAAATAACTAATACCAAGAACTAGCTTTAAAATTATTTTACAATATGACTAGAGCTTACAGATCATTTATAAAATGGGTTACATATAGTTGTCATGAGAAAAATGAATAAGCTTTCTATATAACTGACATAATGTGAAAAAGTTAGAAAGTACTTAAGCCCAAGTAGAACAGACTTTTAACTCTGACTTTTAATGATACAGATACATTTTTAAAAACTGGAGGAGATCTGGGGCTGGAGAGATTGCTCAGTGGTTAAGAACACTTGCTGTTCTTCCAGAAGACCCAGGTTCTATTCCCAGCATCCACATAGCAGCTAACAACCATTCAGAACTCCAGTTCCAGGGGATCCAACATCCTCTTTTGGTCTCTGCAGGGCATCGCAGGCACTTGGTGCACTGCATACACACAGGCAAAACACTCGCACACATAAAATGCAAATAACAAAATATTAAAAAATAAAACTGGAAGACAGCAAGCATAATCTATACTCTCAGCACTCAGGAAACAGAGGCAGGCTAAGAGCAACATGGTTTACATTGTGAATTCCAGGGTAGCCTCGAGGCTCTGTCTCTAAAAATCAAAAATCAAAAGGAATACATGCAACAACCTGGGAGACTCAAAAGCAACCTTCAAAGTGAAAAAAAGCCAATCCCCTTGGTCATATACAGTATGATTCCACTTTTGCAAATTCTTTTCTGTTTAGTTGGTTGCTAGTTTTTTCTGAAAATAGGTTTCCCTATGTAGCCCAAATGGTCTCAGATTCAGTCTTCCTGCAGCCCAAGTGCAGGTATCACAGTCATGAAGTATCATGCCCAACCATGCATGTAATTATTAAAATGATGAAATTATAGGCATGAACAGATCTGTGGGTTAAGGAGGCACAGGCACAGAAGGGAAGTGCAAGTGTCAGCAATCACCTAGGAAACAAACCTCTAGTCTTATCTGTGACTTATCTTATCAGTGTCTCCACAGAGGTGTTTTGGTTTTTGTTTTGCTGTTGCTGTTGTTACTGTTGGGTTTTGAGACAAGGTCTCACTGTGTAGCCCTGGCTGGTCTGGAACCCCCAACATAGACCAGGCTGGTCTTGTAGTCACAGAGATCCACCTGCCACTGCCTTCTGAGTGTTAGAATTAAAGGCATGCACTACTGTACCCAGCTTCCAGAGAAATTTCACTATGGATGAGAAGTATGAATGTGGACAGCAGCAGGCCATGAGCTGGAATGAGTCCTAGACTAAGTAAAAAGGAGAAGGCAAGCTGAGCACCTGCATTCTTCTCTCTGCTTCTTGTGGATGCAATGTGACAGCTGCCTCACACTGTTGCCATGTCTTCCCCACCATAGATTATACCCTCAACTGTGAGCCAAAATGAACTCTCCTTCCTTAAGTAGCCAGGTATTTTTTCAAAGTTGTGAGAACAGTAACTAATATACAAAGGTAACAATAAATTTTAAGATATTCACAATAATACCATTTTAGTAATTCATATAACTATCGCAGCTCTCATATACAAAAGTATGAGCGAGGTCTGTGTTTGAGTAGGGAGGAATGGTACTCACATTCTGGAACTGTCTGAAAGGCACAAACTGAACAATGTCTCTTATGGCCACCTCACCCATTGGAGAGCGGAGACTTCCCCCATCACCATCCAGAAACTCCATGGCACTGAAGTCAGCTCCTCCAACTCCCACGATGATAATAGACATGGGCAGCTTGGCAGCACTGACGATAGCATGTCTGGTTTCATCAAGGTCAGTAATCACACCATCCGTGATGATCAAGAGCACAAAATATTGCTGCCAAAAAGAAAATACGTCCACTGAGCAGGCCAAGGTCAAACAATAAAAGCAATGATTATATTTCCAGTTTGATGAATCAGCCAGTCTGTCTCTGTCTCTGTCTCTCTCTCTCTCTCTATATATATATTTTTTTCCTTGTCAGTCTCTATCTAGGATACCATCTATATAAAATATTCTGTAATTCTCTGATGACAAGGAAATTGAGGCTTACAAAAAAATTGCAGGTTCATTAAAAGTGCGATACCCCACGAATAAGGTTGGCAAAATACACAGAAGCAAGATATCTAAATGTCAAAGACTAACATTTCAGTAAGCACAGAAATAAAAACCTTCATTAAACAGAACCACTAAATATGTAAAAGCAAGAGAGGAAGAAGGAACTCCATTCTCAAACAATCCCAAAACTACCAAAACAGATTTACCAAACTAAAATACACTTTTGAAAAAATAGACATAGGGATGGGGCTGGAGAGCTGGCTCAGCAGTAAAGCACTGGCTGCTCATGCAGAAGACCTGGATTAGGTTCCAAGCACCCACATGAATTAACTCCAGTTCCAGGTGATCCGATGCCCTCTTCTGACCTCCATGGGTATTGCACGACATGTATGCACTTACATATAAGCAGGGAATATACTCATACACAGAAAATAAAAAATAAATAAATGTTTTTTAATGGACAAGGTTTCATCTGCTCTGATCAAACTTTTCAGTGTTTCTTCTGACCTAAGTGGTACACACTTCATGTGAATTATCTTATTTACCCTTTTCAACACCTACATGAGGTAGCTCCCCACAACTCCTTCCTTACTTCTAAGTATACTACCACTGAGAGAGATTGGGAAGCCAATGTGCAATTGCTAATGGCTAGCTAATGCAACCCTTCATAGTAGCATAAGCAATGTTACAATAGTACCTGATCCAAGTGTTCCCAAATCTACATTTGTGAAGTCTACTTCAAAAAGTTAAATGATAGTCTTTTTTTTTTTTTTTTTTTGGGGGCGGGGGGGGGGGGGGGGGAATGAGGGAGAATCTAATTCAAAAGCCAGAGAAAAGACTCATGAATGCAAGCATTCTTTTATTTTAATGATCACTAATTTAAAATAGATAACTGTTCCCAAACCAATTCTGATTATATCATTAATTCCTATTCTTCATTTCATACCTTGACAGTTCAATAAACAGCAATGTGGCACCAGGAGCAACTACTAACCCACATCCTGTCCCTAGAGCACTTACGGAAGCTGATTGTTGTTGTGTGGCTGCAGCTGCAAACCTGGCCACATGATTTATAATTGGAGAAAAATTAGTTGGTCCATAGAGTTTGATCTGAGGAAGACAGGCCCGGTATGCCTCTACAATGCCTTGGATTCCTAGACCAAAGAAAGCAGTATTAAAAATCCTCAACCAAT
>NW_008334762.1:746346-752821 GCF_000622305.1 Nannospalax galili | reverse complement strand
ATATATATATGTATATATATGATATGGTGAGTCATACCTGTGATGTTTATTTGGTAACTTAAACATCAGGCATGGTATCATAGACTATATTAGTTGCAAATATTCACCTGCATGTTTTATTACTGTATTTTGCTATAGAAAAAGTAATTAGTTTATGAGGTGCAGCCCCGGACCTGTTGGAGTCTCACATGACATAAAGGTAGACAGAGCTATATGACCAGCCATGATCAGTGCCTCTGGATAGACATGGCTCACACATTTAAGTAGATGCTTCAAAAATGACTGCATGTTTTCCCAGAGCTGGGAGTGGTGGTACACACCTTTAGTCCAGTACTCAGGAGGCAGAAGGAGGTAGATCTCTGTGAGTTCGAGGCCAGCCTGGTTTACATCATGAGTTCCAGACCAGCTAGGGCTACAGGGAAACCCTGTCTCAAAAAGAATGACTGTCATTTTCTCAAGTTCATCTGTTCCTGCCCTATGCCATGGGAGCAGCATATCCTAGAGAAAAGCTAGTCCTTTGTAGCCAGAGACCCAGACTAAAAAATATGGAGAGCTGGGGGAGGAATCACATTTAAAATGCCAAAGCTCAGAAAACAGATAGGAAGCCCCAAGTTCAAGGCTAGCCTGGGATATAGCAAGACCCTATCTCATAAAAACAAACCAAAAACCAAAAAAGAAGCATGGAAAAAGAGTGACAATCCAGCTACAAGTAAAACAAGTGAGAAATAAACCTGCCACTGTCAGGCACTGTGATTCAGGATTTCTTTTTTTCTACCACAGGAGCATGACCTGGTGAGAGCTGACTAGCATTACTGGGAAGAAAAAAAAAAAAAAAAAGCAGTCTGTGAAACTTGTATCCTAGGAACACACATGTTGAATCTGTCCTCAATAAGTATAGGATGCAGGTAAACATTAGAAATTTCAAAAATTCCTCACTACACTTCCTGAGATCACAGAAATTTATTTGTAGTGCCCTTTAAAGAAACAGAAAACCTTCCACGTACATCACAGTGCTCACACAGAAGGCCTCAACTGGCCAAGTTTTGGAGAATAAGAGACTCTAGAGTGTAGGATGGGGCTCCTATATGGAATGTCACTCACCCACGGCTCAGGGACCATTGTGGAAGTGGAGGTGGAAAGATCGTAAGAGCCAGGGCTGGTTCATGAACATATAAGGTAGAAGCTTCCAGGCCAATGGAGGCTTGCTCATGTGCACCTGCCACAGCAGGGGTGTCCAACTCGGGACCCATGTCAGCTCAATTAAATAAGGGCCCAAAGGGGAGGTGAGAGATAGTGGGGTGGTGGGTCAGCACTAGATCGAGAACTATTTGATACTGGTGGCTGCTGCTGGGTGAGGGAGAATATGACTTACATACAACCACAGGATGGGCTGACTAGACTCCAGTGGACACATTTACACTGAAGGACATTTGGGTACAAACATCTGAATGAATAGGACTCAGCATGTATGGCAGAGTGCATAGGGTTGGTGCGGGGGTGTGTGGGGGGGAACATGGATGGGGGAGGGAGTCTGGATGGATGTGAGTGGGAAATGTTGTATGGAATTTTAAAAGCTCAATAAAAAATATAAAGAAACAGAAAGCCTACACAGTGGCCAGAGCTGGACACTGGTTGTCCTTTTCTACTGCTTTCTGCCTTTCTCTTATTGAACTGCTTCAGCAAGGCTGGCTGCCATTGCTCAGGTTCTCATGTTTACAGAGCAAGTGCTTTTAACCCAATGAGTCATCTCCTCAGGTCCCCAGAAAATGTTTAAACTAAAGCAGGTCTCTTGCTTTAAAAATGTCCACAAGAACATTTTAGACCAATAATATCAAAAATCAAATACCAATTCTCTCCTTTGAAATTTTAAAATTTAAGAGTTCTAAGAAACTTGAGTCACATTGAACTTAAAAGTAGTCTTATAAGCAATCTTTGAGTGTACCATTCACATACAGATGTGATTTTTACATGCACAAGGTGATGCTGTAACTAGGAATCAGTCTAGTAGTAATGAAAATACTATTAACATTGGCTAACAGCAAGAGCTCTCAATAAAATAAAATACGCTGTAGAAAAATGGAGCACATAACTACAGCAACAATAGTATTTTCTTCTATTATTTCTGTTTGAAACCTGAAGATATAAACCCTTTAATTTCTTCCCAAATATAACTAGCCTTCAACTGCATACCTAAAACTAAATTATGATGAAATCTTCCTCTGTATCAAAGCAACAAGTGAAATGTTATTTCTAGGCAACTAAATTTAATGATTTTATGATTATTTTTAAGAAAGGAAATTTGCCTAAAAGTAAAAAGGCTATATTTTTCCATATAGCATTTCTTTAATCTAAAACCAAACTGATTGTTTTTCCAGATGAATAGACCAAAGATGGATTTATATTAGTTATAGAGTAGTAAACTTCTACAGTGAGTTGTCACGTGACACAAATCATCCATATTCCAAAAACCATTCCAATTTCAACATAAGCACAAAGCACAGTTCTTAAAATAGTAATAATATTTACAGTTTCAAATAGCCAGGAATAGAAGAGGTCACAACTGGTCACAAATGTGCACTCAGAATACCTCAAAGAAACACTGAATCAGTATGGAAAAAGCATCTGAGAACAAAGAAAATTTTCATGAAAACTGCCCCCCAACAAACTGCTCCACGCTCCTCTACCTCCTGAAAAATTATTTAGGAAGAGAAGGAAAAAAACACCTTGTGATAGCTAATCCTGGGTGTCAACTCGACTGGATCTAGGATTAACTGAAATGAGAGAGATCTTCTTGATTGGATCATCTGAAGCTGGAAGACACACCCTAAATGTGGGTGTTACCTTCTAATAGCGGCCACATAAAAGGCCATGGCAGAGGAGAGCGCTTGCTTTTTGCCCCTTGCCTTCTCTCTCACTGGTGAGTTCGTCTTGCTGCTGTAGACTGATGACTAGCCAGTCTTCTGGAATTCATCAGACCTTCAGTGCCAGATTGGGACTACTGAGACATCCAGCCTCGTGGCCTGAGTGACTATGGATTCTCAGCCTCTCCACAGCCATTGTTGGACTACTGTGAGCTACTCTGATAAATATCTATATCTATCTATCTATCTATCTATCTATCTATCTATCTATCTATCTATCTATCTATCTATCTATCTATCTATCTATCTATCTATATATGGATTTACATATTCTACCGGTTCTGTTTCTTTAGAGAACCCTAATACATACCTTCTTCAAGAGGAAAGTTTACTTCTTGTAGTTCTTAAAAGGGACCCTTTATAGATATTAGGTTATAGCCTAGATTTAAATCATGCTTCTGACCCCACACCTACCTTTCTTCTACTGAACAGTTCAGCCTTACATAATTCAGTGGGAGTCTTGGTATCTTACGTTGTTCAATGTAATTTTTTAAAATTATTTTTAAAGAGGAAGCACTTGGATATTCAAAATATAAAGAAAAAAGTGAAATGAAAGACAAAGCCTGCCTCCTGCTGTCCACACAAAGAGAATGTGCCTGAGGAGCTCAGTCCTTTGTTCTCACCCATCCTAGTTACTGAGAGAATATTCTATGAGCAACAAGTAACTGATGCCTGACACTTTTTCTTTGAGGAGAGTAACAGTTTCTCTTAAAAGCTCTTCCCCAAATCTAATACTAAACTACTCATTTTATGGAAAGTTTATTTTATAGTCAATTTATATGTGAAAATAGTTTTATTTTTAGGTTTTTTATTGATCTACTATGTAGACAATGAATTTCTTTGTTCTATTAAGCCTCATAAGGTAAAAAACTTTAGTATTCATCATCGTAATATGGATTTATCCTCTAAGTATCATTACCACTGTAATCACCAACTTGGGATGATTTTTCTACTATATACAACAAAAAGTTAAATGTGTCACAAACTGAAACCTAGAAATGAAATCTGAATAGTTTTAAACTGCAGCAAAAAAAACAAGAAAGATGAGGGAGGCTGTCCTTGGTCTTAGTGTTTATGTTTAACTTACCATTACAATAGGGGTTGGATGTGTTAAAGTTCATTGGAAATTCATGGGATACCTGTCAAAAGACAAAGGACTGGTGAGGCCTGTTTTGTTATTCCAGGAAATAAAGCTTTAAAATTAGATTTCCTCTTACCTGCCACTGAGGTGGTACCTGAGCTCCAAAGCCAAAAGCTGGAAACATCTTATCACTAAACAAAGAAACAAACAAAAGCAACCAAAATTGACTTTATAAAAAAGCATTATCTTTATTCACAAAAAAAATAGTATGAGGTTATTATTTTTCAAAATTTCAAAAACTTAGAAAAGTATACTTAGCCTTTAGTATTAAGTATCTAGTATACTTAGAAAGGTGTAAGGATAAACAAAAATACCAAAACCTCTCAGAGAGCACTACTGCCAACACTGGACAACTCTCATTTTAAATATTTTCTGTGAATTAAAGGAGAAAATACTATCTATATACATTTATGAGTGTATGGAACTTATATATGTGCATACATGCACAACTGTGGAACCAGAGGACGATGTTGCCTATTTCCTCTATAGCTTTCCACCTTGCTGCTTTGAGACAGACTCACTGAACTGGCTGTTTTGGCCAGACTGCCTGTCTCTTGGGATCTGCCTGTCTCCGGCCCCCAATGATGGGCTACAGACTCAGGTCCTCATGATTGCACATCAGGAGGTCTCACCCACTGAGCCACCAACCCAGGCAGTTTATAAAACTGAAATTTGGGGCTGAGTTTAGAAGAGCTCGCCTTTAGTACCAGCACTCCAGAGGCAGAGGAAGGTAGATCTCTGTGAGTTTGAGACCAGTTTGCTCTTCACAAGTTCCAGGCCACCCAGAGCTATAGTAAGACCCTGTCTTAAGAAAAAAAATTAAATAAATAAATCTGAAATTTATATTCATGTTTCATAACCTACTATTTTCTACTTAAACCTTATGCATCGTTTTCCTGAACAAATAAAAAAAAAAAAAAAACCTAAAAAGTTACAATTTTCTCATTTGTTTTTCAGCAAATTCAACTTGCCAGAGAAACCTGACTTCAACTAATGAGGTTATTTATAGCACCTATTTATGTCACTTGATGTGAATAGTCATATATTTAACCACAGAAATATGGTACAGAAGCCAAATATTATAAAACTTTCAGGATCCTACAAGCGAATGGATGAGCCTCTTAGACCCTCAGAGTCTGTGTAGCTGAATATATCATCATGTGAGTGGATGTTAAGTATTCCACTGTATGGATAACCTCCCACATCCACATTGCAGGATGACCAGTGTGCTACATTATAAAAACACTTATACTGAACATGCTAATTTTCTACTGGAATATTCCTTGTATATTAATTCTTATTTCTAATTTTTACTGGGATATTATATGTGGAGCAGGAGTGGCACAGCATATATGTGTGGAGGTAGTGGACAATCTGGTAACAGCCAGTTCTCTCCTCCCATCCAATGGGTTCTGTTATTGAACTCAGACTGTCAGGCTTGGCAGCAGGCACCTTTGCCTGGTGAGTCATCTCATCCACTCTACATATTAATTTTTAATGTTTGCTTCCCCTGGCCCCCCAGCATTGCAGACAGAACCTACGCCATGTCAGAAATAATTTTCCTGGTTGATAGTCTATTTTGTTCCTTTTATGGATTTTAATATTAATGAATTACACATACAAACTCTTCCATGATTTCCGCCTTTGCTGTCTTAAAGGCCATCCTCATTACCAGATAATAAGCAATTTGTACATATATTTTCTGCCAAAAATTTCTAGTTTGCTTTTGATATTGAACTTATAATTCCTCTGAAAAGCGCTTTGGAGCAGGCTATGAAGCAGCGACTGCTGCCTTCCACCAACCTCACTCCTTTTTCCCCCTCTGAGCTTCTAGAGGCCAGCTGGGGTCAGGTGGCTAAGGACTAGCCAATGGAGATATGACCAGAAGGATTATTTTTCAGCAGCTTCTGAATCATGGCCCTAAAGGGAATGCACATCACTCTTGAGCTCCTTTTCCCCTCCTCCTGCTGGCTAAAGAGCTGCAGAAATCCTGGATCTGGGATGAAGTTATACATTGAGAACGGCAAAAATATCCTAACAGTTGTAACTACTGACTGCTATTTTGCCAAAGTCACTTTGTTTAGGAGTAACCATTTCTGGTTTACAATTGATGCAGAATTTATCCGATTAATTTGCAGGTCTGAATCAGGGATTCAAATTCAATTCTTGTCTAATTTGTCAATGTTGCAATCTCTCTCCTCTCTAAGATGCTATTTCATACTAAATTCACAGCTGTGTCATGAAGCTCCAATTCTTGTCTGTTTGCTTGGTTCTGCTGGTCAAGTAGGGTTCAACAGTCCAGCTTTGAAGTATAAAAAGTGACAGTGCAAATTCCCCTTTAGTTCATCCTTCCTTTTGAAGAAAAGTTTGATAATTCTGGTTCCTCCCCCCCGCCCGAGAATTTTTTTTAAAA
>NW_008334762.1:721944-745887 GCF_000622305.1 Nannospalax galili | reverse complement strand
ACAGTCGGTTACTTTCTAAGGTCCTTGGCCATCTGAGCATGGATATAAAGTCATCAGGTAGATTTCAATGGCAATGCTTTTCACATCTACTAATTAACATGAAGCAAATTTCCCTCTAGAGAATTTTAAGATTCATTTTGTCAGGATTCTACTGATTAAATTGATTAATTCAGAAAGAAATTTTCAATCATTATTATACGATCTATTTTTCTATTTAAAGAAGTTTCATTCTTAGTTCTTCATTATAAGTTTAAATGATCCTAGACTTTAACTAAATTCATATTCACCTATTATGACATGTACTATGATCTTTATTATATTTATGTAATATAATTTATATAATCTTGTTACTGCTAGTTACTGAGAAGTTGGTTGTTGCTTTTGTTTTTTATAATCTTAAGCTGTATTTGTGTTCCCTCTTCTGAACTCTTGCTGCTTTCTAATTATTTTTTCAATTGATTAGTTTTCAATTTGTTCATTATAGGGTTTTTTTTTTTTCTTTTTAGAGTTCATGTGTGAAAATATCTTGTCTTGTTGCCTTTCTGAGGAGAGGTTCTTTGGTGATCTGTCCAATTCCTTCTATAATTCATCTTCTATTTAGACTTTATAAAGTGGTCTCTGGCACCTAATAGCTAGCATAAGTTTATTATTTAAGGCTGGGTGTGGTGGCGAGTTAAAGGCCAGCTTGGTCTACATATTAAGTTCCAGGCAGGACTACACAGTGAGACCCTGAGTCAAACAACCCCCCCAAAATTTTTTTTTAAACAAAACAACAACAAAAAGCAACCAACCAACCAATCAACCAAAAACCTGTTACTATTATTCGTGATCATATTTTTTCTCATTATTCTTTTATTTTATTAGAAAGCTAGTTCATTTATATTGAATTATTTAAATCTAAAAGCAGGGACACTGGGTATGGTTTTGTAAAATAATCATCCTTAAATACAGATGAAATCTTACAAAGTATTAAACAGTTTTGATTCTTTTTCTGAATCTATGCTTCTAATTTTCTTATCCTTACTAATATTCTATGTATTTGTGGGGTCAGTTTTGCCAAAAGTTTGCCTAACTTTTTTTGAACTTGCAAAGAATCATTTCTGGATTTAATTAACTAATTTGGTGGGTTTTCTTTTTTTCCAACTTTCCAAATCATAACTATGAGAACATGTCTCTCAAGCCCAGTGGCCCAGGTTCAATCTGCTCTAGTAGTTGTCAGCTGAGTGACCCTGAGCAAGTTACTAAACTCCTGTGCCTCAGTTTCCTCATCTGTCTAATGTAAAGGGCATTGTTCATCTCAGTGAAATATGAGGATTGGAGAATATTAAATACGAAGTATTTGAGGGGCTACAGAGATGGCTCAGTCATTAAGAGCACTGGCTGCTCTTGCAGAAGACCCAAGTTTAGCTCCCAGCACCCATATGCTGGCTAACAATGCCCGTAAATCCAGTTCCAGTGTATCCAATGCCTTCTTCTGGCCTCAATGGGCATTGCATGCATGGGTGTGCTTATATACATGCAGGCAAAACACTCATACACATAAAATAAAAATAAATTTTAAAATGTTTCAAAATAGAAAGTATCTTAAGTGGCATATAAGGAATTTATTACTACTGGACATATTTTTCCTATTCTTGTGTTGAAAAGCTAGTTAGCATATATTCAATTTAACTCTTTTAAAGAATAAAAGCATGGCTACGGCATGGTGGTAAAGCTAAGCACTCAGGAGACAGAAGTATGAGAATCAAGAGTCCAAAACAGCCTGGGCTACACAGTGAAACCCTGTCAAAATAAACAATCAATCAAACCCCAAACCAACATAAGAATAAAGCATACACCTACTATGCATAAGTCCCTGAGTTCAAATTCCAGGACTACAATTTAATCATCTATAAAGAGAGGACAGGGTGCAGACTTCTCATTGGCTTTTATTTATAGTCTACTATAATGCTTTGATTTCCTCTTTGGACTAAGAACTCCTTGAGTGTCTAAATTTTTTTTTTAATTTCCATGTGGAAAATTTTGTTTTAATTATACTTTTGTTATTAAATTATAGATAACAGATTAAATAATTGAAACTTTTCTACTTTTCATATAAGAATCTCATTATAATTATGTTACTCTAAAATTTTTATTATATTTCTAGATATTTTGAATTTGGAAATACTTTAGTACTGTTATTAAACATGTCCAAGGTTATATTTTAATTTTGGATCATAAAACAAAGTATCTATAATATTATGTATTATGTTTAATGATTTTTGCCCTAAGTTTACCAGCCCAATATTAGAATTGCCACCTTTACTTTAGATCTGCTCTCATATTTGTCTGTTAATTTTGGTTCTAAATTTTGCCATGGTTAATTAATGAAAAGCTCCATCAATATGACAGAGTTATTATCATAAAATGACAATAAAAAAGACAAATGAAAATGTATCTTATGTTGCAACAAATCCAAAAAAAAACTATTATTAATGTAGATTTTCCATACTGTCCAATAAACCTTCAAGAGGGCCTATTCAGATTTACTCAATGAATAATCTTTTGACTGTTATTCTTCTTTTATGGGGCTGAAAACTGAAACCAGGTTCTTGCGCAGGCTAAGTATATGCTCTACCACTCAAATACACTCACGGTTCCCAAATCTACTTAAAATCTAACTATTGAAAATTCATTCAAAATATTTTGCAGGAACTAGATTAAGCTGTCTGTTAGCCTCATTAAAAGTTTCAATTAAAAAAAAGCAATTTCAACCAGGCATGGTAGTACATGCCTTTATCCCAGCACTCCAGGAGGCAGAAGCTGGGATCTCTGTGAATTTGAGGTCAGTCTTGTCTACCCAGTGACTTCCAGCCAGAGCTACACAGTGAGACTTTGTCTCAAATAATAATAACAAAAAAATTATTATTAAATTATTATTTCATTACTAAGAAGAACACATATGTTTAGAAACAGTTTTGGTTTTCTTAAATATTTTATTTATTATTTTTATTTTATGTGTATGCACGTATTGCCTGTATATAGGTAAGTGCACCCGTGTCGTGCAATGCCAGCAGAGGACAGAAGAGGCTGTTGGATCCCCTGGGACTGGAGTTACAGACAGTTGTTAGCTGCCATGTGGGTGCTGGGATTTCTGCAAGAAAAGAGCCCGGGTCTTCTGCAAGAACAGTCAGTGATCTTAACCACTGCAATATCTCTCCAGCCCCCTTATTATTATTATTTTATGTGTATGAGTGTATTGCTTGCATGTAGGTAAGTGCACCCATGTCATGCAATGCCTGTGGAGGACAGAAGAGGCCATTGGATCCCCTGAAACTAGAGTTATGGACAGTTGTTAGCTACCATGTGGGTGCTGGGATTCAAACCTGGATCTTCTGCAAGAACAACCAGTGTTCTTAACCACCGAGCCATCTCTCCAGCCCCAAGAAAGTTTTTATTACTGTTCACAAGAAGACGTCATCTCAATATCAACTACATATATAATTTATCCCTAATGACTAAATCCCAAGGAAACCAGATCAAAGAAATAACTATTGCTGACTTCAGTCAACTACTAAATTAGCAAGCTAAATATAACATACTATATCTAATCACAGCAAGAGTAAGAGATCAAAGGTAAATACAAAGATTGTCATAGAGAGAAAAACAAAAAGTAGGAGAAACTTAAGAGAGGAAGCACTACATTAAAATTCACTCACCCAGAGCTCAGGGATCATTGCAGAAGAGGGGGAAGAAAGATTCTAAGAGCCAGGAAGGAAGTGCATGGCCATATGGAAATACAGTTCTAAATGCTCCTGGGACCCTTCTCACATGAACCTACAGCAATGGTGTCAGCATGCACAAGACCCAGGCAAACTCAAGCAGACAAAAACCCAGCACAGAACTGTGGAAATGAACAGTAGGCCCCAATCTTAGTTGAAGAATTATTGGCAGCTGATTGTTGCTGGGTGAAGAAGAGCTGATCTTCTTAAAGGGAGGGACTCTAGATAGGCTGACTAGACCTCAGTGGATGAACTTGCACTGAGGGACACTAACTTGACACAACAGGCATTAACACAAATGACAGAATGTATGCATTCAAGTTGGGGGAAAGGGGGATTGGGAGGGTGCCATGGGAAAGGGTGTATAAAGATAATTAAGATGTTCTATATGAAATACAAAAAATTTCAATAAAATAAAAAGTGGAAACAGTAGGAAGAGGTAGAGCAGAGCCCTGCTGTTTGGTGTGCCCTATGGCTCCAACTGACATTTAATCACATATGGGTACTATTTTGGATGAGAACAAAAATATTTTAAGGATGCCGGGCATGGTGGTGCATGCCTTTAATCCCAGCACTCGGGAGGCAGAGGCAGGCAGATTTCTGTGAGTTCAAGACCAGCCTGGTCTATGTAGTGAGTTCTAGGATATTTGGGGCTACAGGGAGACCCTGTCTCAAAAAGACAAAAAAAAAAATCTAAAAAGATGTCCAAACTGGGCAGTTTGTCACTTTTAAGGAAAAGAAAAAAGAAAGGAAGCACTCTTCCATCACCCTTATCCTATCACCTCTATCAGAGCACCAACTGATACAGAAACAGCCCTTTCTGGGTAACTGTGCAAAGGAGTGCTTCAGTCTTTCCAACGTCATACTCACGCATCGTAATCCTGAATTACCAATCCCACTGACCAGATGGCAGTCAAATACTCATTAACACCATTGGGGCTGATGTAATGCAAGGAGTCTGGAGACCTTGGATCACCATTGGAGCCAGTGAAGTCCACTCCCACCTGCCAAGTAACATGACAATTCTAGTAAGAAGAAGGCAAGGCTACCTGTGCTTGAGATCTAAGAAAACTTCAGGGAAGAAGACACAAAAAGCACCCAGATCATCTCCTAACAAATGCCTACAGTATTTCCACAAACAATTAAACAAGCTTCAACATGAAAAGAACCTGATCTTTTTCTAGCTGTCTTAAATCATGAATCATATGCATGACCCACACTTTGGGGCTGTCTTTTGAAGTTTGTTTTCTATTCCTATGTTACTGCAAGATAAGCACTGGTCTGTGCATATCTGCCTTTCCTCAGGAGGGAGAGACTGTTCATCAACAAAGTCAGAATGTCCATGATGAACCTAGACAACACGTCTGAGGTCTGGGAGGAAATCATACTAAATAGATTGTATAAATTTCATTACAAAGTCAGTTTTCCAGTAAAAGAATACTGCAAAATGGAGGGGGGGAAACAACATTTAATAGCCTGTGTTAGAAAACTGTGTTACTTACAGTAAAATTCACCTGGCATCCTCCCATGATGTAATCAAGAAATGTGCATTCTACTGTAATCTAAAAACAGAAGCTGACTGTTAAAATCGAAGCTCTCCTACTATACAAAAGAAACAAAAAGCTCTTTGGCTATATGTTTATCAGGGTAAATGGAACAGCACGTGATACAAACATGTAGAAATCAACCTCACTTTTGAGCATACAGAATTCCTCCCATAAATGCCAGAAATTAGTAAGAGTTTCAGGCAGCTTAGGTATAGCAGCGTTAAGGTTAAAGTGTCAAGAGGAGGAGCTTGAGGCTCAGCCTCTCCAAGAGGATTCCTTGGCAGTTAAGGATTGTTAGGAAGGAGAAGCTCCCTCGGCCCACCCCTCCCTGATATCTTTGATGAATAATGATTGCTGAGGGAGGGAGGAACATTTTCTTCAAAGGTGTAGCCACTGGTAAGTTACCCATGTTCCTGTAAATTACCTTAAATTTACAGGTAATTTAAACTCACTGAGTCACACAAAAAAGAAAAGGCATTAAAGTAGCAGAAGACTAGTTGGGAAGAAGGGATCAGTGGGAATAGGGGGGTTAAGAAAAGTGATGGGGGTATGTGAATACGAGCAAAATACATTATGTACCCTAGGGAACAATAAAATCCATTATTATGTTTACTCAAAATATGCAAAAAAAATTAAAAAACAGAAACTCATGGGACTAAAAACAAAACAATAAAGACTATCAAAGGCAAAGATGAAATATACTCACTCTAAGACTTATGTAAAGACTCTAATATAGACAGTTTAAGAACTATTTAGTAATCAAGGTAAAAAACATGTTTTCACCATAAGAAATTCTGGCTTTTCCCCACTATTTATAACAGGTTATCTTAAAATTATAGCCAGGATAGATGCACTAAGCCAGGACATTTCCTAAGACAATGGAAAACTTCAATATTCTTTATCCTTTACAAAATATTATCAAACCTGGGAAGCAAAGTTACTTGAAAGATTTCTTAACTACTTTGCATTCTATTATTTTCCCTAAGGTGACCAAATACTTAAGTCATTTCCACCTGCCCAAAGTATTTGATATAAACTACATCAATATAAGAACTCAAAGTGAAATTGTTACAAGTGGCCAGTGCTGACTGACCTCACAATGTTTTACACTAATAACACCTGAATTCTTGTAGCTTTTTTTCTTTTGCCTCTTTTTCTCATTTATGCATTCGTATTCGACCTATAGGAAGAAAAAAATAAGTGTTAATTTTTTACTAACAATAGTCAGATTACTAATGTGAATTTATATGAACAAACATTTTTCCTTAGAATCAGATCATTTATTGACAAAGGTCTCGTGCAAAAGACAACTCAGAAATAATTGCATGATCGATCAAGTATGTAAAATATTTGTTGGTTAAATTTTGAACAATTAAGGCAATAAAACTACAAAGTTTCCAAATCAGCTTGAGCATAGATTTTGCCTTTATGGACGATTTCCTTACAAATGCTCCAAGTAATAACCTTTGCTCTAAAAAAGAAAAAAAAAAAAACTAAATGGTACTCTTATATGTTAGCAGCAGAAAACAAAAACATGCTGATTAGAAAGCAAAGGAAAAACCTAACATACTAAAACAAAAATATAAAAAGCCCAATCCTGCGATAAAACATTCAGCAAAGATCAACTCTTTCCACTGGGAATGTGTGTCAAGAATAAATTGAGTTTATCACTTTAGGGGTTAATCCAACTCCCAACACAATGATCTTCCCACCACCTTCTATCCACTGTTCCTTCCTTAAGACAATATCCCAAGTATGAATTTTGGATACTTATTAAAATTCACAGTTTAACAACTTTATGCAATATAGAATAGCAATATGGTAAAATATATAATATATATCATACAAATGCAAAGATGCAACTTACAGGTGAGTTTCTGGAGGCTTCTTTTAGTTTTGTCATGGTGGTTTGAAATGCTCCAATGAGATCATGTGACCCATCATTGTCATAATCATAACACTCTACCTGGAATTAAATATAATAAAGGTACACAAAAATCAATAGAATTTTATTTTAAAAATATTGGCTGCAATAAATGTGCCTTTTTAATTAAAGTGAAAAAATATGCAGCACCCACTTGAAGAAAAAGGGGCTAACTTCCTTGAGAAGCAATATTCAAACACTTTCAAACCAGAACTATCCTTGGGATGGGCTCTAAAATAGACCCCAGGAGGATGATAAAACACAAACACAGCTTAAATTGCACCGGAAGGTTTCTAGTGTCTCTATCATGCCCTCTGCAAATGCCGATAAAAGGCTAAATGGAACTACAGCTACTTTCTCATCTGCTTTTTCACCTTATTATCACTACACAAGAGCCGGAGGTCATTATCTTGAGAAAGGAAGTCAATATCCTACCAGCTAAAATTTATACAATAAGTTCTAGATAATTTTAAATTATGGGAAATATGTTTCATTAACTGCAATTTGAGGAGGCTGGGCTTGTAATTAGATAAGATGTGATAGTCAGATTTGTATCACTCTGAGGATCACAGCCTTTGCAACAAAATGGAAGACTCCAGGGCAAGAATAGTTAGCCCGTTGAGGGCTGCATCATATTTACTGGCTTCCTATGTAAGAGAAGGGAGGTGAGGTCTAGGCTTAGATCTAGCTCTTATTAAATTCTCATTCCCTCGCTTCCTCCCCCACTTTCTTCCTCCACCCTCTTTCCTCTCTCTCTATCCCCTTTCTGTCCCTGTCCAAAAGATCAGATTTTATTTTTATGTATTGTTTTGTGCTGGTTAACAAATGTAGAACGGTTAACAGTCACCAGAATGGTAAAATATTCTCTCCAGTAGGAAGAGTAAGGTGGTGTGAACTGGTATTACCAAGATGAGATGTTCAAGGTAAGCTGAAAATTTGACCACAGTGTCTGACTATCTAACAGAGTATTTTTATCATGCTCCATAATTTCAACATATTATTTCATTTTTGTGGACAATTAATATGTATACAGTGCAATTCTCTAAATAGCCTCACCTCATCCACAACATGGAAAACCCTCTGACTACTATTCCCATTTTGCAGATCTGAAACTTGAAGGGATTAAATACAAAGTCTAGAAGATGGCACATCTAGTGTGGTACCAACATGGGCAAAGTAAAATGCCATTTCGAGGACAATTCTGGAGCCTGTGCTGCAAAGTAGAAACTTCTAACTAAAAACTTGCATATGACTTCAGCCAAATAAGCTGCCAAGGTACCACACCAGAAATTGTAAGCACTCATTTGGTAGAGTGCCTTCTCGGTTCTACACTGACTGCTTTGCATTATTGGACGTCTTTCATTTCTCACTTATATTTTCATTATCTTCTGCAAACACTTAAAATCAATTAATCAATCATCAATCAAAACAGGCACATCCTAGAACTGCAATTTTGCTTATTTAAGGAAATGCCTTCCAGGCACTTTTGCAACTGACCAAGTCTGACAGTTTGATTCCTGCCCTATATATTCAATGTCCAATTTCAATCCAAAGGCCCTTTATCTGACTAATGTGTCAAGGGAAAAAAAGATAAAAATTGATTTTTCTCTAAAGGAAGTAAAATTTCAATGAGGTAGAAAACAAACTACGTTAATGCTTTAATAAGATCACTTTTAACAGACATTTTGAAATTATGTCAAATGGGACTTTACATTTTAATTTCCTTGAGAGAACATTAATTTATATGCAAGCAAAATAAAAGTTTAATATGGCCAAGATTTAGTTAAACTAACCTTACTAAGAACTACAATATGAAAACATTTAGAAGAGCTGAAACTTTAAGAAATAAAAATACATTTTTTTAAAACTACAAGTTCTGATTACAGTAAATAAATGGAGTGGCTCCCTCTTGTCCTCTTAAAGTGAGACATAACATCTTCAGTGTACATGCTCAGATAGTCTGAGGTAGAATGTATGCCTTTTAGTTTCTCTCTTCTCAAGAATTTAAACACCACCACTATTGGCTACTTAAATAAGCTACAGTATCAGAAGAACTTGCAAATATATGCATATATACATAAGAGTATATGCATACATGGAGAAACTGTACACAACACACAGTGCATTACCATTAAGGCATTCTCACTCGAGGCAAGGCAGCAGCATGCATGATTATTTCTCTTGCTCAACTGATGTTTTGGAAATAATACATGCAAGAGTGATAACACATTGCAGCAAAGAAACCACTGAGGATTCCAACTTTATCCTCTGCTCTGTAATTCTTTACCATGCCTCTAAGTAATTCCCAAACAGTAAATGAATCACAGATTTGTGACTCAGCTAATATTGCAAAGAAATACAGAAATAGAGAAATAAAGTGAGTGATGATGTGCCAAACCAAGTTATGTTTAATTAAAAACAAAATGAGAGACTTTTAAGAATAGAAGACATTCATCAGACAAAGCTCATAAGATTCGTTTACTTACTATAATAAATTGGCCCTGCAAGCATGCCACTGTGAGCAAAAAATGTTTTAGAAACACGGTTTTACTGTTAATTTATCAGAAACAATCAAATAGCCTAGACTTTTCTGTCTTCTCAGATCTAGTGAGGCTTACTACTTTTAATGTGAAAAGGAAGGGCTCTAGATTTATCATATAATAAAAATTATTTTAGTTACGTTTATATCACATATTTATATAATTCATATTACATTTATATTATTTAAATCATACCTAGATTTTCACTGTTCTTTGACATACTATACAAATCAACTTAACACTGATTTTTTAAGTTCTCTAAAATCTAGGAACAATTTCTTCCATAGCTCAAAAACTAAGTGGTTTTCAGTACTGACAGTATCTCTCCTGTTGTTTTATATATTAAACTTTTACTTTCATTATTCTGTCCTTACCTTCTTGGATGGTGATATTACTATCAAGTATATTATTAAAGTTAGGTGAACAGCCCAACATCCTTTACCTGGTTAAAGAGTTAAATCAAAATGTAAGCTAAGGCCTGACTCTAATTATCATTCCTGTTTTCACTATATTAATTACAACAAGAAAAAAAAAAAAAACCCTTGGTATGTTGAGATATAACATAAGAAAATCTTATATACAGAATCATGTGAAGACACTGACTTTAGGGATGGAGAGAGCCCAGCTGGGAGAACTGGAACCCACCTAGTTTTAAACACACACACACACACACACACCCATGTCTTAAGTCTGTGTGTATGTGTATGAGAATTGGTTGGCTGGTTTAGGTTTTGTTGCTTTGGCAAATGCCTATAAATAAAAAACAGAGATATGGACTGCTTTTCTCTGTCCCCACAATGCTACTCTCTTCTCCCTCATAATGGTAGGAAGACTCTCTGAAATCTTAAAGTAACATTACTTTTATCTACAAGGAATATATTACAGGTAAAGAATGAAGTTCATGGTTCCTATTGGCTGAGCAAAGGAATCTTATTAAAAAGTAAAAAATATTTAAATTGGATGCAAATTTTAAAAATATAGATTAAAATAAAAAGTATGCTATATGATTAAGCATTAGATCAACACATTAGTCAACAAACAGTAAAGTATGCCTATGCCTTCAAATGGATTACTTTACTAGCCAGAAAAAAATTTAATTTTAGTATTATCATTTACACATAAAATTCAACTTTATGGCTGTATCATTTACTTTTTAAAAATACAACTTTAAATATTAACTTTATAAGGTAGTTGTGTGCACATTCATGTATGTTACACTCTCTGACTTGTATCTGTGTGATTTAAATAATTTTTTATTTTACAGTGGTGCAAACTGTGAATGGTGACACCATTCAGTAGAAACTGCACAGGTTTTGAATTCTGATCTTTACCTGTACTAGCAACACTGACAATTCTTTCATAATGCCAAGAGTGGCAGCAAGCAAAACCTGCCAGTCAACCACAGGATCACCACAGTAAACACTGATACTCAACAGTGTACTGTGTGGCTACGGTTTGGTAAACCATGTGTATTAAATGCATTTCTAACATCCTTTCTTCTGATCCCTCCTTTCTCTCTTCTCCTTCCCCTTCTTTCCTTCTTCCCTCCTTCAGAATGAATGCAGGCCCTCAAGAACACTAAGTCCATGCTCTAACCAAGCTATACCCTCAGCCTAACTTATGATGAATCCCATTTACAATGGGTTAATCAGGACACAATCCCATAATAAACTGAAGAGCACCTATCTCTACATTTAATTTCTAATTACCTTAATGGTTTTGTCCATATCTCCATAGCACAGAGAGTTGAGAGAGATTTTGAAAGGCTTCCAAACAGGATTCAGGTTGTTTTTTATAACCTATAAAGATAAAAGGATCTATTGGAACAATGTCCAGTTCATGAGTATTTTGTTCTTGCCTTTCCTAAGTTCTTACTAAACTACTTCCAAGAAAACTTAACTAGGACATTATTTCAAAATCATTATATGAAAAGCATAATAAATTGTTCACTTATGGTACATGCTGAGCAAAGAAGAAAGTTACTTGAAAAATATATCCACTAATTACTATGTAAACGTAGAAAGAGTAGCTTGTGATTTTTGCAAACTGGAGTTTCTCTGTAGGCCCACAGGATTCAAATACAGAACAGGGTAAGAATGAACTTTGCTGTGTTGAGCATGAATTAGAAAATAAATGTATTTTGAAATATTTAATTTCTAATAGTACATATACACACAGAATAGACAGATATAAACAGATGTATATATTTCCCAGTTGTGTCCATTGACAGAGATGGAACACAGTGACACTATAGTATTGATGAATACATCCAGAACTCAGATACTTCAGAGAAACGGCTCCTTGCAACTTTGGAACAGGATAAAATACAGACATATTCCATCAATGCTGAAAGAGTCCAGAATCCATCTGAAGGCACTCTTCCTGCTAAAATCTGAATTTGAGTAGTACAAATAATAATGTTAATGAATTAGAATAATCCATGAGCTTACAATGGTACTTGAGAGAGAGAAGAGAACAAAGAGATAAAAGAGGAATGCTTGTAGGTATAAGAGGTGATATGTGGAAAAACACAAATCACTATTTTACAGACCCTGATATAACTGATTGAGGCAAGGATTATCAATGGATACTAAAATGCTAGAGAACAGGTAACTCAAGCAGTCTCAAAGTACCACACCATACATAATTTATGAATTACAAATAGAAAAAAATAGGTCTTTAACAGAGTCACCAGCTTAACCAAGTGCCCAAGTCTGACATCAATCAGTACAGGGCAGCCGGGGCACCAATGTGAAGCAAAAACAGGCACACATGGAGAGTTCTTGACAAAACGTTTGATGTGGATCTAATTGTGAGAAAACATAAGAATTCATTCTGGTCTCAATTATTCAAGAGATTCCAATGCATGCAAACTCAGGGAGGTTAAAAAGAATCCTATAGGGGCTGGAGTGACGGCTCAGCAGTTAAGAGCACTGGCTGCTCTTGCAGAAGACCCGGGTTTGATTCCCAGAACCCACAGGGCAGCTAACAACCATCTGTAACTCTAGTTCCAGGGGATCTGATGTCCTCTTCTGACCTCCGTGGGCATTGCACAACACAGGTGCACTTACATACAGTAAGGCAATACACTCATACACATAAATAATAATAATTATAATTATTGTAATAATAATAATCCTCTAACTGGGAGCATAACAGGCAAAGGCAAAACATTCATCCCCACTGGATCCTAGAGAAAACATAATCTATGTGAAATGTGCTGACATGAGGAGATCTGAGCATGAATGGCACACAGAACGAAATTATGAAACCAATACTAATTTTCTCAGGCATAGTATTTTAAAACGCCCTTAGTCTTGAAAAGCACCTCGTGTAGCATTCAAAAGGAAAATTTTGATGTTTGAGGCTTACATTAGGGTGGTTTACCAAAATGGAAATGTCCACACAAGTGTATAAGCACACATCACTGTGTGTAAGTGTGGGTGAGAGAGACAGAGAGACAAGGAGAGAGAGAACACAAGTGTGCACAGGGAAAACCAGTTGGTGAATCTAAGTGAGGGTATACAGAACACATTTAGCATTCTTTATACAATGTAAAAAGCTTTTCAGAAAACAATTAAGCATGGCAGCATCTCCTCATTAAGAGGAAAAACGTGAGCATGCTAACGTTGCATCTCTGACTACATATAACTCTGAATTTACATGAATATTTTTATACACATTTAGTTCTGTTGTAAATTCAGATTATTGTAACTCCAAAGAAACCCTCGCCTACATTCAGATTCAAGTACTTACCTCTGTTCGATGAACCATTAGCCAGTTACCATCTGATGTCTGCTTGTGAAACTCCAGGTACGGATCTGACTTTCCAAACAGATCCTACGTTTAAAAAACAGCTTTCATTCTCCTGTAACATCATGTGTGACCATACCTTATACATGCTGACAATCACATAGGTCTAACTCCATAGTGCAGATATACTGGTGAGAATATCATCCTGTCATCTTGCACTAACTTACAAATTTGCATAAGTCTCCTGGGGAGAATGACTAAAGCATTTATAATGAATGCTCATAATTCTGTGTATCACACCTACCCCTCAAAAATATAATAGTTTTAACCGGCCATGGTGGTGCACACCTTTAATCCCAGCATCGGGAGGTAAGGGCTGGCAGATCTCTGTAAATTTAAGGCTAGCCTGGTATACCTGGTATACCTAGTGAGTTACAGGCCAGCTATGGCTACATAGGGAGACTCTATCTCAAAAAAAAGTTTTAAAATAGATTGATAAAATGTAACATAAAAATGTGTTTTGGCTTGGTGTCAGCATTAAGAGTTTCCATTCACATAGCATTAAATATGTTAAAGGCATCCAAAACATTAGTCATACCGTGATGGACAGGGCAGTTAGGAATGGGAAAGTGGATTTAATGGGCTTAAATAACTTTTCCAAGATAACACATCTTACTAATTGATTGATCTGTGTTTTAACTTCCTATCTTGCCCTTCTATGTCCAACTTCTATTCACCAGTGCTGCAGTGTTCTTATAGTCACAGAAGGGAGCAGAGGCAGATACATAGATTACATAATAGAAATAAAAAAAAAAAGGCTACATCCCCTGTTCCCTCTACCATTTGCCATAGTACTCCTATACAAGGCTTGGGCACAGTGAGGTCTCAAAAGTGCTCTTATTCCCTGTCTAACACATACATGTACATAGATGAAATATTGGAACATGCAAATCACTCACTTAAGTTGAATGTGCAAATCACTTGCTGAGGTTAAACTCAGGTAGCCATAGTATAAATGATTATATGATAATACATTCATATAAAATCTTAGAAACTGAATAACTAACTCATAAAATATAAATTTTTTAAAAAGTATTACAAGAAAGAAAAAGAAAATGGCAGAACAGAAAGAAAAAGAAGCTAAATTTCTTGGATATAACTTATTTTACAGATTAACCTTAATACCATGGGCTTGCTTTATTTACTTACTTATTTATTCATTTATTCATCTATTACTTATAGGCAGGGGCTCACCTTGTAGCACAGGCTGACTTCACATTTATAATATTACTATTATCTAACTATTTTGTAATTTTTGTTTATCTTTATTTTGAAATATGCATATTCCTAAGCAAACACTACTGTGTGGGGGCAAAAACTTCCAAACACTTCAGTAATATAGCAGATACGTCACTGTATTGAAGATTTATTTAGTCTTAAAGTAGTTTTTGGTATTTAATTAAGACCTAAGATAATATGATTTCCCTGCTGAACACAAAATTTAATGCCAAACAAAACAACGTGTTTGGTGCAATGAAGAACAGAAATATAAATACTACAGAGAACTTTAACCTTATCTTTATGAATAATCTTAAGTAAATGAAATAAACATTTTATGTTCACATTTGACAACTAAGAGTCTTACAAAGATGTTAACTTTTCCAAAAACACGTTACATAATGTGTGACTTACCCTAAAAACAATCCCATGGGAAAGGTAAAGCATATTTATTACCATTTTGAAGGCCAAAAAAAGTCTGTGTTTGAAAGTTCCCTAAGCTGTCTACATCGGCAGTAAAATAAAAACTGAAACTTCCTGATGGACTTCCGGGATAGGTTAAGAGAAAAAACCAAGGTGGCTGAAGTAGATATCTAGCATGCTAGACTTCCTTAAGGTCTAGGAGTGGAGAATATAGATATGTACCCAAACACAATTAGGTAAACATACATATAATGCATATAAATACATGCATGTGAATACCTATGTGTATGCATATGCATACATTCATACAAAATCTTAGAAACTGAAGAACTAAGCCATAAAAATATAAAATTTTAAAAAGTATTACTTACAAGAAAGGAAAAGAAAATGGCAGAACAGAAAGAAAAAGAAGCTAAATTTCTTGGCTTTACCTTGTTTTGCTCATTAGCCTTGACTCTATTAAAATCTTATTATTTATTTATTTATTTATTTATTTATTCATTCATTCATTCATTCACTCACTCACTATTTATAGGCAGGGCTCAAACTGTAGCATAGGCTGACCTCACATTTATAATATTCCTGCCTGTGTTTCCTAGTGCCAAGACTACAAGCATCACCACCATGCCTGGCTACATTACAATCTGATTCATTCATGTGTTCTCTCTCTCCTCTCTCTCTCTCTCTTTCTCTCTCTCTCTCTCTCTGTAGTAAAAAATTGTTGAACCTAGAGTTGTATACAACACAGGCAAGCACTCTATCACTGAACCATATACCCAGCTTTCATTTGATTTTAAATCAAAAGGCTTTTAAAACCAAAGAATTCAAAGAAGGTATAAACTGTTTTCAGTAAAATACTGTTAATTATAATACTGATATTTTGATTCTGAAACTATTAGGCATTAAATATGAAAAAATACATGTGGTTATATTAATATTTTAAAAAGTATTCTTACTATAAAAGAAGTAGAAATATTAAAGCAAATCCCTATAATTCTATATTCTAATTGGAAATATTTGTATAAATTATAACTTAGCTCTTTTTTGTCTGTTTTTGAAATAGGGTCTATATAGTCCAACTGGCTTACAATTCATGATCCTAAATCCTGGAATTACAGGCATGCACCAGCACACCTGGCCATTTAGTTTTCTTTTTAAAAACCTCTTTCCTGTCTGACATGGTGTCTTACACCTATAATCTCAGTGCTTGGGAGGCTGAGGCAGAACTGTCATGAGTTTGAGGCAAACCTGGGCTACAAAGTGAGAAACTATTTTTAAAAAGTAGAGAGCTGGAGAGATGGTTCAGCAATTAAAAGAACTTGCTACACAATCATGAGGACCAGAGTTTAGATCCCAGCACCCATGCAACAAGCCAGGCATCCCATAAACACTTGAGGGAGTTGATGCCCTCCTATAGCCTGTGCACATAAATACACACACACACACACACACACACACACACACACACACAATCTTTTTTTAAAAGTCTTTCCTATATCTGCTCACTAAAAACGATCCTAGAAACAAATCATGAGCAACAGTAACAGCAAATGGTGAGTTCCCACCTCAGACTGTGACCCTAAATACCCATTCCATTAAAATGAGGTAAGATTCCTTTTAATGTGCCAGTTTGGGGCAGAAATCAGATCAAATAAACCTGCAACACTATGTCATGGAACAGAACAAGGACACTATCTATAGGTTCCTAGGGTCTCAGGCCAATGTTGGGATAATGTATCAGTAAGAAGTAACCTGTGGGACTGGGTGTGGTGGCACAAGCTTTAAATCCCAGCAGGCGGATCTCTGTAAGTTCAAGGCCATCCTGGTGAGTTCCAGGCCAGCTGGGGCTGCAGGGAGACCCTATCTCAAAAAAATAAAAGAAATGACCTGCAGCAGTTACTAATGTTTAAATCCATGACTTTATAGCTAGTCTAAAAAGGAATAAATAAAATAAATAAATAAATAAATAATCAATCAGTGGTCACATTTAAGGACTATCAAGGAAAACAACTTATTCTGAAAAATAATAAATATAAGGTAAGCAAATGCTTTGTCTTTCCTGTATAAACTGCTGTTCAAAACAGATAAATAACTAATTTGGGGACATTTCTCTATAGAAGATGCAGTCACCACCAATCACCCCAATACAGAACTCTGTTTAAGCCCCCTGATGGAGTTACACAGTAACACTGATGAAACTGTCTCATAAGCAATTCAAAATGCCATCAGATCATTTCTCTATATTCACTTGGCAGCTTAATGAAGTCAGGAAATAGAGAACAAAGCATGCAAAATGATACTACTGGGATTTATTTAGCCATATGCTGAATGTACAAACATCTATAGGACAAAGGAAACAGTTTCTTAATTGCATAAATAGATGGAAGAATGGATGAATAGATGGGGGAAGGAAAGGACAGAGAAGGAAGACTTAAAAGGGAAGAATTTATACATCAAAAATTATCTTAAGAGGCGTTTTAAGTAAATACATTTTAAAAGGGTCCTTAGAAATATTTATGGGTAAAATGATATGATGTCTGGGGAAAAGGAAAATAGGTATGGATGAACAAAACTGGACACGAGTTACTGTTAAAGATGGAGGACAGGAACATAGTATTTCTAAAAGGTTTTTTTTAAGCCGCTGGAAATTAGTCTTATGGCATTTTCACATTAAATTCTAAGGTAAACAAAAATAAGGAAGAATACTTCATACAGTTGTTATTACATATGAACCTTTAAATGCAAAAAGAGTAACTGACATAATTGAGAAAACATTGAGTTTTTGGGGGGTTTTTTTCCTCTAAAGGTAATTCAACTACTTTCTTTCATGACTTTTACAGTAACACTAATGCTTGTACTTTCTTAATCCAGAAAAGTTCTTTAAGTGCATCTACATGAAAGAGGTGAAAAGAATGGATTCTGTTTAAACATACCTCAGAGAGAAAGAAAGAGAGAGAAGACTGAGATTGAATGTATACCCAGGTAAGAGTTCATGTTAAGTGCATTACTAATTTCTCAAGAAGGAATCGGTGAATCAGTGTTATGAATACTTGGTATCGTGCTGAAATATGCATGATCTACCTACCTTATTATCCAGTTTTCTGGCTTCCATTTCAAACAAGACCACTCTGTTATCTTTTATTTCTTCTGCTGAAACCTATGAGTAGATAAGGGAAGAAAATGACTTAAGTACGTGAGCTTACCACTTTCTTTGCAATACAGGAGACTGAACCCGGGGTCTTGCACAAGCCAAACAAGACGTTACCACTGACAAAACTTCCTGGTTAAATGCAGTTCCCTAATAACCTGAGTTTCAGATGTGTGTGTGGCAGGGGTGGGGAATGCAGGACTTGTTATTCAATGTATCTGCAGATGTACTTTTACTATGGATTATGGTTGAGAATTTTAATATCACTGTAGTTGAATATTCAAGAGTAAAAGTATTGACCAGAAAAAAAAAATGTGGTCCCCTAATTTAAATAAGTCCTATTCCATAGAAAAGAATTAAGCACCAAGACACGTTATCCTTTACATAAAAATGGCATTCTCATATTGCACTTTTCCATTTCTATCACTATCAGGTCAAGGTGAATAGACTACAATATTCAAGATCAATTGATAAGGCAGGGTTGTAGAATATTTATTTGATATGCACAGTTACTTGTTAGACATAATAAACTTTATATCTGGAGGGAAAAGGATCTTATCTTTACCGTAATGCTCCCTTTCCCAGCAGGTCTGCCATTTTTAAGTACCAGGGGTCGGGTTAGCTTCTTACTGGAAACAATCTGTTAAAAGCAGAAAGTAATACTTCACTTCAACATATGAGCTGTTAAACTGAATATGTTTTGAAAAAGAATTAAAGTTCACTTAAAGACATTACAAACACAAACATTGAAACTACATTCTTTAAAGACATTTAAAATTCATCTCCATATTTAGAACCATTTGGAAAGATTTCCAAAAACTTTACCCTTGCAGATATCATCTCCCCACCCATGAGGTTCTTTACTAAACAGATCCAGCTTTGGCTTATCCCTTGGAATGGAAAAAAGGTCTAGATTTTCATCTCTTACATGAATCACTGAGCTGAAACCTCTCTGGTAAAAGGTGGTAAAAGGTAAAATCATTAATTGTGATTCAGTTTTCCAATTGGCACAGAACCTGATATGTAACTTTCAAAAACATCACATTGCTTAAAATAGTACAGTATGCCTAGGCACTCTGAAACTGATACAGCTCTCAAATTAATTGGAATTTTACCTTCTCTGTGATTTTTTTCCAAATAATAAATTTCCTGAATTTTTTCTTTAATATTACTCATGAATAATAACTGACTTATTGCTTATTTCCCTTGAGACATGGGAACTACTATGATCATCAAATAATTCAAACCTAGAAAACAAACTCATAAAAGGCAATTCTAAAGGATAAATGTCACTCACTGAACAGCTTTACCTTCCTCATGCTTTTTTCAGTTTATACAAATAATCGTGATCTCTCTTTAAAAATCACAGGGCTAGGAAAAAAAAATAACAGACCCCTACCCTGATCATATTTTCCATATACTAAGAAGACAGAAAATAAGTCAACTATAATAAAATATGACACAGGGCTGGAGAGACGGCTCAGCAGTTAAGACCACTGGCTGCTTTGCAGAAGATTGGGGTTCGAATCACAGCACCCACATAGCAGCTAGGAACCATCCTTAATTCCAGTTCTAGCGGATTTGATGCCTTCTTCTGGCCACCACAGGTATTGCATGACATGGGTGAACTTACATGCAGACATAACACTCATATACATAAAATTAAAATAAATATTAAAAAATTAATTAATTAAATAAATAAAATTAAAATATGACACCATGGACATTGCCAGATCAGGAAAGGGCTCTAAAAAGTCCAGGGGATCAGAAGTTTATGGGGGAAGTAAGATTTAAAGTGATACACTTAAGGTAGAGCAGAAGAAAAAGGTAGTGTCAGGACATCAGGGCCAAGAGGGTCAAGCTAGTTAGAACATCAGAAATTAATGCTTCTTCAACAGGATTTATGACTTGAACATAATAAAATTTTACTGACCTCTCATCAGCTAGTACAGTGATATTTTTTATTGAAATGCCTGAGAGTCTTCTGAAAATGGAGCCTAAGCTGTCTATATATAACCCAGTGAAAGATAAGAAAGCATAGACTCAGGCCAGTGAGATGACTCAGTAGTAAGGGTGCTTGCTGACAAACCTGACTGCCGGAGTATGATTCCTGGGACCAACGTGAGGGACAGACTCCTGCAAGTTATCCTTTGACCTCTGCATGTGCATACACGGACACACACACACACACACACACACACACAATTAAATAAATGTACTAAAAAAATTTTTAAAGAAACCATAGACTTCATTCCAAAGACACAAAGGAAAGAACAGCATCAGAAATTCATAAAGATAGTCATAAGAAACTGAAAAGTGTGAAGAAACAGAAAAGTGATAAACAGAAGATAAACATGCTAAGGTATAATTCACAAAATCCCTCTTCATGATGCAGTGCAGCACCCCCAGGGGAATTTCTACAAACGGTGCAAATACCAGGGTGCGGCACTGGAACCATGAACTTGAGAGAAACTAAAATGACTTGTAGCACAGGTGAGTTGGGAGGCTTGGGGCAGGAGAAGCAGTGGGGGCAGTGCTGGCTTCAGAGGCCACAGCAGGAGGCAGGAACTCAGTAGGTACCCAAGGCTGAGACTCAGGAAAGGAGTGAAAGGAGTGCTCTGAGCATCTAACCATGATCCCAGAGTGACTAGCCTGAAGGATAGAGAGCCATACCCCAACCACTGCCTAGGCAAACAACACAGGAGCACCAGAAGTGAGGGAAACATGACCGACTCAGACAGATAAAGATATTCTCAGGTAAAGACAGGTGGGACACTGGCAAAAAAAAGCAGCCTGAATTCTGTCCTAACAAAAACACCAAGCTGCAAAGGCCTGAGAGCCTTAGAACCTGGCAGCCACTGGGGGAAATGAATCACCCAGTACACTAGAATAAGGCTGTAGCTGACCTATGGGGGCAAGATACTAAAGGAGGCAATACATAGAAAGGGAAAGCTTCTATCCAGTGCTGAATCTGACACAGGAGTCTCTCAACAGGAAAGTTACTCTTTAAAAAAAAAAAAAATTTATGAGTGTTTTGCACACATACATGTAAAATGTACCTGTGCTGTTCAATGCCAGTGGAGGCTAGAAGAGAGCATCAGAGCCTCTGGAACTGGAGTTATGGACAGCTATTAGCTGCCATGTAGGTGCTGTGTACTGAACCCAGGTCCTCCGCAAAAGCAGTCAGTGCTCTTAACCACTGAACCATCTTCTCCAGGCCCAAAAGGAAGGACATTCTAACTTAACTTGCTTGAATTACACAGCTTGCAGCTATGGTGGTTACTAACGGCTATCAGCCTGATAGGATGTAGACTCACCCAAGGGATAAATCTCTGGACATGTCTTGTGAGGGAGTTTCTAGACTGGATAAGTGATTCCCTAAATAGGTACAGCACTATTCCATAGGCTGAAAAGAAAGGAGAAAGGTAGCTAAGCACCAGCATTCATTATTCTCTGGTTCCTGGTTGCAGGTACAATGTTATCAGCTACCTCAATCTCCCACCACCATGATTTTCCCCTCTATGATGGACTGTACCCTCAAACCGTGAGCCAAAGGAAATTATTTCTTGATTAAGTTTCTTTTGTAAGGCATTTAGTTCCAATGATAAGAAAAGTAACTAATATAAAAAACTATTTCATGAAGAATCTATGGAGATCCTATCATCCCTACTCTAGAAGTGGAGAGGTACAAAATAAATCCTTCCTTGAGCAAAATAAACCTTTCCTTCCTTAATTTATTTTGCCAGATAGTTTGTGACAGCAATGAGAAAAGTAACTAATACAGAATAAAGGTGCTAAGATGTGGAGTTGCTGCTACAAGAAACCTAGCCATGGCCATATGGTCCTTAAGTCTCTGGAACTCGTTTGTGTCAGGAATATGAAAGAGTTTGTAACTTGGGGCTAGAAAAGTCCTAGAATGCCAAAACTGAGGTTCAATGGGCCATCATTCTGGTGGGAGTTTGGAAAACCAAAGTGCTGAGAGAAATGTGAACAGTGGAGGCCTAGATCATGAAGTTTCAGAGGGGAACAAGGAAGGACTCTATCAGGAACTGAACTAAAGGTTATTCACATTATATATCAGCAAAGAATATGGCCACATTCTGCTCAGGTCCTGAGAATTTGTGTGAGGCTGATCTGAATGTAACAGTCTAATTTGCTTAATGGAGGAAATCTCAAGACAGGATACATGTCAGGCTGTCATGGTCATTTCTCACTGCTCTGACCCAGGTCTATAGTAAGAACAAGTGGAGCAGAAAGATATGAAAAATCACAGCAGGGAAAGAGGGGTAGTTTAAAGTTACAGGCAAGAAGGGTGCTTAGAAAAGATGCAGTTTTTTAAAGAGATTGGCAACATTAAAGAGAAATCTTTTGCTTTTCATTGCTATAATTCACAAGGTATCCTGAGGGAAAGACCCACCCAGTGAAAATCCAAATTCATTTAAAAGAAGAGCCTAAACTGAGAATGTCACTTAAGGGATTCCCCCTAGAAAACAACTACCATGGTCTCACCAGAGATGGCCTGGAAGGTACACAAAGGCTAATGCAACTAATGTCTAAAGGGACCATTACAGGCTTTATGTGTGCCTTTGTGTATGTATACCACATCGATGCAGGTGCCCACCAAGGTCAAAACAACTGAACATCCAAGAGCTAGAGTTATAAGCAATTGTGAGCCACCTGATATATGTGCTGGTAACTGAACCCAGGTCTTCTGCAAGAGCAGTGAGTGATTTTTACTACTAAGCCATCTCTCCAGCCCCGCATTACAGGCTTTTCAACTTTAAAAATTAAACTAATCGGGGGCTGGAAAGATGGCTCAGAGGTTAAGCACACTGACTGTTCTTGCAGAGGACCCGGGTTCGAATCCCAGCACCCACGTGGCAGCTAACAACTGTTAACTCCAGTTCCAGGGGATCCGGGATCCACAGTTTCTTCTGTCCTCCGCAGGCACTGCACAACTCTGGTGCACTTACCCACGTGTAGGCAATACACTGATATACATAAAATAAAATAAAAAAAAGTTTAAAAAAAAAAATTAAACTAATCAACACTTATCAAAAACACTGAATTCTTTGGCTAAAAATCCACACAAAATAGCTAGGTGTGGTGGCAATCTCACCACTCCAGAGGCAGGATCATCACAGATTCAAGGCCAATCTGAGCTACATAGCAAGTACCAGGCTCACCACCACTACATATTGAGGTCCGATCTCAAAAAAAAAAAAAACCAAACACTCAGACAAAATGGAATGCAACAAGTCTCAATACTCACTTGTCCAAGGGTGCACTCACACTCTCCTAAGAAGTCATCATCACTTAGCTCAACAGTTTTGTTGTCAATGTCATAAATTCCAAATTTCAATTTCTGGACCACTTCAAAGTAGTAATCAATAATAAATGTCTTAGAAAATTTGGGATTCAAGGAATTCTTAATTCTTTCTGTTCGTTCAACCTAGAGTCACCGCAAAGAAACAAAAAGAAGAGAAGCTCTTTTGAGATCCAAGGCATACTTAGATTTTTAACATATTTATGTACTAAATATAATTATACATATATATGTAAATATAAT
>NW_008334762.1:710540-720001 GCF_000622305.1 Nannospalax galili | reverse complement strand
TTAGAAAATTTGGGATTCAAGGAATTCTTAATTCTTTCTGTTCGTTCAACCTAGAGTCACCGCAAAGAAACAAAAAGAAGAGAAGCTCTTTTGAGATCCAAGGCATACTTAGATTTTTAACATATTTATGTACTAAATATAATTATACATATATATGTAAATATAATTATACATAGACATGAAGACTGAAGGAAATTTCTTGTTTTAAAATTTTGCGTACATGTGCAGGTGCATGTGCTGTAGCATGTATATAAGTCAGAGAACAACCTGATGGAGTCAGTTTTCACCTACCAGGTATGTTCTGGGGCTCAAACTTGGGTGTCATGTTTGACAGCACACACTTTTACCTGATAAGCCATTTTTTATAATTATACATAGACATGAAGACTGAAGGAAATTTCTTGTTTTAAAATTTTGCGTACATGTGCAGGTGCATGTGCTGTAGCATGTATATAAGTCAGAGAACAACCTGATGGAGTCAGTTTTCACCTACCAGGTATGTTCTGGGGCTCAAACTTGGGTGTCATGTTTGACAGCACACACTTTTACCTGATAAGCCATTTTACTGGCCTATTTATTTATTTATTTATTTATTATTTCATTTACATATTTTTTTGAAATTTCTGTTTGTGTATGAAAACTTGTACTATCCAGGAGAAATGTCAACCCCCACCCCCAAAAAAACCTACATCAACAGGTAAGATGGTGCTGTTATTTTTAACATTTTAAATAAACTCAACATTGTCAAAGAGAAACTCAAACTCCGTTTTACCTAAATTATTTAATATTACCTCATACCACTGTTGGCCACTTGTGTTCAAAAATAACACACATAAAGGGTCCGACTTTGATGTTACATCTTTATCCAAAAGGTTGTCACAGGAAACATTCAACTCTACCTTCGTGACACACTGGGCAGCCATCTCTGGAGCTGTGAGCAAACCAATGAGGTGAGAAATAGAGCCTTTAAAAGCACATGCATTCCTAATAGAAACTGTTGAATTCTAAAGACAAACTGTCAGAAGAGCCTTACTGAGCAACTATGCTAGGATGAGACTGTTATTTGAGCCTCCTGAGGATTTAGGGATCTATTAGTTTATTCCTGAAATAATACTTTATTCCTCTACTGAGATAGACAAAACTTGTGACTTACAAAAAAATGCCACAGACCTCCCCTTCTTTAACCAAATAACATATAAAAAGGCCTGGGGATGGGGTAGAGCACTTGAGGGGGGCTGGCCTTAAGAAAGCATGCAGCACTGAGAAGGAGCTGCTTTCCTCCAGGGAAAGAAAGACTGCAGATGTCACCAAGAAGAGGAAAGAGGCACTGCAGTCCCCAACTAGGTGCCAACAGACCCAGCTGTCTAGGGTAGAGTGGGGTTTCCTGGTGGTAGAACAGGTTCTGCAGCTGGAATGGAACCTCCTCCCAAATGTCTTCCGCATGTGGAGTGCTCAGTGCTCTCCACTTTGAGATTCAGCTGAAACTCTAGGACAAGAACAAATCCTGCTTAATATTTAAAACGGCGTTATCTAAAACACCTAATCGAGTACAAGAAAAAAAGATTTCAAGAGCTCTTTAACAATTTCAAAAAACAACTTACATCTTTGAAAATTACTTTCTTCACATACAGTAGATGTATGTGTTCATGTGGATGTGTGCATATGTTACATGACAGTGACCCATGCATGTGTAGGCCAGAGATCAATGTTGAATGTCTTTTTCAATCACTTCCTCTTATTTTTGAGACATTAGACCTGGAGGTCATCCATTTGGATAGGCTGGCTGGCCATCCAATAAGTTTGGGGGATGAACCTATCTTTCTCTGCTCTCCACTCCCCAGGTTAGGGTTATAGATACTTTGTTTTCTTTTTTTTTTTTTTTTTGGTATTTTTGAGACAGGGTCTCCTGGTAGCCCCAGCTGGCCTGGAACTCAATATGTAGACCAGTCTGACCTTGAACTCAGAGATCTGCCTGCCTCTGCTGAGATAAAAGCATGCATCACCATGCCAGATTACAGACACTTGTTTACACTGGAACTGAAGATGTAAACTTAGGTTCTCATGCTTGCCCAGCAAGTGTTTAAGCATTTCTCCAGCTCCACTAATTACTTTCTAAAACTAGTAACAACCTTAAATACATGTTAAAAATTGATACTAGCACTTAAGATTCTTCAATTTATGGAAACAGAGAACAATGAGGCTGGTCTTAGCATTGGACAGAAATTCCTTTTAGAAGCACTGCTATGTACTTCTACCTTTATCTGGCAACTATTACTTAATAAATGGCAAAGTCCTCTGAATCTCCAATTTGCTTCTTCAATTCTCTCCCCAAAAATATTGCAGTTAAATTAAAACTACCATATCCTTTACAAAAGTTTTGCGTTGATACTCTAGGTTTGTTTCTTTGTCATTTTAACATGCATCAGAATAGGTAAAGTACTAAAGTACATAGATTGCTAAGTACAAAAAAATACAAAGGGCAAGGAAAAGCCAGTGACGCTGCAGAACTGACAGTGAGGGAGAGGCTTACACTGCCTGGGCTTTCAAAGACTCAATTTGAACAGGACTGTCAGATGGCACAAACACAAGAAAGAGCAGGATACAAGGAAGTAAGGACATCACATCGTGTTCCAAAAGTGAACTAACTATGTGTTGAAAGGCAAAGCTGTACAGGAGATGGAGCAAGTTTAGAGTAAATTCCAGATGGTCAGCCTGGAGACCCAGGCAGATGAATGAAAATTTGTTCTTTCAATATCAGGGGGCATTTGTATTTATTTATTCATATAGTAATAACTTATTTTCACCTTTACCTTAATTTGTGAAAAAAAATTAAAGTCCTTAAAAGAAACAAGAGGGAAAAAAAAGTGGTAGGAAAAGAGAAAAGCAACAACACACAAAAACACAGTAATGTGAAGCTATCCACAGGAATGAAGTCCCACACCAGTACCTTGCCGTATCTCATCTGCCTTATTCTCCTCTTCACCACTGACTAGTACTTCTCTTCCTCTTCCCATTAGGAAAACCAAGCATAAATTAAGGGTGAATTAAGGGTGTTAGCTTAGGGTCTTCACATTTGCCTCATTTTTAGCCTGTCTCAAAGTTTCAGGCAGCTGGCCAATATACAGTACTCCCTAAATCTGTATCCCTCACCTATGCCCCCAATAAGCAATTTTTCTTTTCTTCTTTTTCATGTTTATTATATTCAGCCCTGAAGTACTATACCACATATCACAGGCTCCAGAATCAGACTACCTGGAGTTCTCATCTGAATTCTAACCCTAAAACCTATGTGATTCTAGGCAAGATCCTGTTTCCTCATCCATAATGTAAACAGTTGTCCCAACCTGTTTAAGGAGCGTCGGTAAGTACCCAAATGTTCACTGTTACTACTGATTCAGCACTACTTGCATCCATGGTGGAATCCTTTCTTACTTATCCCATTTTTCTATTTGGTGGGTTTGTGTGTGTATGTGTGTTTGTTTATTTGTTTGTTTGTGTTTGTTTTGAAACTGGGTTTCACAATGTAGCCATGGCTGACCTGGAACTTGCTATGTAGACCAGGATGAGGAGAACTCAACAGAGAATACAGATATCTATATACAAAATTGGCCTCACATCTCTTTACTCATACAAAAGCTACAAATACATCATGCCAGGCATGGCAAATTATTTTACAAATTGTTGACAGTTTCATCACTGCATTATGGCCAGAAGGCCAGTGACCCTAAGAGCAGCACTTTCACCACCACCCCCACCCCCAGCTCCCTACTCCACAAAATGACTCTGACTACAGCCTCCATTTTACCTAGGAAACCCATCATGGCTAAATGGCAAATGGAGGAAAACAATATGTGGATCTAGAACCTTGTTAACAGGAATATTCATGAAAATGCTCTTTTATTTTCCTTTCCAGTAATTATTAAATACAGAGGTGTGGGGTTTTTGTTTTCTTTTAAATAAGGTAATTCATGTACACACTATGATGAGAGAAAAAAAAACTAACGTTCTACAGAAACAAATGTTTCTTTGCACATAGAAAACACGTGATTTGTCTGGAATAAGCGATCAACAGAAGAATATATGAGCAACTAAAGGAGATTTATGTGTTTTCACTCCCTAAAAAAGAGGCTTTCCGAGAGACTACCAAGGTAGTCACTAGGATTAGGTTAAAATACTTATGAACTGCAAAGAACCCCTAAAAATACTAAACATCAACCATTCTCCCCATAACCTAACTTTCTGATTCAACATTATAACACAGATTATGCAAATCAATTGAAAATTAAGACCTACTGCTTGAAGTAAAGACTGGCATGTGAAATTTTCAGAGTATAAGGTCTTTCCCATGCCCTGGCTGAAAATCTTGTATGTCGGTTTTTGTAATAAACAGTTTAAGGGAGGATTTACTTTCTTTCTGTAATTGTTTCCATTTGCCAGGCAGCCCTGGCAAATGGATAGGTCTGCTATTAGACCATAGTAAACAAAAATAAAGGCCTTGGTCCATGGTCCCTTACCCCCATTCCTTTGGGCTTGAGGTGAGGCAGAACGTCACAGTGGCAGCAACTCATGGTGAAGGGGCTGCTGACTCGGAGTAGGCAGGAGGCAGAGAGAATAATGCCATGCTATCTGGCCTACTCCTCCTTCCCCATTTATTACGCTGGGTCCCTGGTCTCTTGGGTGCTGCTACCTACATTCAGGGTGAGTCATCCCCCTTCTAATCCTCTCTGGAAATGCCCTAAACCACTCAGAAATGTGCTTTACTAATATTCTGGGTATTCTCAGTACATAGTGAATTTGAAGACAGCATGGGCTACATTATACACTGTTTCAAAAAAACCAAAGCCAATCAATCAAATAAACCTAACAACAATAACAACAACAACAACAACAACAACAACAACAAAAAACGAGTTCCTTCAAAAAGGTTAAATTAGGGCTGGGAATGTAGCACAGTTGGTAGGGTCCCTGCATAGCATACATGAGGCCCTGGGTTCAATTCCCAGTGCCACATAAAACAAGGCACAGTGGCACATGCCTGTAAGCCAGCACTCAGGAGGTAGAAGCAGGAGGAACAAAAGTTCAAGGTTATCCTTGGCTACAGAAGAATTTCAGGCCAGCCTGGGCTACATAGAACCTGACCACCCACCCCCACACACACATAAAGGTTAATTACCCAAGGTTACCAAGCTAATAAACGTCAACACCAAAGCTACAACCCAGATTTTTTTTTTCCTCCTCACGACAAAATTCTCCTCCCAGGGCACTAAAACCTCTAATTAATATTTGCTTAGTATAATAGTAATATTCTTTAATTCGATTCTGTTGTTAGTATATCAAATAAAATAATTATCCTGACACAAATTAATAATGAAATGGGATCTTAAATTTAAGAAGTTAATGGTTGGGTTATAATTGCTATTATCTTTCTTAAACAACTGTAACCAGAATAACAGTTTGCTAAAGGAGTAGAAGAATTGGAATGGTATATATTTATCTAGCAGTTCCTCTTGCTTAATGCTAAGAAAAGCTTTACTCCATTTAGGAAATCTCCACATGCACAGGTCTACCATGCAGGTACAGCTGAACCATCTTAAAGCAGCAACATTTATTTTTAGGAATTGTGTTAGCTTTTTGTCACTGTGACAAAATACCTGAGAAAATCAACTTAAAGAAGGGAGGGAACTGGCTCATGGTTTCACAGCTTTCAGTCAATGGCTGACTGTTCTTGTAGTTTGGGAATATATCCTGAGGCAGCCCATCAAGCTGGAAACAACTAGTAGAGGAATGCTGCCAGGCAGCAAAGAGAGAAAGCTTGCTTTTCCAACAAAGCCTCTTTAAAGTGAGAAGATAACTCAACTGATAAAGTGCTTGCCATGCAAGCATGAAGACATAAGTACCTCAGTTCCATCCCCAGAAAGCACCTGAAAAAGCCAGGTGCAGTGGCACCTGCTTATGATCCCAATGCTGGGAGGAGGAGACAGATGGATCCCTAGGCCTCAATAACCAGCCAGTCCAACTAGCCTACCCTATGAGGTCCAGGCCAGTAAGAGACTCTATCTCAAAACACCAACGTAGATGGTACCTGATGAAAGTCACTGAGGTTGACTTCTCATCTCTACGTACACACACACAAACATGCACACATATGTACACACAGAAGCGCCATTAAGCTATGAATTCGTAAACATAAAATTCATTCACAAGGCTCAAAACCTTATAAATCAATTACCTCCTAAAGCCCCACCTCCAAACACTGCTGCTCTGAGGACCAAGCCTTCAACATATGAAACCCCAGGGGACATCTAAGATCAAAACATAACAAATACTGCATTTGATAGCAAGATTCCAGCTATCGGTGTAGCTTAGTACCATAGAGTGCACATTTGGGCCCCAGATTCAGTTCCCAGGACACAAATAAAATAGTCAAACAGACTCCGAGAGCAAATGTCTTGTATTAAAGGAGTTTAAATCTAGGTGTGGTGGTGCAGGCACCTGGGAGAGGTAGAGGTGGGAAGATGGTGAGTTCGAGGTGTCTCCACTATATAGCACGTTCCATTCAACCTGGGATACATGAAACCCAGTCTCAAACAAACAAACAACAAAAAACCTGTACTTTGTAAAATTATAGTGATGCCTAGTTATTTTTGTTTCTTATTGCTATCCTTGTCACAAGATACTAGAAGGGAGGATGATGAATTTAGCAAAGTGAAAAAGCACATAAGACAGAGAAGGGAACATTCTTTTTCTTTTAACAAGGAGGATCACTGGAGTACAAGTGAAAGAAACCAAACTCTTGTTCTGTGTCAGACACCATAATAGTGGGTGTGTGGATAAGGACTGTAACTTCTCTAGGGCAAAGAGATGACTCAATCTCTTTAGGTAACTGCTAAAGTCTCTTCCAGTTTATGTTCTTTTACTCTAATTACAGTGAATATGTAACTTGTTTAGAAGTGGTACTCAAGAACTCAAAAAATGAACAAAAAATATCAGAATATTTATAGCAACCAAAAGGAAAAATGGTTTGAAAAAGATGAAATTTTCCAAATTCAGCCTCCTTCTGCCACTGTCAAAAAGCTGTACATGCGACTGGAGATGGCTCGGCTGTTAAAGAGCACATATGCTCTTTCAGAGGACCTGAGTTCAATTCCCAGTCACATCAGAGGACTCACAACCACCCATAACTCCAGCTCCTGGGGGATCTGACACCTCTGGCTTGAGTGCAAAGGTGTGCACACACACACACACACACATACAATTTTAAAAAAATAAAGGTAATTCAAATGAAAAAGCTAAATATGGCTGGCATGGAGGAACTCGGGAAGCAGAGACAGGTGGATCTCTATGAAAGACAAAATATAAACAAAAAGCTATATCTGGAGCTGGAGAAATGGCTCAGTAGTTAAGAGCACTGGCTGCTCCTGCAGAGGACCTGGGTTTGGTTCCCAGAACTCCCATGGCAGCTAACAACTGTCTGTAACTCTAGTTCTAGATGATTCAATGTCTTCTTCTGGCTTCTGTGGGCATTGCACACATGGGTGCACTTACATGCTGGTAAAACACTCATACACACAAAAATAAAAATTAAAGTTTTAAAGAAAAGCTATATATTTTAAAAAAAAAACATACCTCTGATTATTTTCTCACTAGCTAGGTATCTTTGTCTGAAATTGTGATTAAATTCACGGATAAGGTAAAAAAAAAAAAGTGTACTCCAACAAGCCAAAGAGGGCCCTATTGGGCAAAACACAGCACAAGGACATGAGTTTTACTAAATCCAATGTATCTCACACTTAAATTGTCAGTACACATGACAGCATGAAAAGGAATCAGATTTTGACACTCTTTAAAAGAATTTCAGGAATGCATCCTTAGCATGTGCAAAGCCATAGGGGGCCCTCCTGCTCCCCCCAAAGATTTCTAGATTCTTGAAGTAAAATTCAGATAGTGATACTGTGTTGGGGAACCCTGCTGTTAAGGTTGCCTCCTTTCTCAGCAGGAGCTTCCTGCCTGATTTACCTGGAAAGTGCCTCCAAGCTCGGATGCTTGGCCTCATTTAAAACATGACCTTTGGCATAGCTACCTGGAGTAAAAACTACCCCCAGGTTTTTTCTATATGATAATTAGGCATTGCCCGGTAGTCAAATGATAGGAGCCCACTGCCACATGTAAATAAAGCATACTATGAGCACCTATCAGCTGAAGCATTGGCTACTATGCCCACACTATATTTTCCCTAATCCCCATTGAATAAACAGAGCTGTTTCACTGAATCTAGAGCTGTTTGTATCAATGAACCTGCCTCCCCGGAAGGGCTTTCTTCTGTCAGTGCTCACTGGTCATCCTGACCCCGTTCGTCGCTTCTGCTTCCTTTGTCCTCGTGGGCCAGTGGCCAACGACCCACGAGGGAAGGGAGAGACCCCACAATACTGAAATGAAATTGAGCCATGTCAGAGTTGGGATAAAAGTGTTAACACTGGATCATTCTTATCTTAAAATATAAGAAATACATATGGTTTTACCTTGTCCTTATTACTATGAAGTGAGCAACCAACTCAAGCCCCTTCCTTCAATCCTTCGGAAAATTCTGAAAATATATCATTCTATTCTGTGATTCATAGCAAGCATGTAACAGACTTTCCTTAATAAACATTTCAAGTTATATTACTTTTATAACCCCCTGGTCAATGTCCAAGCAGTTTAGAAATGTCACTGATTGTATGTAATGTCTTACTAGGAACAGCTCATCCCAGATTCACTTAGGTGTTTTGATGAATAATACTGTCAACTTGACTGGATCTAGAATCACACAGGCGACAAACATCTGGGCGTGTCTGTGAGAGAGTTTTTAGGACACATTCTAAATGGGCTGTGATCTCAGCCTGAATACAAAGAAGAAAACAAGCCAAGTATCAGCATTCACTGTTTCCTGCTTGCTAACTAAGGGCAGACACAGTGTCACCAGCTGCCTCACATTCCTGCCACCATGCCTTCCTTGCCATGATGGATATTTTGTCATAGCAATAAGTAACAGAGGTGTTAAATGAGAAGCAATGACAGTTCCTCTTCTTGCCCCACTTTATGCTATAAAAACATACCTACAGCCATGCTGGGCATGGTAGTGCACACCTTTAGTCCCAGAACTCCAGAAGCAGAGGCAGGAGGATCTCTGTGAGTTGGATGCTAGGCTGGTCTACATAGTGAGTTCCAGACCAGCTGGGACTACAGGGAGACTCTGTCTCAAAAAGACAAAAAAAAAAAAAAAAACCTACAAAAACATACCTACAGGGACTGCAGAGATGGCTCAGCGGTTAAGAGCACTGACTGCTCTTGCAGAGGACCCAAGTTCAATTCCCAGCACCCACATGGCTGCTAACACCTGTTGGTAAATCCACTTCTGGGGATTTGATGCCTTCTTCTGACCTCTGAAGGCATTGCACAACACGGGTGCACTTACCTACATG
>NW_008334762.1:701212-710416 GCF_000622305.1 Nannospalax galili | reverse complement strand
TGCAGAAGACCTGGGTTCAAATCCCAACACCCACATGGCAGCTAACAACTGTCTGAAACTCCAGTTCCAGTGGATCATATGACCTCTTCTGTCCTCCACAGGCATTGGACGACATGGGTGCACATACCTACATGCAAGCAATACACACATACACATAAAATAAAAATAAATAAATAAAATAAATAAATAAAATATTTTATTTATTATTTTCATGTGTATGCATGTATTGCCTGCATGTAGGTGAGTGCACCCATGTCGTGCAATGCCGTCAGAGGACAGAAGAGGCTGTGGGATCCCCTGGGACTGGAGTTATGGACAGTTGTTAGCTGCCATGTGGGTGCTAGGATTCGAACCTGGGTCTTTAAAAAAAAAACAACTACAAATCATCTTTTACTCTCAATAAAAATCAGGGTACTTAGTTGTAAATAATGTCAATAATAAGAACTCAGTAAAGCTTTGGGCCAGCTGTGCAGCAGATAGGGTAGATATCAATCTATTGAAGCTGAAGTCCTTTAGGATTCTCATTCCCTGAAGAGTACTCTAAGAACTTTCTACTTGGTATCGTTCATGTTTGAGTGAGCCATCAAAACCTCACTTGCCCTATGTTGTGACTCTAAATGCATGTTTTCTAAAAGTTGGCTCCCTTTCTTCCCTTGTAGCTGGATGCGTGAGTTTAACTGGAGAGACCAGCACTTTACCACATCACTATGTGCTCCTCTCTACCTCATAGTAGTTCTCTGGCATGGTGGCACAAGCCTGTATTCTCAGCCCTCAGGGGACTGAAGCAGGAGAATCTGAGTTCAAGGCCAGCCTGGGATCTGATTTCAAAATAATCAAATAAATAAAATTCCTTCAGCTTAAAGCTGCAGAAACTACTGTCATTCTCTAAGTCTGAAAGTTTGTAGGGTTCAGGATATCATACAATGATAGAGCACTGCTGGGCATTCCCAGTGTAAATAAATAAATATATACATTAAAGTTTGTATATTGAATAAAGACTATTGAGATGTTTATACATTTTCTAATTTCAAAAATATTCATATATTTTTATTCATATGTTTTTAACATTTTGGCAAAGCCTTTTATGTTTCCCAATCATGAATATTTACGAGCACTATTCATTCACTCAAAATTCATTCAACAAATTTCTATAATCACCTAGCAAATGTCAGGCACTGAACAAAATAGACACTCTTGCCCTCATGAAATTACATTATATAGAGAAAAATAACTGAAATAAGTAAGTAAAACTAATAGATATTTAGTGGTAATGCTAAAGGGAAAAATAATGCAGAAATGAGAAACAAGAAGCATTGAAGGTAGGGTGTACTTTTAGATATTTCACAAATTTCTTTTTTGACAATACCATCCGAAATATTTGATTTTTCACTTCTATAAAAAACATCCCTAGCCAGATGGAAATGAACACCCATAGCACAATTCCTTTTCACATTTGCAGATAAGTATTTTAACATAAAACGATTATCACCTTAAAGTGTAGAGGTTCAGTAAAATAAAGACTCAAAATACTTAAATAGCTGGGTGTGGAGGTACAGGTGAGTGATTGCAGCTGGGGGGAAGGGGGGCAGTTCAAGGTCATCTTTAGCTACAAAGCCAGTTTCAAAGGACTACATGAAACCCTATCTTTAAAAAAAAAAAAAATCAGAACAAAAATTGAAGTGGTGTGACAATACTGTATACTATTTCCTGTTTTGAAAATTTTATAGGAACTTGTACATAATACACCCATTTCATAAGAGGGCATTTCAAAATGGTTTACTCAAAGGGCTGTGTAATATTTCCTTTCTCCTGGAGAAACTGTATCTATAAATCCACTGACAGGTATGACCATGGCACTGACTAATTTTTCTGTCTTTTTAAACATTATGATTACATTTCAGTAAGTTGTTATATACAAAAAGAATGAACACATTCTCCAAAAGAATCCCAGTATCACCCCACTCCTGGCCTTCTTCAATATATATTTAAACTAGCATAACAGTTACAGCTATGGCTTAAGCACAGTTATCAGAATCTATCAAAGTATACATATGATAAGTGCCTTTGGTTATCAGTATCAGAAACTTAACACTCTTAGATAAAAATCTATGATAAGTGGTAATTTAAACCTTCTTCCTGGCAAGTGTTTTAACAAATCTTCTGCCAAATCTTCTATACCATTTATTTAGATTTTAACCTACTCAGTAGTTCCTATGAAACAAATAGGAACATGAAGGGAAAACCCTGGAAGGAAGCTAGACTGTAAGAAGCTAACAGAGTACAAAGAAGCGCCTGGACCATCAGGAGGCTAATGAAGTGATATTGAGTCTTACTAAAAGATCCATCAGGAAGATCACACTTTGATGAGGAGTGCTAGCTCACTATGAATATTTAAAGGTCAAAATGTCATGAAATCATTTTTCAGATTCAACATTATCTTTCTTGATTTGCTGCCAAGAATACTTCCCAGTATAATAAATCAATAAATGAAAGTTTCTGATACTGAAAACCAAAGGCACTTATCAATAAATCAATAAATGAAAGAAAATTCTGGAAAAGAATTCTAACAATCATAGGTAAGACCAATGGCAGCAATTTTAGAAATGGCAAGAAAAACTATGTACAAAAGTACATCAAGAATTGGCAGGAGATGGGAGCAGTGTGAACCAGGTGTCTGATCAGATGCTGCAAAGGAAATAAATATTCAATGCAGAAGGAAATTCATTGTAATGAGGCTAATAAGTTATTTATTTTATGGTATTGAGGGACTGAACCCAAGACCTCCAACTTACTAAACAAGTTCTCTTACACTAAGCTACCTAATTATACCTAGCCCCACAAAATATCTTAAAATGTGGAATAGTTAGCTTCCTTAATTTTGTAGACCGCTGTCTATAAAATGTTGACATTTCTAAAGTAAAATTTGGGGGTGCCGTTATTAACATGCTCTTTAATGAATTTTTTTGTGTTGTTCCACCATTCTAGAGCCTCTGCTTCGAAGGCTAGACCCAAGAGAGAAGAAATTGTGAAGAGAGCAGGATACTTCATCCTGGGGTTTGCACCAGGCATCTTTTCTTCTGAAGACCAGAAATTCAATTATGCCTCACATCCAGACTCTCAGTACAGTCCTGGATATGGATCTCAGTAAAATTTCAGTCTAGTGTGAGGTGTCTTTTCCAATTCATCGACCAAAAAGGACAGGCATTTAAAAAATCCTCACAAAGGCAAAAACTAGCCTTGAGTACTAGATTAATCCTGAGACAACTACTGCAAGTACTATCACATATGTCATCTGTTCTTCGTTCCCTCTACCAATGCTCTAGGTCTGTACACCTTTTATTTGGATATGACTGACTGGTGGTACTCATCTGGAGTTTGCGGGCCTCAACTATTGACAAGATGTATGTAAGTATATATAGTTTATCACTGTGTGCCAAGCACTTTGCTAAGTGTTTTACAGATATGATTTTACTTACTCCTCCTAGGAACTCTGCTATGGTGGTCCTGAATCTATTTTACAAATGTAGAAACGTGCCTTAAAAGGTTGGGTATCCTGCACAAAGGTTAGGCAGTTTATAAACCTCAGAACACAGATTTGAAATTAGATAACTGTCTTACTCGAGGAATAATACTTATTTACATTAAGCCATAAATCTTCTACTAGAAAATCATACAGACCTGAATTACAACTTAATGCTACCACTAAAAAGTTATTCAAGCTGAGTCTAAGTATGAAAAAGACAGTACCATTTAAGCTTGTAAGCATTAAGTGAGCTAACATACAAAAACTGTCTAGCACAGTAGTTGTGAGTCTCTGTAGTATTTATTCCCACTATTCCCTCCATTTGGATATTCATTCCAGAGGCGGCCATGAACAGATAATAGCAGAAGTTGAAGATCATCAAGCGTTTCAGGTCCAACACTAATGGTCACTTTGCTCAATAGAGTTTCTGGAACTGCAAAGCAAATTAGCCACTGCCCTTCCTCCACGCCCCTTGGCTAGTGAGCCCAAAGAACTAGACAGAATTTCCAAGCGGGTACAGGTGCAGAGAGGATGGGACTTCACCCCGGCCCGCTCTGCACCGAAAACAGTGTCTCCTTTCCCCACACACTGCAGCCTCTCCTCCACTGTTCGGAAGCAGGACTGGTTCTTCTGGTTCACCACTTTCCCCGCTAAGTGGGGTAGGGATTTCAGGGCATGTAACCCTTCGCCCCACCCTGCCCTTCCTCCCAAGGCCGCGGGTCGCGCACCGCCGGTCCAGCTGCTCAAGCTCCAGGCCCAGGAGGCGCTCGCGGCCCTGGGCCGACCCTGAACCCAGGCCCCTTGCAAGGGTCCCGGCCCGCCCGGGTCTCCAGAGGCCGCCGACCCCGCAGGCGGGCAGCGCTTAGGAGCCCCGGGGTGGCCCCCGGAAGCCCGAGGAGCACTTCCAGCCCTAGCGCCAGGCGGGCCAAGCCTCGCGGAACCTGCGGGCCCGGATTCTCCCCGCTAGGACCAGCGCGCACCCCGGGAAGCGGCGAGCCTGGGGAGACTGTACTCGCTCCGGGGCAGGGCAGAGGGGAGGAACGCACTCACAAGCTGGTAGAGTGGGTGAAGTCCAGCAAAGGTGGAGACCAAGGAGACGGTACCTCCAAGTGGCCGGGCCGCGGGACTTTACGGGAACCAGGGGGAGGGTCTCCTGGAGGGGCGGGGCTCACGGACAGGGCTGCCCTGGGGGGCGGGCCCTACGGGAACCTGGGGGCGGGGCTCACGGACAGGCCTCGCGTGCGGGGACGCCGGCTCCGGGCGGGGGCTCGGGGCGGGGCTCGGGAAGGAGCCCGGGAAGGAGCCGGGCCTCGTGGGGCGCTGGCAGCCAGCTTGCTCTCCGCCCACCATTTTCTCCACTGTGCCTCAAAACTTCCTGTAGGCTGTCATTTTAAGACTTCTCACTTCCTAACCCCAAACCCAAAGTTGATTTTAGGCATTAAAATACCATATCTGAACGGATGAATACTTGAGTGAAATGCCACGCCCAGGATTTTACATCCTTAATTTCATTTAATCTTCACAACAGTTTTGTGATGTATATTAATGCCTTAGACCTTTTCATAAGTGAGGAAGGAACGCACAACACGAAATTTGGTAGGTAAGTAATTGGTTTATTTGCTTAAAGTCATAGATTTTACTACTCAACTAAACAAACCGCTCTGAAACGTAGGAGTGCTACATCTTCCAGCTTGAAAACTTAGAACTTTTGCTCAAGAACAAAGATTAAAAATGAAGACAATGGAACAGTAATTACCACAAACTATTGGTAAAGGTAAGTTTACTTAAATTGATGAGAAAGGGGAGGGAAACACTCAACAGAAAATAGGCAAAGAATAATTTCTAAAAACATACAAGAAATGAAAAATAAACAAATGAAATATGGATTTTCAATCAAAAATAAAATAAGAAGGCAGACTAAATATTTTAAAAATCTTCAGTGCAAATCAAGATTCATTCATTTATTCAACAAACATATACTGAGCACCTACAATATGCTAAGCATTGTTCCAGACGTGTTAAATTACTGAGCAAGGAAGAAGTTTTTACCTTAGAGGAGGACCAATTAAGGTATTAAAGACAAAACAAAATCTGAGACAACTTTGAGTGCCAGGAGGTGAGGAAGACAGAAGGACTTGAGGATGATACTGAGCCTGGGGATCAGAGAAGCCCTCTCTGAGATGTTACTTGATCTCAGACTTGAAAAATAGGAAGAAGCCAATTATGCAAAGATTAGAAGATAGATGAATGACTGAAAGGTAAGGACAAATTCAGCACATCACAAGCACAAAAACAGGCCTTGTGACTGGAACAGATTGGAGAGATGGAAGGAGTATATGGCCTTTTGTTGTTTTCTTACCAAAAGTTGCTCCTTTTGTTGTTGCTTGGAACAACAAGACCAGGCTGGCCTCAACCTCACAGAGACTATCTGTCCGACCCTCCTCCTGCTGTGATTAAAGGCTTGAACCACTATGCCTGGCCTGTTGTTGTTTCTATATTTAAATAAAGGTCCTCAGGTACCACTAATTTAATCTAATTGTAAGCTCCAAATTTTCCAAAAAAACATATCTATACCTAACCAAATTTTATGTATTATTTATTCGTGTGTGTGTGTGTGTGTGTGTAGGCCAGAGGTTTCTTCCTTAATTGCTGGTTTCCACATTATTGAAATTTGGTCTCTCATTGAACCTGGTGCTGACTGATCTAGGTAGACTAGCTGACCCAGGATCCTCCTGTCTCTGCATCCTAGTTCTGCAACCAATTACGAGTATGTGCCACCACACTCAGCTTCTTATGTGGGTGCTGAAGATCCAAACTCAGTTCCTCATGATTGAGCAGCAAGCACTTACCACCAGCCATCTTGCCAGCCCCTAACCTTAAACTTTTGATCACATCTTAATCTTTTGGTTAAAATCAAGTCTAACCTTCAATCTTTGTATTCACTATAGTAAGGAAAGAGGAGAGACAAGGGACAGCATAGCAGCTGTGATCTCAGCACACTGCCAGAGTGTACTGGGTTCTGGCCGCCCTCTACATCAGGGTTGAGAACACAGGGGATTGCCTGAGAGCTCCTGGATCCTGTCCCCACTTGGTAGTGACCTCCCCCTAATTGTGCCATACCTATCTCCCTACCCTGGGATTTCATGAGGCCCTCTCAAGGCCCTAGGGCAAACCTGGCTTTGGTAGGCTAAGGCTGAGATCCTAGCAGACAGCCTGAGATGGTGGGCTCCAACCTCCATCAGTGTAGCCGCTGTGATCTTAGCAGACCACCAGAGTGCCGGGTTCTGGCTTCCCTCTGGGATGGGGGTTGAGAACACAGCAGACTAACTCAGAGTCCCAAAATCGCCCCCCCCTTAGTAAATTTCCCAAATTTTCTCTGAATTCCTACTACTAGGTGTCCAAACCTTAGAAAGAAGCCTGAGTGTACCTGACTGGAACCTGACTTGGGCTTCTGTGGGTGCTCCTGAATAGCTGATCTGAAGCCACCAGTTCCCTCCAAAATAAAACCTGAGAGAAACTGAAACCTGTACCAACCAGCTTTACATAATCAGTAAGGAAAGGACCTAGGCACCCAGATAATACAAACAGAAGCATACTTCAACTTAATTCTTAGAATCATAAACAGAAAAAGGAATTCACATGCCAAAATCACAATGAAAGAATAATAAAATGGAAAGCCAAAACACTGTGTCCCCACCAAACTCCACCAGTCCTGTAGAAGAGTTCTACAAGGAGAACCTCCTAGAGATAACCCAGACATTGAATTTAAAAGAACAATCATAAACATTATAAAAATTTAAAGAACACATGAATAAACAAATCAAAATATTAAAAGAAGATAGGGCTAAACTTCTGAATGAACTCACAAAAGAGATAGAAATACTGAAGAAAACTCAGGCAGAAATGAAGGAGGAAGTGCAAAACTCAATAAGCCAACTTGAAACAACAGGGGAAAGTCTCACCACTAGAGTGAATGAAATAGAAAACAGAATATGAACACTGGAGGATAAAGTTGAAGAATTGGACCACTCAAGCAAAGATTATGGAAATTTAAAAAAAAAAAAAAAAAAACAGGAATGGAATATGCAAGAGATGTGGGATACCGTGGAATGACCAAATCTCTGGATCATAGGAATAGAGGAAGGAGACGAATTTCAGTTTAATGGTATTGACCAGATCTTAAATAGGATTGTAGAAGAGAATTTCCCCAAATTAAGGAAAGACATCTCCATACAAATAGAGGAAGCACATAGAACACCAAATAGGATCAGAAAAGACACTCCCCACAACATATCATAGTAAAAACACTAAATGTACAGAACAAAGAGAGAACACTGAAAGCAGCAAAAGAAAAACAGTCACAAACAAAGGAAAGCCCATCAGAATTACAGCTGGCTTATCAATACAATCTATGAAAGTCAGAAGAGCCTGGACCAAGGTATTTGCAGTTCTACATGACAATAGATGCCAGCCCAAAATACTTTACCCAGCAAAAATGTCTATTATAGTTGAAGGGGAAAGAAAAATCATAGGCTGTAAGAAAACATGCCCACAAAACCAGCCCTTTAAAGAATACTTGAAGCAATACAAAGAATGAGGTATGGGCAACAGAAAATAAATGAAGCTATAGTTGTAGAAACACAAAATTAGACTAAGAATTCAAACAGCAATCAAAATGATGGCAACCAATACACATCTTTCAATAATAACCCTAAATATCAATGGAATGAACTCCCCAGTCAAAAGACACAGGCTATATGAATGGATTAAGAAACAAAATCCATCTATTTGCTGTCTGCAAGAAACCCATCTCACCTTCAAGGACAGACACTACCTTAAGGTAAAAGTATGGAAAAGAATATTCCAAGAAAATGGCACTAAGAAACAAGCAAGGGTTACAATTCTAATATCTGACAAAATAGACTTCAAAGGAAAACTAATCAGAAAAGATAAGGAGGGTTACTTCATTCTGATAAAAGGAACAATTAACCAAGAAGATATTACATTCTTTAACATATATGCACCAAACTCTGGTGCACCCAAATTCATAAAAACAACACTACAAGACTTTAAGACACAGATTAACCCAAGCTCAGAAATTGTAGGGGACTTCGATACCCCACTGTCTCCATTAGACAGGTCAACTGGACAAACAATAAACAGAGATGTCCAAATTAAATGATACCATACATCAAAAGGACCTAACAGATATCTTTTGAATATTCCACCCAAAATTTCAAACTCTAAAGGAAATGGATGGCTATCTAAAATCACGGGAATCACCAAAGTTAAACCAAGACAAGATCAACAGTTTAAACAGACCCATAACATATAAGGCAATCAAAACAGTAATATGAAGCCTCCCAATTAAAAAAAGCCCAGGCCCAGATGGATTTACAGCAGAACTCTACCAGACATTTAAAGAAGGCCTTCAACCAATACTACTTAAATTATTCAAAACGATAGAAACAGAGAACTCCCAAATTCCTTCTATGAAGCCAGCATCACTCTAATACCCAAACCGGGTAAACACACAACCAAAAAAGAAAACTATAGACCCATTTCCTTAATGAACAGAGATGCAAAAATTCTCAACAAAATACTTGGAAACTGCATACAGACACACATCAAAAAGATCATCCACCATGATCAAGTAGGCTTTATCCCAGAGATGCAGGGAT
>NW_008334762.1:697691-701024 GCF_000622305.1 Nannospalax galili | reverse complement strand
GTCTGCTATCCCTACTTTTTTCTTAATACAAGGCTTGAAACTCTAGCTAGATCAGTAAGACAAGAAAAAGAAATTAAAGGAGCACTAATTGGAAAAGAAGAGGTCAAACTATCCCTTTTTGCAGATGATATTATACTATACCTAAGAAATTCCAAAAGTTCCACCAGAAAACTCCTAAAACTAATCAACACTTTCAGTATAGTGGCAAGTTATAAAGTCAATCTATAAAAATCAGTAGCCTTTCAACACACCAATAACAAGCAACTGGAGAAAGAATACAGGGAAATGCTCCCATTCACAATTGCTGCAAAAAAAAAAAAAAAGAAAAAAGCTTGGAATAAATCTGACCAAAGATCGCTACAATGAAAATTTTAAATCGTTAAAGAAAGAGATTAAGGAAGACACTGGGATGGGAGAGGAAAGGACCTCTTATGCTCATGGACTGGAATAATTAATATTGTGAAAATAATCATCCTCCTGAAAGCAATATATAGCTTCAATGCAATCCTAATCAAAATCCCCATGATATACTTCACAGAATTAGAAAAAAAATCCTTAAATTTGTATGGAAGCAAAAAAGACCCCAGATAGCCAAAGCAACCCTGAGCACAAACAGCAATGCAGAGGGGGATTACTATACCAGATCTCAAAGTATACTACAGAGCTATAGTCATAAAAGCAGCATGGTACTGGCACAAAAATATCAACATAGATCAATGGAACATCCTTAAAGACCCAAACCCAATTACATGCTATTTAAGCCACCTGATATTTGACAAAGGTGACAAGAACACAAAATGGAGAAAAGACAGCATCTTCACCAAATGGTGCCGGCAAAACTGAATCTTCACCTGTAGAAGAATGAAACTAGATCCTTATCTTTCACCTTGCACAAAATACAACTCCAAATGGATCAAAGACCTTAATGTAAAACTGGAAACCCTGAAGCTATTTGAAGAAAATATTGTCAGTAACTTGCAAGATATAGGTGTAGGGAAGGATTTTTTTAATTGGACAGAAGTTGTTCAGGAATTAAGGTCAGCAATCAACAAGTGGGACCTCATTAAACTAAAAAGTTTCTGCACAGCAAAAGAAACAATCAAAAAAGTGAAGAGAAAACCCACAGAATGAGAAAAAAATCTTCACCAGTGACACATCGGACAAAGATTTAACATCCAGAACATATAAAGAACTCAAAAAACAAAGAATCGAGAAACCAAATGACCCAATTAAAAGATAGGCTAAAGATCTAAATAGACAGTTCTCAAAGGAAGAAATAAAGATGGCTAAGAAACATCTCAAGAAGTGTTCAACATTCTTAGTAATTAGGGAAATGCAAATTAAAACCACCCTAAGATATCACCTTACCCCAATCCAACTGGCTAGGATCAAGAGAACAAATGATACCAAATGCTGGTGAGGATGTGGAGAAAGGGGAACACTCATTCACTGCTGGTGGGACTGCAAACTTGTGCAACCTCTCTGGAAAACAGTTATACCACTCCTTGGCATGTGCCCAAAGGATTCATCCTATTGTAGAGACACTTGTACAACCATGTTTGTTGCTGCTCTTTTCACAATAGCTAAGAGATGGAAGCAACCTAAGTGCTCCTCAAATGACAAGTGTCCCCCAAATGATGAGTGGTTAACAAAAATGTGGTATATTTACACAACAGTTTTATTCCGCGGTAAAGAAAGATGAAATAATGAAATTTGCAGGTAAATGGATGGATCTCGAAAATGTTATACTAAATGGAGTTACACAGACTCAGAAAAGTAAAAGACGCATATTCTCCCTCATATGTGGATCTTAGCACCAAATCCTTTTAAATTTCACATCCTTTTAATAAGATGATACTGTACAGCAGTCTCTTCTGCATGAAATAACTACCATTATCACGACTTCAGCTGTGCCTGATAGCTAAACACTGTCAAAATTGGGCTTGTTGACGGTTGTACTCATTCACTGAAGGAGGGCCACGCAGGGTCACTGCACCCTCACCAAAGTATCCAGCCACTCTTCTTTAATTACACGTGGTCTCCTGGATTTGGGGAGGGCTAAAGTATACAATCTGGGGAAGGCTGAGAAGATAAGGCATGACCTATGCTGGGTAAAGGCTTTCCAGTGTGCATACCCTCAGGTCATACATACACCTCACCAACCCCTCAGTTATTTTGGTAAGTAAGCTCAGTAAATTTATTGGTTTCCCAGTAAAACTTTAATCAAACATTGGCTTGATACTGGAACCTTTAAAGGGAATAAGCATTGCTTAGTAGCCACAGGAAAAGAATTCTCACATCAGATGTAAAATTTATTTTTTGATGCTATTATGTCACATAATTTCTTTTTAAAAAAGTTATTAAGGGAGAAATGGGAAAAATGGGGGAACTTTAAATGGGGAAACCATGGTGGAAGGGTTAAACAGTGAGAGACATACATAATGGCTAGTTTTAAAAAGCCCGTTGGAACCATATTAGTCCAATAACTCTATGAGAAATTATACATGTAACTAGTTCAAAGAACAAAATATATGTCCAGTCAAGGTTTATCTGAGAATATTTGGTTTTTGCCCAAGCTTTATCTACATAGCACATGGTATTTAAAAGCACCAGTCTGGTGGAACTAACCTTATTGGATGTTTAACAGCCATACTTTGAGGCCTACACTAATTTGGTTAGAGGGACTTAAAGGACAGTTTTTGCCCCTTGCCCTCCCTCCAAGGTCGACTAAGTTCCAGGGGACTATGGAGCATCTCTCAAAATGTCCTGTAACTGTGGTGAGTCTCCTGTCCTCTTGTTCAGGAAGGACATGGAGACCCCACGAGATGGACTTGAACTAGTTTCCAGTCTACAAAGAGGAGGGTCAACTCAGAGGAAACATTTCATTCATGCTTCCAAGTGAAGCAAGCCATGGTGGAGTAGGACCTTTGACTTATCTTCACATAAATGGAACTGGTAAAAGAAAGGAGCCAGGAGCTCCTCCCAAGCCCATGTGACCCCTGAGGAACAGATCCTCAAATGACCTTAAGTGTAGAATGAAATTGATTTATTTGGGCCAACTTTATGGTCTTAAACACCCCAAAGGAAAGCATAACCAAAGAGTAAAGTCATCAGTATATTTCTTTAAGAGTTCAAGGGATTACATTTCCCAGACATTACGGTTAAGTCTATTTGAAAAGCTATTTAGACAATTATTTCTTATTGATGATTTTGTTCCTAACCAGAAAGTCCTGCTCAGATGTAACACTTCAAATCTTGGTCTCTAATACTATAGTGCCCACCTGTAGCTAAGGGAGACAACCAGCTATTGTTCTAAAATGATGGATAAATTTG
>NW_008334762.1:693928-697322 GCF_000622305.1 Nannospalax galili | reverse complement strand
GATAAGAGTTATACAATTTGGGAGTCTTTTAGATAGACCCACTGAAGGAGTGGGTGCTTCAACTGCCTCACCCTGCATCCCTGTTCAGCATGAAAGAAACCAGAGCAGTTTGCGTCCCAATTCCCTATCTGCAAGTTGGGTAACCTCTTCAGAGGATGATGTGATAAGAATAGGAGGTAGGAATTGGCTAGGCATTTAGGGTAAAAAGACCCCAAAGAAAAGTAGCCAGTTTCTTGGCTAAAACTTACACTGTCCTTCGGTCTCTTAGTAACATACTCCATTCCAAAGGCCAAAAATGTCGAAAGCATTTGGGAGCTTTTATCTAATCCTTAAAAGATTTTACAGTTACCTCTTCAGAAGGGGGAATGTTAGAGTAGCAAAAAGCCCCATAGAAAAAATAAAGAAGAAGAGAGTACATGAAATTATCAGAAAAAAGTGATGGGGAGATATGGGAAGAGTTGAAGGGGGTGGGAGTGGGCATGGATTTGATCAAAACACCTTATATGCATGTATGAAATTCTCAAGTTATTTTTAAAAATATAAAAAGTAAACATAATAACTAGCAAAACAAAAATAAGAGTAGAGACAAGGAGCTTTAATACTTTTAACCAAAAAGCAAGTTACTTTTGGCTTTACAACTTTGATTGCAAAGTGCCATAGCTATTCAATGAACTTCTTCAGTCTCCTAACCCTGAGCTTCTTACTGTGTTCCTATTCATTTGCCTGCTAATTCAACAATGTTTAATGTAGGGTTCCAGGAATAGAAAACAAGTATGGACTGAATACTGATGGAGAGGGACATGAAAATTAAAATGAATAAGATACAAAATATTCGCCTGGGGTTCTGCCTCATGGCCTCTTCCTCTTTATCTCCTTTGCTTTTTAATCCCTACATTCCCAATTTTTTTAAAAAAAATAAATACCCTGAACTTCACTCTGAGGCTGTATTTTCTCTATCTTTACTCACATTGTTAGTTACTTCAAGTCTCACATCTTCAAATTTCATCTAAATCCTTAAATTTACCAAACTTTTGTATCTTCCCTCTGAAGATTCAGGTTCCAACTACCTACTCCACATTTGTTATCACCTGCTCTATACATATTATACCAAAATAGTGATTTTAAACAGGATCCAGTCACTTATTATTTTGGATGGCATTTATGGTTCAATAATTTAGGAGTGTCTTCTGGCTCATCATCTCCCTTAGTGTTGCTGTCAAGTATTACCTAAGGCTGCAGTCATCTGATGTCTCAACAGGGGATGACAGATCAACATCCAAAGTGATTCACTCACATGGCTTTGCAAAGTATATTATGGGCCTCTTTTTGTCCTCACAGTATGGCTGCTGGCTCAAACCTATGAAAACAATCCAAGAGATCAATACAGAAGCTGCAGGTGATCTCACGGTGTTAGCCTCAGAAGTCACACAACATCACTTTTGTAGTGTTCTGTTAGCCACATACACCAAACTTCAGTTCATAGGGGAGGGAAATCCAAAAGGAAATACATCAAAAGGGTAAGGATCATCATTAGGGGCTGCTTTAGAGGCTGGAATACCAGATTTGTCTAATACTCACTTCAAAGCTAACACACAAATGGAATGTCCTGGTGTCCCTTCCAAAAGCAGTTTCTGCTGCACTCTTTTCAATCTAAAATAATGACAATGTCTTGTTCCTGCAATGGTTTGCTTCCTGAAAGACATCTCTGATTCTATTCACATGTTCCATCCTTGTCGATGTGCTGACAGGTAGCTCTGTCAGCTTTACCTTCCAAATCTATCCGGATTCTGAGTACTCTTATCTTATAGTCTAGTCCAACCCATCATATTTCTTTCTAGACTATTTGTGATGGATAGCATTAGTTGTCAACTTGACACACCTGGGTAGAGGGAGCCTCGGGGAATTGTCTTCATTGGACTGAACTGTGTCTGTGTCTGTGGGGCATCTTCTTGATTATTGAGTGAGGTGGGAGGATTCAGCCCACTGTGGGTGGTGCCACTCCTAGGCAGGTGGGCCTATGTTGTATTCTAATAGAAAGCAGGTTGAGCAGGGGCCGTGGGAGCAAGCCAGTAAGCAGCATTTCTCCATGGCCTGTGCTCCAGTTTCTGCCTCCAGGTTCCTGCCCTGAGTTTCTACTTGGGCTCCCTGATAAACTGTGACCAGGGAGATGTAAGTCAAATAAATCCTTTCCTCCCCAAGTTGGTATTGGTCAGTGTATTTTGTCACAATGAAGAAACAAACTAGAGCTCTCTTCTAATTCCTTCATAAGTGTGTCTCTACTTCCTCCCCTTTAGTTTATTCTCAACATAGAAGGGTTCAATTTAGAATGTAGTCTATCTGTCCCAGTCACAAAGAAAACAATTAAAATTCTTACCACTGCCTGTGAGAACCTACACTACCAGGCACCCGTCTCATCTCTGATCTTCTTTCTCTCTTACTTTCCTTCTTGTTCACTGGTTATGAAAATTTCCATTTGCCTTTCCAGAGCAAGACTTAGCATGTTCCTTTCCCTCTACACAAAATGCTCTGTCTCTAAAAATCTTCATGGCCCACGAAGAATTTACTCAAAAGTTCTCAGTGAGATCTTTTCTGGCCATTGTCCAATTTAGCTGTGCTGGTTGCTCAGTGATAAAGTACTATTTGCCTATAATTAACAAGGCTTTGGGTTCAATGCTCAGCACTGAAGAAAAAAAGAAAAGAAAATTGTCATTGGCTACACAGAAATATACTTTATAGCCCTTCCTATCTTACCTTCGTTATTTGTATTTATCACCTTCTAATATTTTACAACTTTTATTATTTTTCTTATTTACTGACTATCTTTTTCCCAACTAGAATATGTCCATCTAGAAGACTAGCAAATATATTACATATACACAATAAATATTTTATTAAAATATTTTTAAAACAACTTATTGTTTTTTAAATTTTTTTTAAGTTGTCAGTGTATTGCCTATATGCAATGCCTGTGGAGGTAAGAAAAGGGTATCTAATTCTAATTCCCCTGCAACTGGAGTTATGGACGGTCGTTAGCTGCCATGTGGGTACTGAGAATTGAACCCAGGTCCTCTGCAAGTGCAGCCAGTGCTCTTAACTGCTGAACCATCTCTTCAGCCCCTTTTATTAAAATATTTTATTTACTTTATTTATGTGTGTTGGTGTTTTGCCTACACATATATAGGTACACCACATGCATGCAATGTCCACAGAGTCCAAAACAGGACATTGAATACCTTGGAACTGAAGTTACAGATGGTTGTTAGTTACCATATGGGTGCTGGGAACTGAACCTGGGTCCTCTGCAAGAACTCTTAACCACTGAGCCATCTCTCCAGTCCTCACAACAAATAAAAAGAATGAAGCAATTGGGCCTGTTATAACCCAAAAATTCAGA
>NW_008334762.1:641213-693864 GCF_000622305.1 Nannospalax galili | reverse complement strand
AGGTAAAAATAAAATTAAATGAATTGTGCTTAGAACATGAAGAAAATTAAAATAAATTTAGGAGGACTCAAGAGAAGCTTCTCCATGAAAGTAACATTTAAATTGAGGGCTGAAAATTAAATTGAAATTAGCCAGGTAAGAAAGAGTTTAGTCATGTAGGGAAAGGGAGAAAGTTTTTGGTAGTGAAATGGCAAGGATTTCTAACAGAAAGAATATCATGTAGTGAACCTGAGGCTTGCCGAAGGGGAGAAAGACAGAAGAGCTGAAACCTGCTGAGGTATGTGTATGTTGGGGGGAGGGGACACAACATGACACACAGAGAGAATGGAAGCTAAAGAGACATGAAAGAGAGCAGATAGCATAGATGGTGGGAGCTTGGAGAGTAGAACAATAACATTTATTAAGGGGAATGAAAGCCAGGTGTGGTAACGGCCTTTAATCCTAGCACTCAGGAGGCAGAGGCAGGCAGATCTCTGTCTACATAGCAAGTTCCAGACTAGCTGGGGCTACAGGGAGACCCTATCTCAAAAGGGAAAAAAAAGGGAATTAAGTGTCTCATCTTTCTCCTTTTCTTACAGGGCCAGGGCCCAAACCCAGGACCTTGCTCATGCCAGGCAAGCACTACAGAGTTACACCACCAGCCTTTCAAGTCTGTGTTTTTTATTGTTTGTTTGCTGCTATGTAAACAAAGCTGGCCTCATATTCACAGAGATCTTCCTGCCTCTGCCTCCTAGTGCTGGGATTAAAGGCATGTGCTACCATGCTCAGCCCTCAAATCTGCTTTTCAAACAGATTTCATGCTGGGGGTTAAAGCTCAGTGGTAGAGCACAGGTGCAAGGCCCTGGGTTCAAGCTCATGCACACAAAGAAAATGCCATTTTTCCAGGAATAGGGAAAAATAATAACAAAAGCATAAATATGTGAAGGCATAGAAAGGGTACCTCTGCCAAAAAATGCATGATCTGAGTTGACACAAGGGCATAACCAAATTCCAAATGAAGGGGCTGTGTGTGTGTGTGTGTGTGTGTGTGTGTGTGTAAAACACACATATACATGCATATATATAGTACAGTGCTGTTATTGGCAAAGCTGAGGATTGAAACTATGGTCTCATACAGGCAAGGTAGGCACCCTTCTACCTGAGCTACAGCTCCACTCCCTAAACTAACGATTCCTAACCATGGAAAAACAAGTAGCATTACCTGACAAATTTAACATGTCTAGTTAAATCTGAATTTCAGATAAACGTATTAGTCTGTTAAATAGAATATATTATACTAAACATTATTAGTGCATTTGTGCGTTCAGCCGGACGGTGCAGTATTTGCCTAGCTTGTACAAGGCCCTGACTTTATTCACAATAACACACATTTCACTCTAGCTGACGTATCAGAAGTTGAATTTCAGGATGCTCGTGATGGCATCTAGTAGCCAATAGTAAAAATATGTAAAATAAAAGTGGTTCCTTCTGGAAAAAAGACTAGGACTCAATAAGAATTGAGAATTTTTATATTTTTAATATAATTTATTTTGTCATTTATTGTATGAAAGTCAAAAAACTTGCATATATTAAACGTGGCATGGTGTTTTCAAGCATATGTATATGAATGTGTTATTATTATCAAATCATAGTTAATCTTTTGGACAACTAGTGACCAATATGATAATGTTTTGGAACAAGATCCAGAATGTGTCTTACACTTTCCAGTCTACTGCAATGCTTGAAGGCATATTTTTCCACTCTTCAGTGACATTAGCATGATGTAATAGAAGAACTGATGCCTTTAGTGCTAGGATGCTTGGATTGAACACCAAGTATCATTTTTCTCATTGGCATGGGTGACTCTGGGAAATTCATAGCCATGCTGAAGCATGAGTTCCTTATTCATAAAATGACAATGATTAAATGAGATAATGACATAAAGAAGTGATTAAATGTCATGGAGATTCCAAGCACAGCATCACACCTTTATCAAATACGCATTTAATAAATGTAAGACATTTAAAAACTGTCAGTTAAATTCAATTTGATTTATTTGCCATCTCTAGGATACAACTTGTATTTTTTCTTAGCATTCTCCACCCAGCAAAGTATCAGGATGGGGTATCTTCTATCTGTTTATTTATATGAATGTTTTGTTTTCTTTTATTGATAATCTTATAGGGTTTCTCTGTTGTCCAGAATGGCCTGGAATTCACCATGTTGCCCAGGCTGTCCTGAAACTCAAAGCAATAGTGCTGATATTTTAGATATCAATTTTTTTCATTCCACTATTCACTATGTAACCAAGGATGAGCTTGAGAATCAATGCTTGATTATGCATTTCCTCCTTGCTTTTAGAATTACAGGCATGTGCCACTACATCAGGTTGATGCAGTGCTGGTGCTAGAACCCAGGACTTCCTGAATGCTAGGTAAGAATTCTGAGGAACATTCCCCTGTCTTCCCTACTTGTTAAAACTACTTCTGTCCTAGTTTTTCTTGGGAGCTTGTTTGGAGGTTCTAGCAGGGGAACACAGCTACTTGTGTATCCTTGACTGAAGATGAGTCTTCCTGTATCAGGGAAGGTTGTCCTCTTCATCCCATGTGGCTTCTGGAGATGCACACATGGAGTGTTGAGGGAAGAAGGGGACACCACCTAGCCATTCAGATCAGCCTAATCAACCCTAGTGATCAATGACACTAGTTGTCACAGACAGACAGTCTTCACATCCTTCTTAGTCTTTTTTAACTAAGACCAGCTGGGGCTTTTCTTCCTTTTAAACGTTTTGTTATTTATTTATTTATTTATTTATTTATTATTTATTTAATGTATATGAGTGTTTGCCTGCATGTAAGTGCATCCATGCCATGCAATGCCCATGAAGGCCAGAAGAGGGCATCTGATTCACTGGAACTGGATTTATTAATGATTGTTAGTTGCCATGTGGGTGCTGGGAACTGAACATGGGTCCTCTGCACAATCAGCCAGTGCCCTTAACCTTTGAGCCATCTCTCCAGTTCCAGACTTCGCTTTCTTTGCTTTTGTCTTCTGTGACTTCTCCCCTCTTTACTCACAACCTCCAGCCTCTAGAATTTTTTCTTTTCCTTTCTCTTATGAGGGACAATTCATCCAAGCATGGATAAAAATCCAAAAAGGTCACTTTAAAAAAAAAGTGTGTGCATGTGCATGTAGTGTGTGGTGTGTGTGTGTGTATGTGCACACACGCACATGTGCTACAGTGGTGGTCAGAGGACAACTTGCAGGAGTGGGTTCTCTCCTACTACCATGTGGGTACTGGGGATTAAACCCAGGTAGTCAGACTTGTCAGTAAGGATACTTACCTGCTGAGCCATCTCACCAGTCCCCAGAACACTTTAGTGCCAGAATACACTTTACGTTCGAGGGATATGGAGAATCAAGGAAAAATCACTTTTTCTTCCATATATTTCTTTTGGGGTCTCGTTGGTTTATTTTTATGTGTATGAGTGTTTTGCCTGCATGTATGTAGTGCACCTGTATCATGCAAAGCCCATGGAGGCCAAAAGAGGGTGTTAGAACTGGAGTTACAGTTTTTAGCCGTCGTGTCAGTGTTCGAGACGGAACCTGGGTCCTCTGCAAGACCAGCAGGTGCCCTTAATGGCTAGGCCACTTCTCCAGCCCTATTGGGTCTACTTGAGATCTTTAATTCCATTCTGTTAATTGCTCTTCTGCCCAAGGCAGGAAAGTTCCTGGAAGAATTGCAACAGAGGGTAGACAGTGGCCTATAGAGGGCGCGCGCACGCCTCGGACTGCTGTGCTCAAACGCGGTGGCTCACTGGTTCACGCCCACCTAATCAAGTTATTTCCGGTCACGGAACCGGAGGACTGGAATCTACAGGCTCTGTGCAGGCGCCGGCCCGGAAGCGAGAGACGGGGGTCTGTCAGGGAGGCCTGTGGCCCCGGGGCCGCTCAGCCTCTCGGCGTTAATGCTAGGATCGGCCGCTGTGGGGTTCGTCATGGCGCTGGCCCCACGGCTCTGGCGCCTTCTCCCTCTGCGACGCGGAGCCGCCCCCGACGCCTGGAGCCTGAAGACTCGGGGCAGCCACGAACACCGCGGCACCCGGCCGTTCCGCGGCTGCGAGGTAACCCGCCCCCCGGGGTCTGCCCTCTGCGCCGCACGCACGGGGACCTCCCGGCGTCTTCCGGGACGGAGTCGGGCGCCCGGGCGGGGACGTCCTGCAGCTCCCGCCTTGACCTCGCGCCTCCGACCCAACCCGGCGGGGTGTCCTCCCCCCCCTCCCTGTCCGAAAAGACAACTGGAAGGTGAAGGAACTTTGACCGCTGTGAACTAGGTGTTTTCAGTTACCGGACTGAAGGTCTTACCTCAGTCACCCCAGCCACTGGAGGCCGAAGAAGGATTGTAGCCAAGTTCACGTCCTGCTCAGGGTACAAAGCCAGGTCAAGGGTAGCCTGGGCAACTCGGTGAGCCCCGGTCTCAAAAAGTGAAAAGGCAGGCAGGCTAGGGGCGTGGCTCAGCGGTAGTATCCTCCGACAGAAAATGTTTGGGGTGTGACTTTGGAAATGCCTGTAAGTAAGAGACAATGTAGGTTTCTTTTTTTAAGTGTCTTTGATTGTGTTTTATATTCCCGAAGTTAGCTTTTTCATTGTAATCTCAGTTCTGGCTGCTTTTGTTTGTTAAGTAGGGTTACGTTGCCTTGAACTCCGCGGAGACCTGCTTGCATCTCTCTTCAGAGTGCCAAGTGCCACTATGCCTGGCTAGTTCTGGCATTTTAATTAAACTGGTCGTGACTAACTTTTTATTCTTGAAAGGGGATGGCATTGCTGCCCAAGATGTATTTACCTAAACTAGGCATTTTGTGCTATGTTTCTCTTAATTAGGTATTTTGTTATTTTAAATTCGGAAATACCTTTTTGAATGCCTGCTTAATACAACAGACATTCTGTGGTGTGTGGGGGTCAGGAATCCAGGGGTGGCTTAATTTGGTCTCTAAGAGCTCTCATAAGATTTAGTCAAGCCTTCAGTTATTGAGGTCTCATTTGAACTCTGGGGTTCCCCCACTCCCAGGTCCTTCCTAAGTGGCCAAGGTTGTGTAGCCCTGGTAATTCCCTTTTTTTTTTAAACCTGCATGCCAGATTGCAGGTGTGAGGTTTAACCTTTTCTTTCTTCCGTTTCTTCCCCCATCCCCCAAGACTCATCTTTAGAGAGTAGAATGGAAAGTTGTGCTTCCAAGCTCACACCTATGGCTGTCAGTAGTAAATCTTTTCTCCACAAGGCTGTTGCGGCCAATAGACATGACAGCTTACTTTCCCTAGAGCAGGCAAAGGGACAGATAGAACAACTTCGAGAGTGTAACTTTGTGGTCTTTTCACTTAGTCTTGTAAATGACATTACTTGGTTGTATTCTATTTCATGTAAAAGACTTGATAAATCCTCAGTACATTTAAGAGAAAGTTAACAGGCTAGGGAGTGAAGATCAGAAGGCAGAATCAGAAGCCATTTGAAAGGCTGCCTACCATAACCAGGTTCTAAAAACTTTAAACAGCCCTGCCCATTCAGGAAATCCCAGGTGGAAGGAGCGACCTGGCTCCGGAAAGGTAGTCTCTAACCTCTGCACTCTATGTATTCGCACGCACAGACATCATACATACACACACAATATTGAGTTAGAAAGCTCAAAGATCTTATAAAGTGTAAGTACTTCTGATTTAGTCTAACGGTTATAGGAAATCAGTAAAGCTTTTAAAACAGGAAAGTTGTTTGATCCCATATTCATTAAAAAAAGCAACTGTCTGTGGTCAGAATGGATAGGGTACAGTGAGTGTGGGGAGAGCCTGGTGTAGGAGAGATGAGAAATGTGATGACTTGAACTTTACTGGAAATGGAGGTAAGTAGGTACATTCATAGTTTTAAGAATATAGAAGTATTGAATGTCGGGTGTGGTGGTGCATGCCTTTAGTCCCAGCACTTGGAAGGCAGAGGCAGGCAGATCTCTATGAGTTTGAGGCAGGTCTGGTCTACCTAGCAAGTTCCAGGCCAGCTGGGGCTACAGGGAAACCCTGTCTCAAAAAGACTGAAAAAAAAAGGATGTAGAATTATTAGATCTAAATGATAGCTTTATGGTGGGGGTTAAGAAAGAGGGAGCTGGGTATGATGGTGCATGCTTTGGGGGGCAAAGGCAGGTATACCTCTGAAGTCCAGCTAGCCTGGTCTACATAGCAAGTTCCAGGCCAGCTGGGGCTTCAGGAAGACCCTATCTCAAAACAACAAAGAAATAGTCAAGGAAAACATTTTAAGTTTGTGACTATAGCAGCCTAATAGATTATGGTACTACTTAGTGGGCTACAACTGCAAAAAGAAATGTGCGGGGTAAAGGAAAAATAAATTACATTTTGGACTGAAGTAAATGTGTCAGCCAACTTGACATGGATTGGCGTTGCCTTTTGAGGTCTGGACTAGAGACAGGAGCCTTTAGGATACAATTATATATTTAAGCCGAGATAAAAGATTGAAAGTATTTAATAGCCAAGAAGAAGGCCTACTGTCCATCACAGGACTTCTAATGTGTAAGAGGATGATATTACAACAAGAAATAGAATGAAAAGGGGAAGATTTACGTACTCCTTATTAGTGCGTTTCTGCCTAGCTTGTACAAGTCCCTGACTTTATTCACAATAACACACATTTCACTCTAGCTGACATATCAGAAGTTGAATTTCAGGATGCTCGTGATGGCATCTAGTGACATATAAACATGTCATTAATCAAATACTAAGGTAGCCAAGAGTAAAACTATGTAAAATAAAAGTGAAAGCACAACTTTCCATTCTACTCTCTAAAGATGAGTCTTGGGGGATGGGGGAAGAAACGGAAGAAAGAAAAGGTTAAACCTCACACCTGCAATCTGGCATGCAGGTTTAAAAAAAAAAGGGAATTACCAGGGCTTCACAACCTTGGCCACTTAGGAAGGACCTGGGAGTGGGGGAACCCCAGAGTTCAAATGAGACCTCAATAGCTGAAGGCTTGACTAAACTTTATGAGAGCTCTTAGAGACCAAATTAAGCCACCCCTGGATTCCTGACCCCTACATACCACAGAATGTCTGTTGTATTAAGCAGGCATTCAGAAACGTATTTTTGAATTTAAAATAACAAAATACCTGATTTAAGAGAAACAGCACAAAATACCTAGTTTAGGTAAATACATCTTGGGCCCCATAGTTTGTTTCTATGCTGATGGAAATGATTTGACAGAAGAGGAAAAATGATACTGTGTTAAAGAGAATAATCATGGGAAAAGGGGGAAAGTTATAGGAGTGATATGTATTTATCTTTGTCATTGGTCTCAGGTATCTGGTCATAATTATGAAAATTAATTCCCAAATCTGCTGAATTTTGTTGCTTGAGACAGGGTGTCAGGTCCACCATGGCTAGCCTCAAACTTGAAGCACTATGTAGCTGAGGCTGGCCTTGATCTTCCTGCCTCTGTCTCCTGAGTGCTAGGATTATAGGCATGTGCCACCCTACTTGTCTTGAATATGTTTATTAGTCATCATTTATTTAAAACTATGTTTTTTTTTACAATATCTTCACTGAGAGCTGTATATAATTTTATGTATACTAATTATTAGTTATATTTGTATTTATCTTGTCTCCTAATGATACTGATATTTGTTATGAGCTGGTATATCATTTTCTTTCATACAATTTATAATACCTTTGTCTCTGTAAAAGATATCCATAATGGTGTAACAGTTACTATATTTATTCATTCATTTACGCATTCATTCATTCATTTTGAGGTTCTTGGGAACCATGGTGTTCTATGAACACTGAATTATTCCTAGGTGGTGATTGACTTTTAGATAAATTATCACTTCTTTGTGGTATCTATTATTACTAAAATGCACTCTGCATATAAGGTTTGAAATAATTTTACTGAAGAATTGTTAAAGTATTTTTTGAAGCTTCTAGCATTTTTAAAATTAATTGCTTTGGAGGTGGGGAAAATGGATATATTTTACTTGGAGTAGTAATTTCTTTAGAATTTCTGAGTTTTACAGTTTGATACATTATTTTCAATAGGTGATAGGAAACTCAAGAACCATCAAGAGAGGACTTTTATTCTCAGCTTTGTCTTATTTGAGTTTTGAAACCTATCAAGCCATTTGTCAGGCTGCTGTGGTTCATGCCATAGACAAAGGTAAGCATAAACTAAACATCTTGAGGACTTATTTATTTGGTGGGTGCATAGGTAAGTGTGTGCAACTCTGTGCCTATGCATAGGTGTCTTCTTCTTTTGTTGTCCAATTTCAATTTTGAGACAAAGTCTCATCCAGTACTGGGGTTTTACAGATGCATGCTGCCACATAGAGCTTTTTATGTGTGTACTAGGGATCAAAACTCAGGTATTCATGCTTGCACAACAAGCACTTTACCCACAGAGCCATCTCCCTAGTCCATTATTTTTGTTTGACATTTTATTAGCTTAGTTATTTTAAAAATATTTTATTATTTAATTTTATGTGTATGAATGTGTTGCCTGCGTGCAAGGGCATCTGTGTCATGCAGTGCCCAAGTAAGTCAGAAGAGGGCATGGGATACCCTTGAACTGGAGTTACTGACAGTTGTTAGCCACTGTGTGGGTGCTGGGAATCCAACGCGGGTCCTCTGCAAGAGCAGCTACTGAGCTATGTCTCCACCCCTAAGCTTAGTTGTTTTTGAATGCATAATGAAACCAATATTTTCTGTTCTCTATCAGTATAAATATTTATTTCTAGAAACCAGAGCTTTAATAATAACCTCAATACTTTATACCTTTGTAGGATTCTTTTAAAAAATTTACATTTTTTTCGTTATTAATTTAGTGTGCATGTGGGTGTGGGGGTGCCATGGCACACTACTTGAGGTAATGGACAACTCGTGGGTGTTGGTTCTCTCTTTCTAACATGTAAGTCTTGGGGAAGGAACTCAGTATCAGGCTTACATTAAGTGTTTTTACTCACTGAGTCTTCTCAGCAGCCCTCTTTGTAGGACACTTGAGCCAAGAATTTTTTTTTTTTTTTCATTTTGAAAAGTTAAAGGTGAGGTATGTATGCAGAATGAACAATATAGCAAGAGACAATGTATGGCTTGCAAACTGTAAACTCCGATATATATATGGCAAAAGTCGCCAACCTCTGTTTTGGAAGGTGATTTGGACAGAATGAATCTTTTATTTTTCCATTGCCAAGGTGTTTTGCTTTTCTTGATATAAATACGGAATGGGACTAGGACTTGGAGACAGAGTTTATTTCAAATAGAATGTAGCTTGGTATCAAATAACAGATAACTGATCGAAAAGTGGAAAAATTCCATTATATTTCATCTTTGGTATACTATAGATAAGTAAACACTTTAAGACTTGACAGTTAATATATCTCATTAAGACAATTGTTCACTATGCTAAAAGATCCAGAATTTTAGTATATAAGAGAAATACCACTTCAGTTTATGAATTGATCCTTTAAAAAATTTTATTTTATGTGTACTAATTTATTGCCTGCATGTATGTAAGTGCAACATGCAATGCCTGAGGTCAGAAGAGGGTGTCAGATACCCTAGAACTGGAGTTACAGATGGTTATTAGCTGCCCATGTGGGTGCTGGGAACTGAACCTGGGTCCTGTGCAAGAGCAGCCAGTGCTCTTAACCACTGAGCAATCTCTCTAGCCTCAAAATGATCCTTTTGTGATCTCTAAAGGAGAATGTGATTGGGGAAAAGAAGTATTTGATATTGAATTGGTATTATTTTAATGTTCTGATAGAAGAATTTGAGGGTGTTATCAAAAGTGAAATAGTTACCTATTTCATTTATTTGTGATTATCTTGTCTGTAAAGAAAATGGATAGTTGAAAGCTGATATGCTTTTCTAAATTTTATAATGTATCATTTTCATGAAGAACAAAGCAGAGAATTTGATTTTGACAAATATAATTTTAAACTTTAGTAGATTTTTCACTGGTACTTAATTCTCACAGCAACCTTAAGTATAAGTCTTATGACAATGTTAGCATTAAATTTTAAAGCTCACAAAGTTAAATTTCAAATTGCCAGAGTAGATATTAGAATTCATATCTGTTTATTTCTCATTACTTAGTTTCCTTAAGCTTTATAGAAATGATTTTAATATTTTCCCAAGCAACAAAATAGTGCTTGAAATGCAAAGTGAAAGTTACTTTAACCTTGAATGATCATAGTCCACCTTTATAGATATGTCTTGATGACATAAAAAACCCTCTATATATTCGTTAAATTAAAAATAACATTTTTAGGGGCTGGAGAGATGACTCAGTGATTAAAAGCACTGGCTGTTCTTCTAGAGGACCTAGGTTGGATTCCTTGCACTCATATGGTGGCTAACAACCATTGAACTCCAGTTCTAGGGAATCCGATGCTCTCTTTTGGCCCCTGTGGGCATTGAATATAGATGGTGCACTTATATATACATGCAAGCAAAACACTCACACACATAAAAATAATATTTTTCTTTTCAGTTATTGGCCTTCATGAGGTCTGCATGAGCTTTGTACATGTGCAGTAGTAGCAGGGGTGAAGGTGCATGAGAAGGTTGTATTAGTTACTTTTCTGTTGCTGTCATAAGATACCATGACCCAAAAACAATTTATAGAAGAGTTTATTTTGGCATATCGTTCCAGACTATGTGTCCATAATGCAAAGGAATATATGGCAGCAGGCATCTGGACTGGGAAGCTGGCTAATCACATTTAATCCACACACAGGAAACACACGCATACAAAGACAGACAGACAGACAGACAGAGAAAGAGAATAGAAAGTGGGGCAAGCCTATAAAGGAAAGCCCACTCCAGTGACTTACTGTCTCCAACAAGGATGTACCTCCTAAAAGTTCTGTAACCTCCCAAACAGTGCCACCAACTGGGGACCAAGTATTCAAGTACATGAGCCTATGGGGGACATTTCTCATTAAAACCACAACAGAGGTCAGTGATTTCTTTCATACGGTGATTTCCTTCATACTTTTGTGAATCTGTATGGCCCTCCTCTCCATTCTCTTCTTCAACATTTAACCAGGAGCTGGGATATGGGAGTCCTGTATATATATGTAATGTATATTATATATATTATTGGTTATTTCCATTGGATGTAATGGATCGATTGATTATTTTTTCTTGCAGCACATATTTATCTTATTGAAACATGTATTCAGCTTTTAAAAAACAATGAATGAAGTAGAAAAGCATTAATAAGGATACAGAAATTTGAAGCAATACAGTGAATGTGATTAATTTCTAGATAAATACAAAGTCAACAAACTGCATTGTTTACAAGTTTATGCAGAACATTAAAAAAATATTTCATACTTGGGCACAGACTTGGCAGTGCATGCCTACAATTCCAACACTCTAGGGACTTATACAACATTCTGGGCCCCGTAGGAGTGATTTTTTTATTTTTTTCTGTTTTGATTCAAGAACAGCCTGGGCTACATCTAAACAAAAAAGTACCATGTACTTGGTAATAAAAGAAGTAAATTTTTTTCTAATAATCAACCATACTATAAAATTAAATTAATATTCTGTCACACTTTCCAATCCTAATATAGTAAAATTAGAAATCAACAATAAAAGTTGACCAAGGAAATCCAGTGTTTGATAACTTTCTAAATAATTCACAGAGAAGGATAAGATTATAATTATTTAAAATGGAATAACAAGCTAAATTGGAACTTGGAAGAAATTAATAGCATTAGCTGTGTTTATTAAAAAACAGAACAATGGCCAGGCATGGTGGCACATGCCTTTAATCCCAGCACTTCAGAGGCAGAGGCAGGTCGATCTCTGTGAGTTCAAGGCCAGCCTGGTCTACATAGTGAGTTCCAGGCCAGCTGGGGCTACAGAGAAACCCTGTCTCAAAAAAGAAAGAAAGAAAGAAAGGAGGAAGGAATTGAGCATCTAACTTAAGATACCAGGAAGAGACCATCAGAAAAGTCAGTGTAAAAAGAAGAAAGAGAAATTGCTGGTATGGAAAACAAAAAGTTAGACAGATAAAAAGCATTATCAGCACAAAAAAATTACAAAACTGGGAGCAAAAAGGACACAACTAGGGATCAAGTAAAATAAGATTCACTAAAAGACTCATGCAAACCTCTAAATGTGGCAAGCTATCAGGCTAAGATAATTTGAAATATTCAGAAAGTAAGCTCAGAAAAGAAAAATAGCAGTATGAAGAAATGGAGAGCAAAAAGTATTAAACGTGGAAAATTCAAGCAAGCTCAGACTATAGGAAAAGATGATGTTTAAAGACAAAAAAAAAAAAAAAAAAAAAAAAAAAAAAAAAGCAGTACCTTTTAGCACTTAAGCTGAGGGGGAAGGATCTAGTGTTTGAGGCCACTCTGGATTGCATAGTGAGACCCTGTCTCAAACAGTCAAAAAAGCAAAAAGAGCAAAGTAAGACTAACATGCTGGAAAACAGTAAGACTCAGGAACTATGATCAGAGTTCAGAGGCATTGTGTATCTAGAGGACAGATTAACTACAGTATACAGGTTAAAAAAAATTAAGAATGACTGAAGAAAGAACAATAATAGACCATATTCTAAGCCAATAGAGAGGAAAGAAAGAGGATGAAGGGAATCTAGGCAGTCTTCAGGGAGGAAATGGCAAAGAAGTCAGTGTTATTGCTGGTTTCCAGGGGGGCTCCATCTGTAGACCCCTGCCCACCTCCTGGGATGCCTCCCTATGTAGTCCTCTTCCATGATGAACTGGCTGGACTGAGTGGCTGCTTTGTGCTCAATGGATATGGCAGAAGTGATGGTGTGTCCTTTCCTAGCAGGACTGGCTTTTCTGGGCCCCATAGGATTAATTTCTTTTTCCTTTTTTGGTAAGGTGCTTGGCCTCTTGAAAATGAGGCATATTCAACCACTGTGCTATATTCCTAGCCTAGGACTCATTTTTAAAATGGTAATGTCTGTATTTGCCACAAGATGGCAGCAAATACCCAGTTGGTAGCAGGACCTGAAGAAACAGTAAAACTTTATAAAGAACATTATTTCTTTTTATTTTTTACTTTTATTTATTATCTGTATCTTATGTGTATGAGTGTTTTGTCTGAATATATGTAAATGCACCATGTGTGTGCAATGCCAGAAGAAGCCAGAAGAGGGTATCGGATCCCCTGGGAGCTGGAGTTACAGATGGTTGTTAGCTGCCTTATGGGTCCTGGGACTTGAACTCCAGTGCTGTGGAAGAATAGCAAGTGTTCTTAACTGATTAACTATCTCTCCAGCTCCCAACATTGTTTCTTTTAAATGGACACATTTAAACTCTGGAAGGATAGATTAGGATTTCACACTACTCCTCTGCATGTGAAAGTTCACTTGTGCAGTACTTAGAAGATAAGTTAATCACAAGTGAACAACCTAAAAGTCCTTCATATATTATTTCGGTTGCTTTCTTTTCATATATTTTAAAATATTTCCTCTTTGAGGATGAACCTACATATCTTTCTTCCTACTTAAGTAATTTTTCAGATTCTTTTTAGTAGCATTGTTTCCCGTACTGCTAAGGTATATAGAATTACTGGTGTGAAAGATTGGCCTCATATGGATGGTGTTGCTATTACATAGATCCTTGAATATCAGTGTACATATTTTCCATGTATTAAGCCCTATATAAAGAAAACTGAAATACAGCAATTTTCTTTGCCTGAGCAATAGCTACTAGATATTTCATTCTTGTCTCCATGACTCTGATATGACTACATACAGTTATCAACAACTAGAACACCAAAGTTTATTAGCACATAGATATGCAAGGCTTCATACCATTGGCATTTATTTCTTTGATAAAATTTTACAGAATTTTTAGGAACTTCTGCATATTTACTTTAGGTCAGATTTAATATTTCATTGTACAGTTGTATCTCAATTCATCTTAGGATGCCTGTGTATTCATACTTTAGGCTGAAAGTAATTTACTTGAAAAGTTTAGATTTAATATGGTTTGTATATCAGGAACATAGCATATTTTAAAATATTTTCAGGAAGGCACAGAACATTAAGTAGACAACAGCCAATTTGCAGATGTGTACACAAAGTGGTCTAATGTTCCTACTTGAGCACCTATATAAGACGATAGTACTATAAGTGTACTTTTTCTTATACATTATATACTGTATAGTTTTCAGAATTCCTTTTAGAATCAGAAGAGATTACATATTTTTCAGATAATGTATTATTTATTACACTATAACGTATAATAAAGAAATTGGGACCAAGTGATTTGGAGTTACTAGAATACATACAAAAAGATTATATTATTTACTAAACTATTTTTTTTAATTACTGGCATGATGAGATACAGAATTATTGTTAAGTACAGTAACTAATTTTCAGGAAGTTGTAGAATAATAATAACTTTGCTGTTTATACATGTCATGCTCACCAGAATTTACCAAGTGATATATTTAACATAATACTGTATTAATATTCTTGTCACTATTCTAACTAACTTGGTAACTTAAAACAAATTTGTTAAGTTGTTCATAGTGGGACATATCTAATCTGAGAAAGTGGGAGTCTGAAGCAGAAGTATCATAAGTCCCAGGATAGCCTGTTGAGATTTAAATATACATAATATATATGTATAATTACTTAATTCTAAGGATGCAGAGATTACTGCTTCAAAATTTTTGTGTGTTTAAAATCTTAACTGACAAATCAACCACTGATCAGATGAGAATATAAAATGAAATAGAATGAAAGCAAACTTGATAAATTAACCAGCCAAGTGACTATATTAAACTCCACTGCCTAGTAAGATTGAAGTAGAATTATTGAGAAAAAGGAAATCTTCATTAAATTTTAGTGTTTCTGGGGTTAGAGAGATGGCTCAGCGGTTAAGGGCACTGGCTGTCCTTGCAGAGAACCCGGGTTTGATTCCCAGCAACCATATGGCAGCTAACAACAGTCTGTAACTCCAGTTCAGGGGATCCAGTGCCCTCTTCTGACCTCTGTAGGCATTGCACAACACACGCGTACCTAGGCAGGTACAATACATGTAGGCAATACACTCATTCATACACGTAAAATAAAAATAATAATTAAAATATTTTAAATTTTAGTGTTTGCCATTGTTATTCACATTATTAGGTAATATATTAGTTATGTCATGACCTTCATAGACTTGTTAGTGTAGTATGTTTTAATTTTTTAAATAAATTTCTAACCTTAAATATAGTGTGACTAAAATAAATCAAGATTAATAAACTGAGCACATTGGAATGTTGACTTATAAAGATTGTATAGTATGGTGCTCTTATAGAAGGCAAATTTTAAATGTATAAGTTCCTTAGTAAAAACTGAAGATCAATTTTAATGTGTTGTAAATAAGCAGTCCAATTTTTAGAGCACTAGACTGTCAATAATGTTTATGTATTTTACAGTCATGTGTAAAATAGTTGTAAGAATTGGCTGGAACACAGTCACAATAAAGTAAGTTTCAGATTTTCTGTGTAGTTAGCTTCATCTTAGTTTTTTGTGACAGGCTCAACTTTATTCCATAACACTCTATATGTGTGTTACATAACAGAATATAGTAAAACAGTGTGGTTCTATCCACACTATAATATTAATGCTACTCAGTGCTGCAAGTATAAAATATAATTATGAACTTGTAATAATTATATTAAGTCACTAATATTAATAAAATCCGGTGCTGCAAGTAGTTTTTATAATCATTTCCTACAAAGCATGATACTTAATCAACAAAGCATGATACTTAACAGCAGTAGCAAAAAGACTTTGCAGGTTTCTGTGCCATAAATTCCTCACAAGAATTTTTATTTTTTTACTTTTTAAAAATGTATGGAGGCAGAGGTAGGCAGATCTCTGTGAGCTCAAGGCCAACCTGGTCTACATAGTGAGTTCCAGGACAGCTGGCGCTACAGGGAGACCATGTCTCAAAAAGACCAAAAAGAAAAAAAGTATTGAGTATTAAATTTAGTCACAAGTTCTCCCAGTTGTGTTTCCCATGGTTTCAGCAGATCACTTGCTATAATCTCTTCATACTCCTACCCTACTTCTGTCTAGATTACTCAGAATTCCTGATTTTTCCTCAAAAGTAGTTTCTTTATGTAGTTTTGTCAGCACATATATAAATGTTTGTTTTTTAGAGTTACTGTCATCTGCCTTAGGAAAACCTATTTTATTATGCCTTTTCCCCCCCTCATTTTATAATCTTGAAGTTGAAGAAGTACTTGAGCAAGCAGACTACTTGTATGAAAGTGGAGAAACAGAAAAGCTCTATCAGTTGCTAATCCAGTACAAGGAAAGGTAGGCAGTGTGTGATTGCGAAGTTTTAAAGTGCCCTCACAATTTTCTGTTAATAGTAAATGGTTCTTGATCTTGAAATTTTGTTACAGCATTTTTTTTCTTCAAAGTAGTGTTCCTTAGAGTTTAGTTTACAGTAAATGACTTATTTAAAGCAAATTATTGAAAAATATTCTTTGAATCTCATTGATTTAGAAAAAAACTTGTTCTTATTCTACATGAATGTATTACTAAATATATATTTTCTCATATGTATTATATAGTTCTCATTTCTTAAAAAAGTAATCCCCAATTGGTATAAGATTTAAATTAATTTATTGGGGGTTGGGGGTATGGTACTATTGAGTGGTGACTGTGTTTACAAAGTTTTTCAGAGCAACCAAGAACACTTCCTTTTTCTATTTTTGGAACTAGATCATGTGTATAGTATTAGAATGTCAGTGTGTACACACTTTCTGGAGGGTAGAGGTGGAAACTTCAACCCTATAAAATACATCAAACAAAGTAAAATTTAAATTTCTAGATATCTATCTCCATCTTTTTAATCTAAAAATATTGAGTTGCTTTTCATCTACTTTTGTTCAAAGTGAAAAACCGGGTTTTCCCTAATTCCTATCAGTTTTACTTGATAGGTATCTGTAGAATCAATCTTTCTTTAGTCTGTCCTGATTTGGCTATTTTGACATTTTATAGTAATAGCCCCCAAAGGAAGCTGTAAGGTGTAATTACTCAATATAACTTAATATATATTATTGCTGCATTTAGTTCAATTTAAAAAAATATTTTATCTATTATTTTTATTTTTTGTGTATGAGTATATTGCCTGCATGTGTGTAAGTGCACCCATGTTGTGTAGTGGCCTTGGAGGTCAGAAGAACGCATCAGTTGTTAGCTGCCATGTGGGTGCTGGCAATTGAAGCCATGTCCTCTGCAAGAGCAGTCAGTGCTCTAACTGCTGAGTTATTTCTACAGCCCCTTAGTTTCAAATTTTAAGTGAATACAATCTTTCATTAAAAAGGAAAAAATATAATGTAGGGTTAAACACAGGTGTTTAATAAAAAGTAATTTAAGGTTAAAATATTTTTGTTAATAGTAATTTTTTTATTCCAAAGAAAGGCAATTTTTCACATTTTTCCAGAAAGTTAATAGTGATTTTTAACTTATTAACCATTTCTTGTTTTATATAATTGTATTTAAATAGCTGTTCTTCAAGGGATGTGGTGTCTTTACTTGAAATATGTCATGCATCATTATGGTATTCAAACTTAGGATTTATTTTGAGATTACACTTATGTTCAGTCATTCATTTACATGCAAGTAAATACCTGTCATACATCTGTTATGTGTTAAATGTTGTATTTAGGGCTTAGGATTTGGTAGTTCCATTTTTGTGGAGTATGGTCTTGTTTATAATGTTTATGTATCTATCTGAACCAGTTAGTGAGTTATATGGAGTACAATGTTAGTTCAAACCTCAGGTTGCATGGTTGAGTTTTGTAGGAAAAGTGTTCAGGGAACTAAAATATAAGAACATTTCCTAAGGAAGTAGTTTAGATATTATCTATCAATCAGTTAATATTTATGAATAATATGGGAAATTTCAATAGATTCTATCAAATGAGTTTTTATGAATGAAAATAATACTTAATGCCTTTAGTCGCATGTTACTATATTCTAACTCTGCTGAAAGATCACTCATTAGTGATGATATCTTTAACATGTTTTCAGTATGAATTAAAATGGTTTTATATTTTGTTTTAAATTAGTGAAGATGCAGAGTTACTGTGGAGGTTGGCCCGTGCATCTCGTGGCATAGCTCAGCTTAGTACAACTTCAGAAGAGGAAAAAAAAGTTTTGGTGTATGAAGCCCTAGAGTATGCCAAAAGAGCATTAGAGAAAAATGAATCAAGTTTTGCTGTTCATAAGGTGAGTTGGTTGTAAGTTGTTATGTACTGATGGCTACACTGCTCTATACCTAGTATCCCGAACTTATATAAGAAGAGAATATTGCTCTGCTTTAAAGAAATAGAGAAGAGACTGACATAGTTTGAGTTCTAAAAAGTTGCTTTTTTAAAAAAAGTATTTTTATGTGTATGAGTGTATTGCCTGCATGTATGTAAGTATACCTATGTCGTGCAATGCCTATGGAGGTCAGAAGATGGCATTAGAGCCCCTGGAGCTGGATGGAGATGGAGCTACAAATGATTATTAGCCACCATGTGGAGACTGAGAATCGAACCTGAGTCCTCTGCAAGAACAGTCAGTGCTCTTAACCACTGAGCCATCTCTCCAGCCCCTGAACTCCATTAGTATGTTTGATAAATTACTTTAGTGAATGCTTGTTTACGATAAAAATGAAGAGTGTATGTTGCGGCCGCTGCCAGCTGCGGCCACCCCTCCACTCTTCCGGTGCTGGGTGGTGTCTCCAGGCGCTGCTCCTCCGCTTGCACGGGCACCGCCTGCAATCGCACAGGTGCTGCCTGTGAGCGCACGGGTGCTGCCTGTGAGCGCACGGGCACTGCCTTCTGGGCGCCGCCCTGATCGCACGGGCGCTGCCCTTTGCTCTTCGCTGGGCTGCAAGCTGTGGTAGCTCTTCCACTCACTCGTTGGTGTGCTGAGGCAGCTCTTCTGCTCACTGCAGCGCTGAAGCAGCTCTTTTGCGTGCAGGTGCTGCCTCCAGTCATTGCTACTTCTGCAACCCCAGGGCTGGTGAGGAGACTGACACCTCATTAGCATAATGGGTTTTAGGTTACTTAGGTTCCGGTTTCCTTATGGGGCCTGGTTTCCTGGGAATCATGTGACCCAAGTGGTCTAAGTGTTGCAATTTGGGATCTCAAGGGTGGTGATTAGGGAGTGGCGAGCTCAGTCTCATGGTCTGCCAATGGGAGCAAATGCCACAAGGCATTTCTTGTGGCTCCAGTGGTCAGCTGGCAGTTGCCTCGGGCCTATTGTATGGCTGTCATTAAGACTTTCACCCTAGGCTCAGGCCTGTCTCTCACAGTATGTTTTACCTATATCTTTATTTGTAGTAGTGCAAGCACTAGGCATACATTTTCTCAAGCAGTGCATGGTAGTACATACCTGTAATCCCAGCACATGGGCTGTAAAGGCAGGAGGATGGAGAGTTCCAGGATACCTTGGGTTATTTCGCAAGACCCTGTTTCAACCAACCCCAAATCCCCACTTTTCTGTTTCATTTTCCTTACTCCATATCTCTGAATTATGTGAGTAGGGATATAGCAGCTGGAAAACAGAACTATAATTTTTTTGCATGTATCTTAGCTGCCTAATTGGTTTACAACAGATTTTGGGTAAGGTAGGGAGGGTGGGGTGATGCGCATGCTTACTGATAGTTTGGACTAGGACATGTTTTTTGTTATATTGGAATATCCCTAATAAAAATCCCCAAGTCATTGTTATAACCAAATTCCCACACATTTTCAAATACTCCATTAAGAGGTATGTTCTACCTTTAAAAATTTTCTTTATGCACATGAAAAAGTGTATTCAGTTTGATCCTCCCACATATACCCCCCAAACAATATATATTCAACCTATAATATATTCAGCCTATAAATACCAGCTGACCTTGAACTCAGATTCATCTGTCTCTGCCTCCCAAGTGCTGGGCTTAAAGACATGTGCCACTCTGTTTGGCCTGCCCTGGTTTTTATTTATTTCTGTTTGCTGATTTTGTGTTTGATTTGTTCTTGTTTTCCTAATTTAGGCATTTCTAACTATAAACTTTTCTTTGGCCCTCCTGTCATTGTGTCCCACAGGTTCTGGCACACTGTGGTTTTGTTTTCATTTGAATGTAGGATTTAAAAAATTTGCTCCTGATTTTTTTTGGATGATGTCAGAATTCAGTCATGGGTTGTTCAGTTTCCTGAGTTTTTACATATGTCTTTAGTTTTCCATGCTGTTGATTTTTAGCATCATCCTACTAGGATCAGATGGAACTTAAAAAGTTGTTTCAATTCTTTATATTTGTTAAAGAGTTGCTTCATGACCTAAACTGTGGTCTATTTTAAAACACATGGACTGCTGAGAATGTGTATTCTGTAGAATACATAGTGTCTGGATAGAATATTCTATAGATGTGTACTGAGTCTATTTAATCTTTAATGTCATTCAACTATTTCTTTGTTGATTTTTGTCCAAATAAGCTATCTGTTGGTTAGAATGAGATATTAAAGTTACCCACTGTTGATTGTGTTGAGGTCAGTCTGTACCTTTATATCCAGTAGTGTTTGTTTTATAAAATTGGGTGCATTAGGACTGAGGATGTAATTCAGTTTGTAGAATGCTTATCTAGCAGACATGAGGCTCTGGTTCAATTCCTGTCATTGTGTAAACTGGGACTAGTGATATAATCCTAGTACTTGGAAGGTGGAAGTAGGAGGATTAGAAGTTCTAGGTCATCCCAACCTGGTATAAATGAGACCTTATCTCAAACAACATCAACCACACCAACAAAAACAATAAAAAAAAACTGGATGTGCAGATGTTCAGGTGCATATATGTTTAGATTATAGTATCTTCTCCTTGTAATCAAGATGAAATGAGAGTCCTTATCTCAAGTATTTTTTGGCTTGAAATTTATTTTGTCAGATAATAGTTTTGCTGCATCTGCTTGCTCTCTAGTTTCATTTACTTGTAATGCTGTTTTCACTCTTTTCACTGTAATGATGTTTGTCTTTGCCAGTGATACTTGTTTCCTCTGGGCAACAAATAGGTAGGTCCTGTTTTTTAATCCATTCTCTGTTAGTCTGTTTCTTTTGATTTCAGAGAATTGAGACTGTTTCCATTCAGATTCATTATTGAAAGGTGTGTATTCATCCCTGTCATTTGAGTTTTTTGTATAATATAGATTATTTTCTAATCCTCATTATCTTATGGTTCTAGTACAGTGTTTTCTTCATGTGTCACTATTTCTCTTTAAGCTTGGGGGGTTCCTTTCAGTGTCATCTGTAGTACTGGCTTAATGTCCATTAATTCCTTTAGTTTGTGTTTAATGTGGAAAGTATTTTTTCATCTTAAGAAGAAAGGTGGCTACAGTAATCTGAGTTGTCCGTAATTATCTTTCAGATCTTGAAATATGTCCTATCATGCCTTCTGGCTTTTAAAGTTCCTGCTAAGAAATCTGTTATTTGGATGGGTTTGCTTTTATATGTGACTTGCTGCTTCTCTCTTGTAGCTTTTTGTGTTTTCTTTCTTTCTTTCTTTTTCTTTCTTTCTTTCTTTCTTTCTTTCTTTCTTTCTTTCTCTTTCTTTTCTCTCTCTCTCTCTCTCTAATATGGCATAAGGCACTCTTTTCTAGTTTTGTCTATTTGGTGTTTTTAAAATGTGTGTGTGTGTGTGTGTGTGTGTGTGCGCACGTGCACACGCACCCACAGGTGGGCATGCACTTGAAGGTCAGAGGACAACTTTCAGTAGGCAGTTCTCTCCTTCCAGCTTCTTGAGTCAGGGTGTCTCTTATTATTTCTGTAATGCTATAGATGTCAGGCTAGCTGGCTCACAGTGATTCTCCCATTTCTCTGCCTCTCATCTTGCTATTTGAGTGCTGAAATTACACATGCACTCCACCACATCTGGCTTTTTACATGGGTTTTGGAGATCAAATTCAGGCTGTCAGGTTTACAAGGCAAATGCTTTTAACTAATGAGCCATCTTCAGCCCTGTTTGGTGTTCTAAACACCACTTGTATCTAGATAACTAACCCTTCTTAGATTCTGAAAAATTTCCAGATTTATTGAGGGTTTTCTGAGCTAACATTAGCATACATGTTTTGTATTTCTTCTATGTCCATGATTGTAAATTGGGCCTTTTAATGGTGTCCCATAGATCTCCCCTGTGATATTTGTACTCCCTAGTCTCTCATCGGAATGTCCTAATTATCTCCTTTGTCTTCAAGCTCTGATATTTTGTTATCTACTTTAAAAAATATTTTATTATTTTATGTGTATGAATGTATTGCCTGCACGTGTGTAAGTGCACCCATGTCATGCAGTGCCTGCGTAGGTAAGAAGAAAGCATCAGATCCCCTTGGAAATAGAGTCCCAGGTCCTCTGCAAAAGCAGTCAGTGCTTTTAACTGCTGAGCCATCTTTCCAGCCCCTTTGTTGACTGTTTATCTAGTCTATTAGTGAGGTGTTCCACTGAGTTATTTGATCTATTGAGGCTTTTCTTTTATAAAATTTCAGTGCTTTCAGTATTTCTGTATCTTTATTGAATTCTTCTTTCGTGTTCTTGTAGTTGTAGTCTCTTTGAATTCATTCAGCAGTTTATTCTTTTTCTCTTGTTTTATTTCATTGAATATTCTTTTTATCATTCTTTTGAATAGAAGGAAAATAACATGAGTATGACAAGTAATTAAAGAGTGGGAAAAGGAGAATTAAAATTGGGTAGTGAATAATGTCTGTCTCTGTACAATCGCTCTCACGAGTGCAGGTACAGACTGTGTCTACATTGTTCCTTATGTGTGCTCAGGTGCAGAGTGTCTCTAGTCACTCCAGAATGTGCAGGTGTATACCGTCTATATCACTTACACGTGCATATGTGCAATAGCTCTATTCAGTCACTTGACTGATAGTAGATGCAGACTCTCTTGTGTGGGCTCTGGCATGTGCACAGGAGGAGGTTGTCTCTTTACTCTGGTCACTTGACTGAGTACATGTGCAGTGTCTCCGTGTCATCATTTGCCTCAGTATAGGCACACATCCTGTTTCTACCCTGTTTTGCTTTTCTTTCTCTGGCCATTTGGGATGGTGTTTTCTGGTTAGAACAGAGCCTTTGTGGAATTATGCTTCCTGCCTTGGTCATTGTGTTAGTGGCATCACAACCAGAGGTGGTCTTGACAGGTGCCACTGCTTGTGCTTCTTCCAGGGACCTAGTGAATCTCACTCCAGTGTGTGACTCATACAAGATCTCCACTGTGTGGAGTACTGCATGTCTCTAATTCAGCTTTTGCTCTATAGCTAGAGGTGTTCTGCATGCCAGGACTCAGAACAATCCCCTGAACTAACTCTAGGTTCCCAGAGTGGCTTGTGCAGGGATGGAGCTTTGTATCTAGTTATTTTGCCAACTCAACAGGAGTCTAGCATATTTTTTTTATCATTAAAAGTATTCATTGTGGGTTGAATAGATCTGATATGTGTGTCTAATTAGTTTACGGTAATCTGTTTTCCTGATGGTTTCTATTTAGTTTTTCTATCCTTTGTTGAAATGCCGAAATATGAACATACCAACATAGGGTACTGAAATATCTGAATATTGTAGTCGAATGACTTGTTTCTTCCTTTTAGTCTCTCATTGGCTCTGAATATTTTAGGGTGCTGTTATGTATATTTTTGTTAACAGTTATTTCGTCTTGATAATATTTTTTCATCTATAGTACTTTTTTGGTCTTCTAGTCTATTTTGTGTTATTATTATAGCCACTCTGTCTTTTTCTAGTACTATTTGCCTGAAGTATCATTTACACAATCTTTGTCATATGTTTCTTTGAATCTGAGTCTTTATCAATTTGTGCTTCTAATGCATTCTACCAATTTCTACCCAATAATTGGAGAGGCTAACTTGTTTTTGTTTTGTTTTGAGACAGGGTCTCCCTATAGCCCCAGCTGGCCTGCAACTCACTGTGCAGACCTCTGTCTCACTGATTGAAGGTGTGCATTACTATGTCTGACCCTGGAGAGGTTAACTTATTAACATAATGTAATATAACTGATGATTCCACGTGCTGCTTGTTTTGTTTGTCATGTCATCTTTTTTTGCAGTTCCTCTGTTAGTGTCTTTTTGAGTTTGGTTGCTTTTTGTTTGCTTGTTTTTTGATATTAGGTTATATGATTCCTAAATAATGGTAATTCCTTTATTTCTTACACTATGTATTTTACTTTCATAGTGTTCAACCTTGAGACTCACCATACTGATTGATAGCTTATAACTGTGTTTTGGGCTGAATGTTAATTTCATTAATTGACAAAATTGGCTGCTGGGTATCTCTATTCTTCTGCTTACTCCTGAATAAATTTGCTCACACCTTGATGTTGGACTTCCTAGCCTCTACAAAAAATGTGAGAAATTGCGTTATGTAATATACCCAGCCTATGGTATTTTGTTACAGCAATCCAAGGCCACTTAAGACAGGCATCCATGGTTGCTGGTGAGAAATCTGCTGTTAGGCTTGGTGAGGATGCTTGTACTTGACATGTTGTTTCACTCTTGTGCTTGCAGGGTCTGTTGGTTTTGACAGGTTGATTATATGTTTAGCTGCGGATCTCTGAGTTTGTTTTACGTGTGTTTTGTTTTCCTTCAAGGTAAAGAAGCATTTGCAAGTTGGATTTTCAAATATTCCTTCAATTCCTTTCTCTGCTCTCCTGAGATGCTCATATTTAGTGTTAAGTGCTGCTTCACAGTTCTCGGAGGCTGTGCTCATGTCTCTTCTTTCTTTTTTCCTTTCTTTTTATCAGAAAGGGTAATCTCAGTGGACATACCTTCACGTTAGATGACTTTTTTCTTCTGCTTCCTCAGATCTTCAGTTGAGTTCTTGCTATTGAATTTTTTTTTTTAATTTTTAAAAATGATTTATTTAATAACAACATACTTAGAAGAAGCATATCATTACAAGACAATTGACATATTCAATAACGTTTTCCTGAGGTAGGATGCATCTCTTTCAAATTTAGCTGTAAATTTTTAGGTTTACAGTTGAATTATTACAGTTATATCAACCAATCTTTTTTTTTATATTTATTTATTTATTTATTTTATTAAAATTTTTTTTTATAATTAAAGTTACAGTTTTAACAATATGCAAAATATTACAGTAATTCAGATTTTTTGGCATAATGATTACAGATTTGATAAATACATTTTAGATCTCATAATAGCGATGAGGATTATATAAAAGCTATTAAAACAATTATGAGAATAAATTCTATTGTCACTTAAGTATCTAAAGCTATTTTCCTTTGCTTTCTTCCAGAATGATTTGTTCTTATTCTTTACCTTAATTTGAGGGACTTCAAGAAGATACTTTTTTTTTTTCATACAGAAGAATTCATTCCAAAGCAATTGACATTGAGACGGTTTCACATGCATTTCTAATCTCTATATACATGACTATCACTGGTCACAGTCGCCCACCTTCTGAGCTCCTCGGCATCTGAGCATGAATACTAACTCGTCAGATAGACAGCCTTCCTCTCCTCTTTAATTAAATTCAATTAAATATATACATATATTGTATCCTGTAGCTTCCTTAGTGCAGGGATTCTAGGCATATATTTGTAACTCTACCTAGCTCTTTTACAGTACTTTTTAGCTCCAAAATTTGAGGTTTTTTTTTTTTTTTATAATTTCTGTTCATTTTATTGATATTTTGGGTTTTTTTAGAAATGTTTTTACATTTTTATATGTGCTTTATCTGCATGTTTATGAGAGTACCCATGTCAGGCAAAGCCCACAGAGTCTAGAGATGGCATTGGATTCCCTGGAATTGGAGTTAAAGACTATTATTCGCTGCCAGATGGGTGCTGGGAATCAAACCGGGATCTTCTGGAAGAGCAGCTAGTGTTCTTAACTGCTGAGCCATCTCTCCAACCCCTTTATTGATATTTTGTATAATCAGACATTATTCTCATACTTTAGTTCTGCCTTCAAAATTGTGTGTATGTGTGTGTGCATATGTGCGTGCGTGTGTGTGTGTGTGTGTGTGTTTATGTGCATGCTATAGCATGCCTGTGAAGGTCACAGGACAACCTGTGGGTGTCAGTTCTCTCCACCATGTGGATCCTGAGAATTGAACTCAGATCATAAGGCTTGGTGTCAGGTGCCTTTACACCCACTGAGCCATCTTTCTGGACCCCCCAGGAAATGTTTTTAAATAACTCATAAAAGGATTCTGGGGATTGACTTTAGGTTGGATTGTAAGGCTTGACGGCAAGTGCCTTTTCCCCCACTCAGCCATCTTGCCAGCCAACTTTAGTTCTTTAGTCAAATATGAATAGTATATCCAAGAAACCTTTGCCCAAACAATATTACTGTGAAATTATTATATATGTTCTTAATGATATTGTGAAACGTTCCTTCTATATCTACTTTGTTCAGAGTTTTTATCATGAAGGAATGTTACATTTTACCAAGTGTCTTATATGTGTGATTTTTAAAATATTTTTATTTTATTTGTATGAGTGTTTTGCCTGAATGTGTGAACATGTATCACATATGTCCATGGTGATCAGAAGAGGGCATCAGATCCTTTGGAACTGGAATTACAGATGATTGTGAGCCACTGTTTGGATGATGGGAACTGAACCCATTAGATGCTTTTTCTACAGCTATTACAAGATCATAATTTCTGTCTATGTGGTATGTCACATAATGATTATGCATGTTGAATGATCATTCATCTCTGGGATGAATTTCACATACTCATGGTGAATATTCTTGCTCACTTGTTACTGTAAATAGTCATTTTAATGTGCTCTTTGACTGGATTGCTAGTGTTTTCTTGAGAATGTTTACATTTGTTCAGCAGAGATACCTGTCCTGACTTTTTTGTTTGTTTTTTTCTCTGATTTGATAACTACAGAGCATAAGCCGTTTATATCTTTACTAGGCAGACTTAAAAGAAAATTAATAACTACATTAATACATTGAGGTAATGGACTTTACTTTGGCAGGCCTGGTACTGGTTTGTAAATCTAAGGCTTGAATGGAGTTTGTCTTCCTCCTCTAAACAGAGGGTTGTCTCTTCCATGACATGGTGCCTGGAATTGGGGGTGGGATTACACAGACAAATTTCTCCTTCCTTCCATCTTCAACATTTCTTACTAGAAGTGATATATATCTCCCATTAGCCATGGGCTATCAACTTATCATTTTTGTTTCTATAACTCTTGTGAAGGTAATTTGTGGATTTCAGCTATTAAATTGATATTTCAGTGGGGAACGAATCTCTAGAGTCTTTCTCTTAGTGCTTTCTTGCTGTGCCGTCTATAAGTACATCTTGACACCCCCCCCCCCAGTCCTCTTCTCCTGTGATTTCAGCTATGCTTCTGTGTGTTCATGTAAAATTAGTAAAATTATCTAAAAGCTCACTGGCTTTACTGCAGCGATGAGGTTCAACCCTGGACTTTCTACACTCCAGGCAAGTGCTCTACTCCTGATCTTTATCTGCATCCCATAATTTAAAAAGATTTTTATTTTATGTGTATGCATGTATTGCCTGCATGTAGGTAAGTGCACCTGTGTCGTGCAGTGCCTATGGAGGACAGAAGAGGCTGTTGGATCCCCTCGAACTGGAGTTATGGACAGTTGTTAGCTGGAGTTGTTAGCTGGGATTCAAACCTGGGTCTTCTGCAAGAACACCCAGTGTTCTTAACTGATGAGCAGATCATCTCTCCAGCCTGATTTTTTTTAATGTGGTTATTGGATTTAGTTTTTGTCTCTGCTTTTCATTTTACTTAGTTGTTTCTGTGTCTTCAGATTCAATAAATTTTTCATATACAATGATTTCTCTGCTTTTGATATCTAACATTTCCCTATTTAACATACTTGCCTTTCCTCTGTTTTCTCGAATATATTTCTGAACTATTGTAAATGTCTCAGTCTACAAATTATATCATTTGAATAATTTATGATTTTTAATTTTTATACATATGAATGTTTTGCCTGCATGTATCTAAATGAACCTGTGCATGCAATGCCCATGGAGGCCAGAAGAGGGCATCAATGAATCCCTGGAACTGGAGTTAAGGATAGTTGTCAGCTGATATGTGGGTGCTGGGAACCAAATCCCAGTCCTCTGCAAAAGCAGCCAATGCTTTTAACTTCTGAACTATCTCTCCAGCCTCTCATTTATATTTTCAGTTAATTTTTTCCCCTCATGAGTCTTATTAGAAGCTCATTTTGTGTCTAGTAATTAAAATTTTTTTTTTACATATATGTGTTTTGAGTAGAGGGAAGGTATGTGTATGGAGGTCAGAGAACTACTTGCCTACTTGCAGGAGTTAGTTCATCTTTCTACCATGTGGGTTCTAGGGATCAAACTCAGGTCATCAGGCTTGTCAAAGCAAGTGCTCTTACCTAAAAAGCCATCTCGCTGGCCCAGTATCTAGTAATTTTTGATTAATGATTGACGTCATACATTGTGAATTTATTTTGTGAGTGCAAAATAGTTTTATATTAGTAAAAATATTCTTGAGTTGTATTCTCAGACATGGTTGAGTTATGCAGGAACAATTTGATGCTTTAAGGTTTGCTAGGCAGGACCAGTGCAGCACTCAATCTAGATTAATTCCTCCCACAGCTGATATTCCCAGCCTTAATGGAGTGCTTGGCTTCTGAATATTTCAGTTGTATTTTTTTCTGGAGGAAGTCTTTTTTTGTGTGTGTGTGTGTGTGTGTGTGTGTGTGTGTGTGTGTGTTGTATATATATGTGGTGTGTACATGTGGGTGCATACATGTGCATGTTTGTATATGTATATACATGTATGTGTGTATGAGTGTAGGTCCAAGGTTGACATTAGATGTCTTCCTCAGTTGCTCTCTACCTTTAGTTTGTTGAGACATGGCCTCTCAGTGAGCATGGTACTCATCCATTTAGCTAGGCTGGCTGGCCAAGAAGCTTCAGGGATCTGCCTGTCCCTGCCCCCTACCCCCAACCCTTAGCCCTTAGGCTTGGATTATAAGCACATGTTTCTGCCATGCCTGTCTTTTTATGATTTCTGGGGATTCAGGCCTTCATGCTCGTGCAGCAGGTACTTTTAAGTATTAAAAAAAATTTTTTTCTTTCTTTTGGGTTTGTGTGTATATGTTTTAAGCAGGAGGTTAAGCATAGTGATTTCTCCTCTTGCCTAGACTATCTTTTTTTTCTTTTAATTTTTTGTTTTATGTTTATGTGTATATTGCCTCAATGTAGGTAAGTGCACCCATGTTGTGCAGTGCCCATAGAGGACAGAAGAGGCTGTCGGATCCCCTGGAACTGGGGTTATGGACAGTTGTTAGCTGCTTATGTGAGTGTTGGGATTCGAGCCTGGGTCTTCTGCAGGAACAACCAATGTTCTTAACCACTGAGCCATCTCTCAAGCCCCACCTAGACTATCTTTTTAAAATAAATTGTTTTTGTTTTTGTGAGAAAAGCTCTTATAAAAAGTTGTTATGTAGCCAGTACTGGACTTGAACTCTTTCTTGACTTCCAACATTCTGGGATTATAGGCTTCTATCCCTGGCAAAAAATTTCTCTTTAAAAATTGAGGTTCAGGGCTGAAGAGATGGCTCAGCAGTTAAGATCCAATACTGCTCTTGCAGAGGACTCAAGTTTTGTTCCCATTACCAATACCAGCTGGCTCACAACAGCCTGTAACTCAGTTCTAGGGGATCTGATGTCTGGCCTCCCTAGGCACTTGTGCTCACATGTACATATTCCCATGAAGCACACACAAAATTAGAAATGAAATCTTTAAAAAAAAAAATGCAAACATGGGCCAACAAGATGGCCTAGAAGGTAAAAGCTCTTGCTGTACAAGTCTGACGACCTGAGTTCAATCTCTGGAATCCACAAATAGCCACTTGGGGGGGGGGTGGAATTACAACTGTAATCCCAGCACTCCTAGGATGAGCTGGGAGGTGGAGACAGGAGGAAGCTAGCAGGCCAGCTAGTCTGGAATACACAAAGCAGCAGAATTAAAAGACCCTGCCTCAACAGTGTGGAATGAGAGAACCAACTCTCAAAAATCATCCTCAGGTGCCTGCACTCACATGATCTCACACATGTCATACACATACACACCAAAAAAATTTTTTTTAAGAATGTAAACTGATTACAGATAATGGATATTTTAGAAATTGAAATGGACAGATATGGAAATAAAAATCACCATTAACACATCTCCTACCATCAGCTCTTGCTAGTATAATAAGCATTAAGAAAGAGTTATGAACTAAATGGCAGCTTAATCATGGAGCAGATGTTTAGGGATCCATCCATAAGCTATATATATATGTGATAAATGCATAAGAGAAGTTTTGTGGTGCAGATGCAGGGCATTACACATGAAAGCCCAGTACTCTCTAACTGAGCTGCATCCCTACTCCCTCATAAGATACTATTTTATTCATACCTCTGATATATGGGAGAAGAGGGTCTGAGCACCAAGTTTAAAAACCTGTGTAATTCTTCTGATCAACTGGATTTGAATAGATGGGACAACTGGATAACTATCAGTGGACACTAAATGATAACAGTCAGTAAAGTGTGTGTTTGTGTGTATATTTCAAAATGTGCTTTTTAAATTTCCAGTAAACATCAGAACACAAAACAGTTGTAGTGGAAAACAGATTTAAACAAGTTAAGATCTTTTTATTGTGCTTCAGGTCCTGCAGAAATTAGCTCACACAAAAGGGGAGAGGTATTTATTATAAGAAATTGTATGCACAGAATTCAAAGACAAGGTCCTTTTGCGACTCAGGAAAAATTAGCTTAATTGCTCTGAGTCTTCACAAAACCTATCTCTGCTAAGATTATCTCAAATCTTTCTTACTGTAGACACATTTTTCCCACCTTATCCTAAATGTGGTAACTTGCCACACCTCCAGAGTTAATGAAGTTTAGATACTTTGGATTCAGCTCTTGGTGGATAAAGTCCGAGTCTCAGTTTGGGTATGTTGTCGAACAGTGACTATGGAGGTAATACCACACTTGAGAGCTGTGGCTGTTTCTACTAAAGCAGTGCAGATGTTGGAAAGGAAGATCCCAGAAAAGAGGATGGAAAGATAAATTGAGTTATTCAGTTACACAGCTTTCCAAATGTACACTCAGACCATAAACATAGTGTGTTATTTGTTATATTGACAATTTTATTAGTTTTCATCACTTTGTACTTAGTACTAGAGCTCTCTATAAATGTGTCCTATCCCTGAGTTTTTAGAGGGCCATGTCCACTTTTTTTTAATCTTTTACATTTAATGCAGCTTTATGCATAGTAACTTTTTGCTAAATGAAAGTGACAAGGAATAATTAATTACATTATTTTTCTAAGCTGGATGGAATATTATAAGCTCTGTTCTCACCTTTTCTTTTCCTTTTAGTGGTATGCAATCTGCATTAGTGATGTTGGAGACTACGAAGGCATCGAAGTTAAGATCGCAAATGCCTACATTATCAAGGAGCACTTTGAGGTACTGATTCAAATTCATGAATTTAAAAAGTCAATATTTTTATGAGTGGATATGTTTTGGTTACTAGTTATTAAATAGCTCTATGTCACTACATAGTGACATAAAGCTAGGCACGTTAATGGTACTTGTTGGCCCAGCTGCTTGGGAGGCAGAGGCATGAGATTGCTTGATCCTAGGAGTTTGGGGCTAGTCTGGGCAACATAGCAAGACCCATTTCATTTTAAAAAGCCAAAACACCAAAGCTCAGTGGGCTAGAGCAATAGCAGATTTTTTTGTTTCTTCTAATTTTCTGGGTCAACTTGAGGTAGTAGTGCTTCTACCTTGCTTGGTATAGCTAAGGTAACTTATAAGCATCACTTGCCTGGGTGTTCAGCTAGGACTGGAATGTTCAAGATGGCCTCTTGTCTGTTCTAGTTGTTCCTCACTTGTCTTTTTATTTTTTAAAGGTCTAGCCCAGGCTTCTCTACAGTATGGAAAATGTCTTAAAAAATGAGTGTTCCAAAGGAAAAGTTGAAGTTTGCAAATTTTATCAAACCATTTGTAGCACAATTGTTAACATTCTGTTGAATTAGAAAATTCACATGGCTGAGTCAGTTTCTGTGGAAGGTCTTGAATATCTGAAAATATGGTTAAAATGTAATCTAACACAACTGGCATATCACAGTAGTAATAATTCAATTTATGATTATGTTGTGTGTATTGTATGCTGTTTCAATATTTCTCCCTCAAGTTAAATTACTTATTTATAGTAAGCTCTTTGTTAGATGCTACAAGTTATGCAGAAATCTCTTTCATACTCTATATGTACACTATTTAGTTATTCTCACATTCAACAAAACTACCACAGGAACTTTACCATCGTTTCATATCTTTTATATTTGTAGATCATCTCAAAACTACACAGGAAGAACAAGAGATGTAAGCATAGATATGCTGAGTATGCTATTTATAGCTCTTTAGAATTTCATGGTTATAGGTCTTAGTTCCTAGCTTATATACTTACAAGTGAAAGATAACACTGGACTATGAATCCGTATACCTACCTTCTTTAAGCATCATTACATTTTATAATTTAATCATTTATATGTTCATGTTTTAATATATGTGAATTCAAACTGCACTATAGAATTAGTGGTACCTTATAGTACAAATTGGAGGCAGTTTTTCTTTCTTTAGTGGTATATAAAACAATAGTGTGACATACCTGTTTTTATTTGCTTATTTATTTGTTTTTTTATTTTGAGACAGGTTCTTGCTGTGTAACCCGGACTGACCTCCAACTCATGTTCTTCCTAAGTCAGCCTCTCAGGGTCTGGGATTACAGGCATATACTGTGTATGGAAGCATACCATTTTTGGTATCTTAAATTCGATAAAATACAGTAAGATTACTCAGTATCTCAGAATACAGAAATACATCAGTTTCAATATCAGGAATGAATGTGGAGAATATTTTAGAGTATACTTTGCAGTTTTGAAGAACTAGTGAAGGAGCACAATGTGTATGTGTGACTCATTCATGTAGAGTGTTTGCTCAGCATGTTCAAGGCCTGGGCTTAATCCCTAGCACTGGAAAAAGTAAGTGAATGTACAGATTATAAAAGATGACCACAGTGCAGTATATAAGCTTTCAAATATATATGTTTAAATATACTAAATATGGCTATTTATTTACATACAGGAATGATCATTTATACTACTATTTTTAGATTCCATTTTACATCTTAAAGTAGCAAGAAATTACCATTTTAGGGCTGTTTTTGAAAGACAAATGACAAGGACTATAAGAGTCCTTTCCTTCCTTGCTTGAAAGTAGTCCTTACCAAGTCCTCCAATAGTAAAACTTGGGACTGCGGATGTAGCTCATTTGGTAGAGTGCTGGCCTAGCATGTAGGAAACTGTGGTTTTGGCCCCTGTCATGGCATAAAACTGGGTATGCCTATAATCCCAATACCTCAGAGATAGAAGCAGGAGGATCAGAAGTTCATAGCAAGTTTGAGGCGAGTTTGGGCTACAGGAGACTGTGTCACAAACACAATTTACAAAGAAAACTACACCCATACTGGGGATGGTTACACACTTGTAAACCTCATATAATTCAGGGCTACATAGTACAATCCATGTCTAAAACTAATTAAATGACATTTTGCTATTAATTATACCACTGTATTGAAGGATAAGTAAAAGTTAGGTCTATATTGATTCTTATTAATCTGAAGATTTTCACCAAGTCATATCTGGCTAGCCTTATTCTACATTTTATCTCTGCCATGACTAATACCAATCAGATCTTAGTACCTGATACACTGTATTATGAAAAATGCAAACAGTGATGGTCGTGACAGAAAATATCACATTCTTTGTTTATTTCATTTTCACCGTAATGCTACAGAATATAGATATATATGTATATGTGCACACACGCATACACATGTGTGTGTGGTGCTGGAGATCAAACCCAGGGCTCCAGTGTGCTAGGTAAATTCTCTACCACTGAGCTATATTCCACAGTCTTTAATTTTTATGAAAGAAAAAACTACGCTTCAGCAAAAATACAGAATTTGCTAATGTCAAAACGGTCAAAGTCATTGAGCTGTGATTTGAATCCTGGCAGTCTTTCTTCAGTCATGCTCTTAACCACTGTAAGCATTTGAAATCGTGCACTTCGCCTACCACCAAACTTTATATGAAAGCATGGGCTTACAGAAAAGCATAAATGAGGAAGTCTTAATTTAAAAAAGAATTTAATTAGAATAACCCTTATTTTATGAGATTTCCCTAGTATTTTTCAACAAAATAGCAGATAAGAGGACTCATTACTTTGAAGCCATTCTGTAGTTTAAGCTTTACATTAATTGATATAGTAAATAGAAAGTAGGGAGATTTTATCAACATACTGCTATTACTATATGTAATATTCTCTGTGAATAAATAGCATTTTTACTTTGGTCATAGAAAGGGAAGTTGAACAAAATCTTTGTATGCAATAAGAGACTTTTAAAAATTATATACTTCTAGGTCTGTTTTTTAAGGGAAGAATAAAAGGAAAAAAATATTTGTTTTCTTTTAGGATTTGACAAAAATATTTATCTTTAATTTTGAAGAAACAAGGAAAGCTGTAGTTTATTAAGCTATTTTCAGAATTACATTAATTTGTATATTTTGTGCATTTTCTCATCATATAAATTTCTGAACCTTGTAAACTACATCCTTAGTAGAAGTCTTTAATAGTGCATTGAAAGAAATTTAACTAATTAAGAATCATGGGGCTGGGGAGATGTCTGTATAAAGTGCTTTCCATACAAGCATGAGGACCTGAGACTAGCTACCCAGTACCCATGTAAAAAAGCCAGGTACAGAGGCGTGCACTTGTAATTTCAGCATGGGATAAGGCAAAGACAGGAGGATCTCTGGGGCTTGCTAGCCAAACAGTCAAGCTAATCAGTGAACACCAGGTTCAGTGAGATTCCCTGTCTATAAAAAACAAGGTGGAGAGAGATTAAGGGAGACACCTGGCTTCAACCTCTGACATCCGAACCCCGCCCCCCCACCACCACCAGGCAAGAGAAGGAAAATTGGTATTGTGATTAAATGCAGGGTGGGGCTGGAGAGATTGCTCAGTAAAGAGTGCTTACTGCTCTTTCAGAGGACCAAACTTTAGTTTCCAGCACCCACATTGGGCAGCTCATAACCACCTGCAGCTCCAGCTCCAAGGCACCTGATGCCTTCCTCTGGCTTCAGTGGGCACCTGCACACATGTGACATTCACTCATACGCAGACATACACATAAAATAAAAATAAAAAATTTTAAATGCAGGGTGTGTTTTTTTAAATCACTGTTTCTTTGGTGTTTATAAAGATTTTATTTATTAACAGAAAGCAATTGAACTGAACCCTAAAGATGCTACTTCAATTCACCTTATGGGTATTTGGTAAGAAAATTTCTTTAATATTTCAGTGCTATTTCCTTATTTTATAGTATGTATAAATGCCTTATTTTACTATATATATATGTGCAAAATGAAGTACTTAAAATACTATTTAACAGAGTTGAGTGTTAAGTCCATTAAGTAGCACTTTGTATTGTTAGAACATACTAAATTTAACTGGACATGGTGGTGCATGCCTGTAATCCCAGTATTTAGGAGGCAAAGGCAAGAAGATCAGGAGTTCAAGTTCATCCTCACCTACACAGTGAGTTTGAGGTAGCCTAGGCTACATGAGACTGTGTCTCAGAAACCCCCTTCTCTACCTCCAAAAGAAAGCATAAAGTAAAAAGATCTTAAAACTTGTTATAGACCTTTAAATTTCCTTCCTTGGGAAAGACTATTCTCATTGACCATGCTAAGTAAAATTGCATTACTATAAATACTTTAGTAGGACACCATAGGAAGGTCTTTGTATCATCAAACTATATCAGATTGAAGCTTGATTAATCTGAGGAACAGTATAATTTTTCTTCCAATTTCATTGTGACTTTGTGTTCAGTATAAGTAATTATTTTGCATACAAGTGTTTTAAATATCTGCTGGTTAAGAGTCTTAAGATAGCAGGCTGGGTTGTTTCCTTTGGGAAAATAGTCTGCAGAGCTAAATATTCATTGTCATCTAAAAGTTCTGCATCAAACTCTTCTACAAAAGAAATGCTTTTCAGATTAAACTAACTTAATTACTGAGGATTAATAATCAAAGGATAGCCACTTAATCAGTAAGCAAACATGAGATACAGTCTGTCCAAGAAGTGTAGTCCTACTCAAAGATCTCAGATTTCTTCCCGTTTCAGAAAATTGTAAAGATTTTTGGATATTAATCATTTGCCCCACTCTTTTAAGAATGGATACAAATTTTTGGCTATTATTGTTATTTATGTATACTACATTTAGTTTTGTCATTAAAAATATATTAATTTTTTGTATGTCAAACATTGGAGTAATAGGCTGGTGTCATGCATGGAATAAGTCCTTCAACAGGGATGATGAGGCAGGAAGATTAGGAGTTTAAGATTAGCCTGGGCTACATAACACAACCCTATTCAAAAGAAAACCAGAACCAAATCGGAATAATGATCTTGTCTCAGTTGTAAAGAACAGACATAGTATCAGTACCTGGCACAGAGTGAGCACTATACTACTGCTTACTATTTACCTTTACTCACAAAGTAGACCCAAATCCTGCATCAGGTCAATCTCTAGGTATTAATTTCAGTATGAATATTAATCAGCAGTATTTCCTGTAAAGTTCAAATTGTTTAAAGTTATAGTGGAACATTCTTTTTATAGTATCTATTAAGATGTTTGGTTCTCTTAGTTAAAAAGGTACAATTTGAATTGTATAACAGCATAATGCTGTTTTATTCCCCTGTAGGTGTTATACATTTGCTGAAATGCCTTGGTATCAAAGAAGAATTGCAAAACTGCTGTTTGCAAATCCTCCTAGTTCCACCTATCAGGAGGTAGTATGATGTCCTTTGTTAAGTTAATACCAATTTCTTAACTACAGTACCATGCTACAGTGTCCACACATACGGAGATCTGATTCAGTAAAGGACTTGAACAAGTTTCTAATGATCCATTTCAACAATATCACAAAGGCTTACTCCTTACTGTCCAGGACTGGTGAATGCTTTTTTGTTGTTTTTTTTTTTAGGTGAGTGGCTAATAATTCTTTTATATTGCCATCTAATAGCTCATGGCTAAAATGGACCTTCATTTTCTATTTGAAATCTAGAATATGTAAAAGTCATAAAGCAGAATAAGAATAGAGCAACTGTTAACCAGTGTGTTCTAGGTATTCAATATAATAAAAGCCACTTATCTACTTATAAAAACATTACAAATTCTTTTGAGTATGAAAGGCTCATATTCTCCACATACTTTAAAGGCCTTTTACTTTACCTGTAAAAACAATAATTTGAAAGGGATTTGTATATAAGTGTAAGTTTTTTCCTTTGAACTGCCTTTTTAGCCTGTTGGATAAATTTATCTTGAGTTTACTACCAGTCATAAATTTTCAAAGTATGAGGAAATTGTCAATTGAAAAATTTCTCCTAATACTTCTCCTGTCATAATAAAGAGTATTTATTATTGCTTGTCCCTGGAATGTATAGTATATAATTTGATGATCATGAACATGGGTTCCATCCCCAGCCAACAATAAAACCAAACCAAACCAAACCTACAGATATCTGTGTGTGTGTGTGTGTGTGTGTGTGTGTGTGTGTGTGACAATGTATAACCTATATATTACTGAATAAATTCACTAATTATATCTAGTTTTTGCTAGAAGTTGCTGACCTAAGAGAAAGACAACAGGTAAATTACAAATGATCAATTTAGCTCTGTACACAGGATAGGTCAGTGCAAGTTCTAAATAGTTACCAAATTATTACAGAAGTGATCCTTATTAAAATCTAATTCTTTGATGATTTAATAGTGTTATATTGAGTTTGGCCATGTTAATCTCACTGTTGAACTGATCATTACTTTGTAACCACTTACTTCCTCTTTAATACTAGGAATAAATCTTTAAGAAAATGTTTTTTTTTTTTTAAAAAAAGAGTCTAATCATTTTCATTCTGTTGTGTTCTTTGTATTTTTAACAGGCCTTGAAATACTTTCACAGGGCTGAACAAGGTGATATTTTAAAATTCCAAGTATTAATATAATTAAAACTATATTAATCTTCAATATGTCATAGAAAATTTCAAACTTTTGCTACTTATTTTATGTGAGTGTTTTGCCTGCATGTATGTAAGTGCATCCATGTAATACGAGGCCATGGAGGTCAAAAGAGGGCATCAGATCATCTGGAACTGTAATTACAGATGTTGTTAGCCTCCTTGTGGGTACTGGGAACTGAATCCAGGTCCTCTAGAAGAGCAGTCAGTGCCCTTAATTGCTGAGCCATCTCTCTGTCCCCATAGAAAAATTTTAAAACAAAGATATTTATTATTAAATGTTGTATACTAGATACTGTAAAAGAAATTTTTAAATTTTTAATTAAAAAATTTATATATGAGTGTTTTGCCTGAGTGTATGTTAGGTGTACCATATTTCTGCCTGTGTGTGGTGCCTACAGAGGGCAGAAGGCAGTATCACATCTGGAACTGGAGTTATGGATAGTTGCTAGCCACCATGTGGGTCCTAGGAACTGAACCCATGTCCTCAGCAAGAGCAGTGCTCTTAACCACTGAGCCATTTCTCCAGTCATAAATTTTAAATTCTTTTTTAAAATTTAATTTTATTTATTATTTTTATGTGTATGAGTGTTATGTCTGCATGTAATGCCTGTGCAAGCAATGCCTGTGGAGGATAGAAGAGGCTGTCGGATCCCCCAGAACTGGAGTTACAGTTATTAGCTGCCATGTGGATGCTGGGATTCAAACCTTGGTCTTCTGCAAGAACAGTCAGTGTTCTTAACTGCTGAGCCATCTCTCCAGCCCCATAAATTTTAAATTCTTTTTAAAAATAAAGATCACCCAAGTAAGAATGGAGCTTAAATACGAAGCTAAAGTTCTGAAATGTTCACTTCATTTAATGTAATTCTTTTTTATGAGGAAGCTTGGACAAACTGACTTTCTAACTTGATATTATATAGTTAGAGGCACTTAAATGGAAACTGGTTAAAACCAGGCTGGTTTTTGCTATGTTGCAGAATACTGTATTCCTTTGTGAAAGTTTCATGTTTTTCTTACTTTAAGAGGACTACAACACTCTTGCTAGTTTAGCCTATAAATTTTCCCTTTAAAAAAAAAAAAAAAACACTGGGGCTAGGGTTGTAACTCAGTGGCACAGTGCTTTGCTAACATGCACAAGGCCGTGAGTTCAGTCCCCATCACTGGAAAAAAATAACAGCAAGGAGACATAAGTGTATGTTACCAATTATACCATAAAACCAATGTAAATATGTTCCTATAATTTTGGGGGGATAGTTCTTACTTCAGGCTGGCTGCTAAGTTTCGATCTCCTTCCTCAGTTTCCTGAACACTGGAATTAAAGGCATACATCACCATTAGTAAAATTTAGTCAGAAAAAATTAACACATATTCTTTGTTAACTTCTAAGCCCTATATACATACACTTAAACAATTTGATAATAAGCAATTTAGTTTTTAAAACTCTAGAGAACTGTTTGAATGTTTAATATTAATTTATAAGTTTTGGTTTATCATATTGTCCTTGATATTTTTTGCTAATGATATTTTACATATCACTATGAATTTAAGAATGAAATTTTCTCAAAGGGATTTAAAACTATAAAATAAACTTTAACCTTCTGACAGGGTTGGAGGTGCTGAATAAAGCATGTCCTCTTCTCATGGAGTTAAAGGAATCCAATCATTTATTAGGTTTCACCTGATCAGTCACTTTCTCTAAGTAAAAGTTTGCCCAAATCTACTTTAGAAGCTCCTCCTGTGTTAGCGACTTCTACATCTCCCACTTCAGCCTTCTTACTCCATACTCACAACATTTGTGTGTGTGTTCAAGGCTGTAAATATGGGTAAGATGGGGCGTTTGTCTTTTGGCCTCATTATTGCATCTTCAATGCCTCACATCTGATGCTTAGCAAACTTGCTAGATGAGGAAGCACATGTATAAGTCAATGCACACATCCTTAAAAATGTTTAAATCAAAGAAATTAAATGATTGAGTTTTATGCAAATAATATAAATTCTATGCAGGAAAAAGTATGCTTATGTTCTTTTCTTTTTTTGTGGTGAATATTGAACCTAGAGTCTGTTGTATGCTAAGCATGTCTATGACTAAGCTATGTTCTCACGCTCAGAAAGTATGCTTTGAATATAGATGGTCCCAGATTATTAGGAGGAAGCTATGTGGTGATACATGCCTATAGTCTCCAGGTCTCAGGAATATGAAGCAGAAGGATTTTGAGTTTAAGTTAGTTCCAGGCTCCCTTGGATTATATAGCCAAAACTTGTCTCAAAAAGAATTAGTAAAGTTAGTGAGAAGATTCTTTTATGCTTTCAATCATAGACTTTTTTTAAAATTACTTTTTATTTAACACTTAGTTGTACATTTTTTTTGGTCTTTTTGAGTTGTACATATATATAGGGCAGTGATAATTCAGTATATACAACATGTAATTATCAAATCAAAGTAATTAGTTATCTCCATTTCCAGCATTTACTATTTCTTTGTTATTAGGAAGTTTTCAACTCTTCTAAGATTTTTAAAATATATAAGCTGTTATAGTTTCCCACTGTGCTGTAGGTAGGTCTTATTCCTCCTTTGTAACTATAGTTGTGACTCCCTTATCCAGCTTCTCCATCCCTTCCCCTTTTCAGTTTCTAGTAACCACTATTCTACTCTCACATTCATAAGCTTTTTGTTTGTACAAGCCAATAATAGTCTTCAGCCTGTTAAAGTCCTATTCATCCTCCAAGATATTTATGTCTCAGTCAATTGTTTTCTTCTGTAGCTTCTAGTAATGCATTTAGTGTGTTCATGGTTCCCTCTATGCTGAAGTATAACAGACAGTTAGGAAATGTTGATGAAACATGTTGTCATAATTTCATTCATTCACTGAACCAAGTATATGTGTTTTTTTTTCTTCTACACTATTCTAGGCACTTAGGATACAGTAAGGAAAAGTAGTTTAAAAAAGAAATTGTTTTTTTTTTATAGCTTACATTCTATCAATACGAAGATATTTTTATAAAATTCTTAAAATGAGACATATATAATAAAGTACCTGTCCCATAGGAGAGGAAATATATGGTAATTACTTGTTATTTTCTTGAAATAACATTTGAACAAAAGAGAATTGTACTAGCCTAATCATTAATTAACCACACAATTTATTATTTAGACCAAAAAATTAAACCTATAAAAACAAAAAAACACCATTTCTCTGGAGCTAAATTTGTTTCTCCTCCTTATGTACAGTGGATCCAAACTTCTACAGCAAAAATTTGCTACTTTTAGGAAAAACATACTTGAAGCTAAACAACAAAAAGCTTGCTGCTTTCTGGCTAATAAAAGCCAAGGATCATCCAGCACACACAGAGGAAGATAAACAGGTAAAACATCTCTAGTAAGGTAAGACAGGCTTTCATTGAGGCATTATTAAATAAAAATGAACTGAGAACTTCTTTAAAAGCATGATTGTCTAAATGCATAGTACTGTTGAAAACACAAGTGTTCATCTGTATATTTATCCTTATGCTTTTACATAGCAAATCTTTAGTTACTGTCACCAAATGTTAGGAGCTGGCCAAGGAATGTTTATCCAAGATGAGATGCCCAAGAATAAGCCTGCTCAGGTTGGTTATAGACCCCTTTCTCACTTCATTCACTCTATCTTTACCATGGATGGATAAAGGATGGATAGATGGATGGATAGATGGATAGATGACAGGTAGGTAGATAGATAGATAGATAGATAGATAGATAGATAGATAGATAATCTGTTCACATACGATTTCTAAAATGGTCAGGAGGTGGAGATAGATGTGAGGTGGAGATTTGAGGGATGTGAACTTAAGTGGACAAGTTCCTAGCATTAAAAAGCACAAATTATAATCCTTTATGGAATGAATGGAACACAAATTTCAGGATGGAAAGATAGATTAAATAGGCAGAAAAATACTACTTGAGTATGGGGTTGCCACCACTGCAAATGATTAAAATTTTTAGCAACTGAAGCTTGAATGCCACACAATGAATGAATGTGAGACTCTATATATCATCACTACCAAGAAATTTCATTCATGTCCTATTTTGTTTTCTCAAAACTCCTAGAAACCATGTTTTATAAAGTTAAATTTCGCAAGTTAATGTCTAAGTTGTACTATTTATAATATTTTTTTTCATTTTAGATACAGACAGAAGCTGCTCATTTGCTTACAGGTTTGTGACAAGAACTGAGAACTTTTCAGAGAAGAAAACAACTTACCTAATTCCTTGCCTTTTCATTGAAATATAAAGATGATACATTAACCATAATAGTTCTATCACTTTTTTTCCACCTCAGTACTTTTTTTTTTTTGTCTTTGAGACAGGGTCTCCTTGTAGCCCCAGCTGTCCTGGAACTCACTATGTAAACCAGGCTGGCCTCGAACTCAAAAGACCTGCCTGCCTTTGCCTCGCAAGTGCTGGGATTAAAGGCGTGCACCACCACACCCGGCCACCTCAGTACTTTTTTTTAAAAAAATTATTTTTATTTGATATGTATGAGTGTTTTGCCTGTATGTGTATAAGTGCACCTGTGTTGTGCAATACCTGTGGAGGACAGAAGAGGGTGTTGGATCCCCTGGAACTGGAGTTATGGATGGTTGTTAGCCACCAAATGAGTGCTGAGATTTGAACCTGGATCTTCTGCAGGAACAATCAGTGCTCTTAACTGCTGAGCCTTCTCTCCAACCCCTACCACAGTACTTTTATGTATGAACAGTTAACAGATATACAAAATTCTAGGTTTCTTCACAAGAAACAGGATAAAAGAAACTATCATACTTTCCTAAGAGTGCTAGGAATATGTTTTCCTGGTTCAAACAGATTATTTTACATTAGGGACACCAATAGTAAGTACAGCATGGTATGAGATATCTCATTACTGATCACCTCAAGATGAGAGGTTTTCAAGAAAATAAAACTTTGTGGAACAGGTAGCAGATGGGGAAGTGGGTTTTCAAGTTGGAATTGTCTGAAAGTTTCTATCTTGGAGAGCTGGTGGAGTAGTTATGATGTTCAGAGTTCCTAGTATAAAGTGATGCCTGCAAAAGCAAAAAACTCAGGTCAGGAGATGACTGAAAATGGAGTGGTTTTCTTTATTAAATGTGGTATAGCCTCACAGACGGATTAAAATTTGTCAATAGACAAAACACAAATTATAATCCTCTATGGAATGAAAGGAACACAAATTTCAGGGTGAAATGGAAATAAATATATTAAATAGGCAGAAAAATACTACTTGAGTCTGGAGTTGCCACCATTGCAAATGATTAAATATTTTAGCAGTTGAAGCTTGAATGCCCCACACAGTGAACGAATGTGAGGCTCTATGTATAGGTATATTTTTCCCAAAGGACATGAGAGTTATAATAGTTTATTAAATTACTGTGAAGTGTGTAGGTGTGTGCTATTCCTGATTTATCATGTAAACTTCCAAACATAAACACTGGAAGAATATCCTGTCTGTTGATCTGGAATCTTTAACAGTTTTTAATCTTTTGCTATGTTCCATTTATATATGTATATATGTATTCATATACAATATATTTCTAAATCATTGAAATTGCAGATATTACACCTGTAAGTATTTTGGCTGCTTTTTAGCATGACATCTCCCAAAACAAAACAAAAAAAATACCTTAATATAAGCATTACATTTTCTAGATCAAGATATACTCAAGTTTCCTTAACTGTCCAAAAAAGTCTTCTATTTCTTGAAAACTGAATTTGATTTTTCAGCTTAGTTGATTTTAATAAGGAAAAATTCCTCCCACTTGTCTTAACAATCTGACTTTTGGGAGAGGCCAGTCCAGTTGTACTTCCAGTGTCCTTCATTCCAGATTGGCCTAATGGACCTGAGAACCATGGTTCCATTTTGTCCTCAGGGACTCCAATTAATTATATTTCATCTCTGCATTTCATATTCATCACTTTGAAAAATTTTTTAAAAACATTATTTTTTTATTTATGTGTATGAGTATATTTCCTGGATGTATATAAGTGCACCTGTGTAGTGCAGTGCCAGTGAAGGTCAGAAGAGAGCATCAGATTCCCCCGGAGCTGAAGTTACAGATGCTTGTGAACCACCAAGAGGGTGCTGGGAATCAAATCCAGGTCTTCTTCAAGAGCAGCCGGTGCTCTTAACCACCAAGTCATCTCTCCAGCCCCTACTGAAATTTTTAACATGTTTCATTTCCTAAGTTCATTTCTATCTTCTGTCTACCTTCTGTTTGGTTGTCTGTATTCTTTCCTAAATACTTGATAATCGTCTTCATTTTTGTTTTTGTCCTTGTCTTTACTTTTCCCCTCTTAACTTCCATTAGCACCCATCTCATGTTTCATTATTTGTGTCATTATAAATTTGGGCTTTTTTAATATTCAGTTTATTTAATTCACTTTAGCATATTATGCTAAAGTATTTCAGGTTTTTTTTTTTCTCCTAGTGTTGAGTAAAACCAGCTTCATGCACTTAATTCCAGACACTGCCCCACAGCACCTTTGACTTGCTCTTTAGAATGACTTTTATAGTATAATTTTTTTTGTTACCAGCACAAACAAAAAATGATGTCTAGAAAGTTGTTTTTATAAAATGAGGTATTTTTTCAGTAATAAAGCCTTTTATGGATCAGAGGCTGTATCTTCTGATGCTTTATAGAAATATAAAAATAATTTTTATTTTGAAATAAGATTCACAAGAAACTATAAAATGTAATACAAAGAGGTCCTGGGTACCATTCCTCCTTATACCTGTGGTAATGTATAAATATGATACATTACCAAACTAAGAAATATACTAGTATAATCTATAGGCCTTAATTCAGACTCTGTGTCACTTTTAGATATTCTACTTTTGTCTAGCTCTTCGTACCTTTATCATGTAGATTTTTATGACTGCCACTAGTCAAGGTACACACACATCTGTTCCATCATCTCAGACACTCTTTACAGTCATGCCTGCCATCATTCCTGACATACCACTAGTCTGCCATGAATTTGTTGTTTCAAGGATTTTAGGCAAATGGAATTTCATGGAATGTGATCGTTTGAGATTGTGCTTTCCCACTTAGCAAGTTGCTCTTACAGCCAACTAAGTTCAAACAGTAGTTTTAAGTGTTGAGTAATATCTTTTTTAGCCAACCAGAAGGTATTTAGTTTTTTCCTAATTTCTGGCTATTAAAAATAAGGTGCCGTGCATTCATGTTGATTGTGGCATTGTTTATATAGACAAGTCATGGAATCAGTCTAGATGTCACATCATATGGATAAAGAAAATGTGGTGTATATGCACAAAGGAGTTTTTTCCAGCCAAAAAATAGGAATTATGTTGCAGCAAATTAGAGATGATTTAGTTAAGCCAAATATAAGCTCAGACAAATATTGCATGTTTTCTTTATATGTGTAATCTAAAAACAAATTACATACCTAAGACATGAAAGTAGAAGGCAGACTACTTGGGAAGAAGGAAGTAATGATGGACCGGATATGTCAAGGTACACGATATACGTGTATGAAAATGTCATAATGAAACCCATTGTTTTGAACAAGGAATATTTGCTAATAACTGAATTTTTAAAAACTATGAATATGGGGCTGGAGAGATGGCTCAGTGGTTAAGAGCACTGACTGCTCTTGCAGAGGACCCCAGAACCCACATGGCAGCTATGAACCATTCTTAACTCCAGTTCCAGCGGAATCCAAAGTCCTCTTCTGACCTCTGCGACATTGCACGACATGGGTGCACTCACAAACATGCAGGCAATATACTCATACACATAAAAATGATAAATATTTTTTAACCCCCCCCCCAAAAAAAACAATTATGTGGTATGTTTTTATGTCACTTATTTTGCCTCTGGGAGAAGTGGGCAGAAGCACATGGGATTTGGTGTGCTTTTAAAAAACATTTTTAATGTGTATGAGTGTACTGCCTGCATGTATGTAAGTGCGTCCGTGTTGTGCAATGCCCGCAGAGATCAGAAGACAGCATTAGGTTCCCTGGAACTGGTTACAGATGGTTGTTAGCAACCATTTGAGTATTGGAAACCAAACCCCAGTCCTCTGCAAGAGCAGCCAGAGTGCTTAACCTCTGAGCCATCTTTCCAGCACTGGATCTGCATTTTTTAGTTTTTGTTTTGAATTTGAGAAGGCCTATTCACCAGGTGTTACATTGGTTCCTGATGTGTGCCCAAGGGTGACACTACTACTTCAGAAAATGCACCCTTCATCTCCATTATATTCCTTTTCTTGTGTAATTCCCACTTAATCTGTTTTTGTGTGCATTCCAAAGCTGATTTTGTTGTAAGTGGCTTATTGATCCCCATGCACATAGGATTTGTAGTATCCTATACTGAACACACTAGCGGCACAGGCAGTGGGTGATTACTTCCCTTTAAGGGTGTTTCCTTCCTTTTCTTGAGGATGTAAGAAACCTGAATTTGAATTTTTTTAAAAAATTTATTTATTGGTAGTGCTGTGGACGGAGGAACAGAGGGCCTCTGAACATGCAGGAGAGAAGGCTGTGGTCTTTTGTTTTCCACCCTCCTCCCTCCAATGTTTGGTATTGAACCAGTTCTTTCTTCTTTCTCCCCTTTTTGAGACAAAAGGTCTCACTATGTAGCTCTGACTGATCTGGAACTCAGTATATGTAAACCAGGTTGACCTCAAACTCACAGAGATCCACCTACTCCTTAAGTGTTAGGATTAAAGGTGTACACAGCCACCATGTCCAGCCTGTTCTCACTGCTTTACAACAGAATTTTTCCAGTGTGGACTGTGAACAGGCTTTGGAAGATATTACATGACCTGTCAGGGTTGTCTCATCTTAAAATAGGGATGATGAAAACAAAATACCAACTTTATCACAAGGATTAAGAGAATAGTTCATGTAAAAGGTATAATCAGTATTTTAATTGCATTCTCCTTAGTTGAATTTGGGAGTAGAAATTTTGGATTTATATGAAATCCCCAGTTGATCTTAAACATGATTTCTAATTGCAACAGATTAAGAAAAGTAGGGAATATTACAGGAGAACTTTTATTTTCTCATTCACATTCTTCAACAGGTGATTTGTTTTACTTCTGAAATGTCTACTAGATCATCTTATATTTAGATAAACGTTAGGACTCAATAAACTTAGAGCAGACTACCTGTGCTTGATCACTCAGAAAACTGTAAGCGGGAGCCGGGACTAGCCATCAGGCAAGGTTAGGCCTCAGAAAATGAATGTGTAGCAGTAATGTAGCAGAACATCTACACAGTTCTCTAAGAACCAGCATCTCTTAAAGTGACAGCTCAGGGCATGCAATTATAAGTTTTCAGGGAATCCCAGTGATAATTCCCTATTGCTTATCTGGAACTTCTCAGTTCAGAAGCAGTTTACCAGCCAGGGTCATTTTTAATCTGAAACATATGCAAGGCTGGCAATATAGCAGATATACATTAGTTTTCAGGAGGAGAGCTGGGTCAGTAATTGAAGCCAGTGGGAGAAAATGTTAACATTCTCACTTTCAACTGCTTAAGAAGTACAGGGGGAGAAAAAAACCAAAAAAAAAAAAAACAAAAAAACCAATGGACGGACAGCTGAGTTGATTGATGAAATTGTGTTAAGCCTATGATGAAATGATGCATAGGCTCAATGATGATGGTGATACGAAGTGTCACTATGATAAAGTAGCATTATTAACCTGACTCTGAGCTTTCATCTCTTACTGCTTCATGAGTTGTGTTCAGACAGCCTTGTGCAGTTTTTTTTTGGAGTTATTCCAACTCAGAGTAGGAATGGGAAGAAAGAGAGAAAGCAGGAGGTAGCGCACATTTCTCTGCTTTTTGATGACTGCTACTGGGTAGCTAAATCAAGACAAGTTTTAGGTCTGGAGTCTGTAATTGGGTATGAATAGAAAAAGGGCCTGATAGGTCTGCAAACTAATCTTCCCTGGAAAGTTGGTTTGATTTCTGTGGACTCTGTTACTGACACATGCAAACTTCTAACTACTAAAGGGATTAGCTCCCTGAAGTCCTACCTGAAAGCAACCTTGAACCATAGCTACAAAACTGGTAGTCAAATATCCCCACTGAACGATATTCAATTATTTCTCTCATTGCAGATTTATTATTTTACAGAATGATTTATGCAGTGCTTTTGAAGACTGGCCATCCTCTAATGTGTAACTTGTTACACATCAGAATTCTGTTTTTAAAAATTCTTTAAGCTTAAAAAATAACCAGAGCATCTGTAGGCAAGATTATGGGAAGGTAGTCTATTCAATTTAAGTGGATCACTGCTTTTATTTTGTCTTTACGAATTTTGAATGAAAATACAGAACATAATCTAAATATGTAGAAAAATAAAATGTTGGCAAACCCGTGTAGAAGTTGTAATTCTAAGAAGTGAAGTTAATAGTTACAAATTTTTTAAGTAAATGAACTTTGCAGTGCACATTGAAAGGATAAAAATGAAAATTAAAATGTTTTATGTTAATTAGGAAGCTATTTGCTAAAAGCAGAATTATCATTTACATCCGATTTTAACTGGTTTTATCCATCTTTGTAGCTCAATAAATTCCCTTATAATGAAAACCAGTGTTATTTGGAGAAAACTTGATCTACATAAAATTAGGAGGGGACACAGATTTTTTGTTGTTTTTTTTTTTTTTACGTGCTTACTGAATTCTGAAACAGTTTTCATGAATTTGAGAGGAATGAGAATATTCAAACATAGAAAGTCCTTAGTTTGAGTGCTTAAGTTGGCAATTTTTCAATCCATTTAGTTTAATTCCATCTGCTTCCATAAAACTAAACCTTGAGCACAAAAGTTCATTATCTTTTTTATATTCCTAAGTATTACATCAATTTATTATGAATTAAATTTGAAGAACATTACAGGTTTTAAAATGTAAGTACATAAATGCCTGGTTCTTTTAAAATCCACAAATACCTAGCATCCCAAAGTAACACGTAAACAAACCTGCTGCTCAATGAATCCTTTCCAATTGCTAACTAAAAACTATCAGATCTGAAACACGGCTTCCCTGTATGTTACTGATGTAACAAAGATGAGAAATTTACCTGTTCATTTAAAACAACTTAGCAAGTTGAAGCACTTGTCTTCAGAAAAGCCAGCAGCATTTTTAAATAAAGATTTGGCCTAAGCCCTAAATCCCTTCCCCAACAGCCATGCAGCTAAACACACTCAGGGGATGTAACATAAAGGAGAAGAACATGGAGCATTTTGCACTTTTCCCCTGGTTAGTAGAAACAAGGTAAAGCAAATTCAGATCTTTGTGAATGAATGGCTGTCATGTTTAATACTTTAGAGCTCTATAAAACTAGAGCCACTGTCATATATGTTTATATAGATATATATTTTTTAATAAATTCTCTTGCTTGCTTCAAAATTTAAGGATGATCTTTTTCCTGGTCAGTCATTTCAAGGGAACAATAAATAAAATAGAAAACAATGAAATGTTTTGCATATTTCTGTGGAAGAACAGAAAACATTTATACTTTGAGAGGTTCAGAAAATTAACTGTACAGAATGAACAGCTTATATACACTATCTGTGCAGTTTTTCTTGGCTGGGGTATTTAAATGCAAGAGCTCCTCCAGGACAAGAAGTCACATTCATTCTTGTCCAAATCCCTCTGTCTCTTCTATTGCAAAAAGAAGCTTTTCCTTTAGTTGTTCATAACTCTTATATGGTGGTAGATCCAAGCGATTAAAACTGAACAAAAACAAAAACAAAATCAGATGTTTTCAATGAAATAAATTGAAGCGATTTCCAAAACAGTATTCTTTAACAGCACATTAAAAAGCGTAATACTATATGTAAAAATTTTTGTCAAACGTATTTTAACAATTTAATATTATAATTATTAGTATATTAACGTCTAAATTTCCTACAAGAATCTATTCACATTTAAGAAGATATATTTTAATGTTTTCCAGAGAATTATAAGTAATTGTAGCAATATGAATAATGTCTAGATTAAAAAAACTCAGTTTCCCTTTTCTATGCCATTGGTCATGAGTCTCCATAACTTTTCTTTGGTTAAGAATTCATTTATTTGTTTACTCATTCATTCATTTATTACTTATTTTCTGAGAAGTTTTTATGAAAGATGTTCCAGTAGCTGGTAGCACAGTAATGAAAAGTCCTAAGTCCCTTCACAGAATTTATGTTCTGGATAGGGACAGTTAATAAACACTTTTGTCTTCTCAAATAATCTCTCCACATTAGATTATAATCTCTTATAAATGGACAGTTTTTCAGTCCTACCAGGCTCAATTCCTTCTGAGACTGAATGATGGGAAAAAATACTGAAAACTAAAAGGATAACATTTGATTCTCTAAAATATGGCACTGACTGAAAGCATCAGACTCAGGTCCATGGTTTTGATCTCTATGGTGTTAGTGGCTCAGCAAAAAAAACGAGGGATCAAAACCTTTCTGTATCTTCATTTCCTTAATGTGGACATTTGTCATCTGACCCTTTGCCCCACTCATGTAAGAGTTAGGAAAGCTGAAAATTAAGAGCCTTTAGAAAACAGGAAGCAATTTCAACAGTGTTAATGCATACTATCACTAACATAGTACTTTATATTTAAAAAAATTAAATATATTGATCATAGGAATTAAGACCATATATTGCCCTTCACCTTATACTGTGCTCCAAGAGAGAGCATGACAGTGATTGAGGTCAGGAAAAATTCATTTGCAATATTGTCAGTACTATACCAGACCATAATTTCTCACATATTCTTCACACAAAGCCTCTGCCAAATTTTGTTCTGTTTACTAAACCTCTCCATTCTTCTCTTAGTCATTTATATTGTCACTATATCCTCATATATACTTCTCTATCTTCTATATCTTTAATCTGTACCATTAAAGAATTTCCTGCCCTACTCACCTTGTGACCATTTATTTTCTCCACATCCTATGTAGCTTTACATCACTACCAGAGGCACCTTGCTAAAAAGACCCACTAGCTTACACCACTCTTAGAAACTACTTGCTGCTAGGGGCGCAGAGGGTGAAAGATGCTAGATGGAAGCCTGAGTTCTTTATCATAACCTTTTTTTGTAATTTATTTTTTAAAGCATAACATATACTTCGTGATCTCTGTGATCATCTTCTGACTCTCTGACCTAGAATAGCCTGTGTATGAAAGTCTCTGTTCACGAATTCTGCCCAGATGTTTCCTCAAAGTTCACCTACAGCATCTTACATGACTGATGCCATCCTTTCTGAGGCACACCTTGTCCAGCTATGCAGTCTTTCTGAACTTCTTACATGTTTTTAGCGCTTCATTCACTAAAGGCTTTGGCTTAGAAGACCTGTTTCATAATATTCATGTGGATGACAAACAATGCCACGACCTCTCCCTTCCTTGGTCTCACTTTCAGTGACCTGTTCTATTCAGTTACTGACCCTCGCTAGGATCTTATCTTTAATTTCTCTGGCCTTCTGTCAGTCCAGTTTATTCCAATGAAAACGCAAGCCTATTGAACCAATGCTCTTTTACCACCCTATCCTATCCTCAGCCTTTTCTGGTCTTCATGTTTTGTTTATTCATAGATTAATCGTTTTATGAGGTCAAGTCCTCCACCATTATAACTATTACTCTATGAACAAATAGTATGTATCCTGAATTGACTAATCAAAACTTGAATCCTGGATGAATTCAACCTTTTGCTTTCTTGTTTCTTGTACCATAACAGATTACATTTTCCAGGGGAAGTCATTAAAATCCAGTATTATCTAACACTCAAGCCATTTTTCTCTAATAAATACTCATCTATTCTCTGAAAACTCCAAATTCTTTCTCTTAATGCTTTTCCTAGCTGGCTGTTGTGATACACACCTATGATCCCGGCACTTGAGAATCTGAGGCTCGAGGATCACCATGAGTTTGAGGCCAACATGGGCAACACAGTAAGTTCTAGGCCAGATTGGGCTACACAGCAAGCTCCTATCTCCAAAGAGTTTTCCTTCACTCTTAGCCAATGATCTCACCATATATTTTGAGAATAAGGAAACCTAGAGATAACTATTTTCTTTTTACAACATCTAAAATCTAACTCCTCTTCACTATTATAACCACATCTCTACTTTCTACTGCATCTGCTGCTTTAGGCCAGAGGTGCTCAAATTTTTTGGTTGCAGAAGTATTTATGCTCTTAAAAATACAACTCTGGGTGAGACAATGTGAGAGATAAATAATGCCTAGCTAGTTTTGAAAACGAGAGGGAACCATATTACTCCTACAACCTACTGACAAATTATACATAGCAGATCAAGAAATGTATGTCTAGGTAAGCTTTATCTGAGAAAGGACAGTTTTTGCTCCTTGCCCTCCTAGGTCGACTAGTTCCAGGGGACTATGAGCATCTCTCAAAATGCCCTGTAATTGTGGTGGGTCACCTGTCCTCTTGATCAAGGAGGCCAAGGAG
>NW_008334762.1:604935-641189 GCF_000622305.1 Nannospalax galili | reverse complement strand
AGTCTACAAAGAGGAGGGTCAACACAGAGGAATCACTTCCTCCATGCTTCCTAGCGAAGCCAACCACGGTCGAGCAGGACCTTTGACTTATCTTCACATAGGCGGAACTGGTAAAGAAAGGAGCCAGGGGCTCCTCCCAAGCCCATGTGATCTCTGAGGAACAGGTCCTCAAACGACCTTAGAGTAAAAATAAATTGGTTTATCAGGGCCAACTGTATGGCCTTAAACATCCAAAAGGAAAGTATACCCAAAGATTAAAGGGGCCAATATAATTTCTTAAGAGTCCATATGCATAGCTAAAGGCTACATAACAAGCAACAATGCCAACAACTTATTGAGTTGTTGGCCAGGGTGAACAAAGGGATTCCCAAATAGTAACCCAGCACAGAACTGGGAAAATGAACAGCAGACCCTAATCTTATCTAAAGGAGTATTGACAACTGATTGCTGCTCAAAGAGGAACAGCTGACCCTCCTAAAACAAAGACCTCTAGATAGGCTGACTAGATTCACCAGAAGGGCAAGTAGTGGGGAATGGCTGGGGGTGCTGACAACACAGCAGACAGTAGCAGGGATATCAGAATATAAGAGCTCTAGTCGGGGGAGGGAGGCTATGGGAGGGTGCCAACTGGGAAGTGGGTGTATAGTCGAATAATATGGTTTGGGATGTTCTGTGTGATACACACACAAAAATTTTCAAAAAATATATTTGAGGAGGAAGAATGGAAATGTACATCATGCTAATTAGTAGAGGTGATAAACATTACCATTAAAATCCACCCAGTGACTTCATAGACATACACAGGTGCCAATGGTCCAAGTGTAACTGATTATGACTAGTGGTAATCAGATGCACACAGATTAGAGATGCATGCGCCAACATCTCAGTGTTAGTAGCAAAAACAATGAGTCTGCAAGGAACAATATATTCTAAAATGAAATGGAGACCTTTTTTAAAGGTTAAAAAACTCATTCAATTTTTCATCTTACAGGGCTTATACTGAGTTCAATACTGTATAACTGTATTTACTGTGAACCTAGAAACTTGCATCCACTTGTGAAAGAAATGTACTCTTGCTCTGGAGTATGTTACTGAATATGTTAAAGCTGTAGTGAAATGCTTCCTCTAATCATGTAGTAATTAAAAAATTTTAAAAATGATTAAAAAAATAATTAGTAGATGTGAAAAACATTACCTCATTTAATTTTATGTCTTATAGGGTTTATACTGAGTACAATATTGTATAACTGCAACAATTCAACTGTAAACCTAAAAGTTTACAGCCAATTTTGAAAAAGATGCATCTTAGCTCAGAAAATTGTTATTGAATATGTCAGTGCTGTTGTAATGAAATGTTTCTTCTAAGTATGTGGTTATTAAATAATTAATTGGAAAAAAATACAACTCTGAAGGGCTTGCATTTACTTTTGCAGCTGGCTGTTTTCTTCTTTGAAGGACTCTAGCTGTTTCAATGTGCTTGCTCCAGTGAGTTTCAGCTTAGCTTGGCTGAATTTTATCTATTGATACTACATTAGAATTGAGCATCATTTTTTTCTTTCCTTTTATGAAGCAGGTCCCACTTCGTAGCTCTTGCTGACCCAAAACTCACTATGTAAAATAGGCTGGTGCACATTAAATAATAAATATATGAAAATCTGGGTTCAGTTTATGGAAAACATCTCACAAATACTTAGAAAGTGGAGATATACTTTAGTCATCTTTTTAGATAAGATGATTTTATTATTTGACATTATATAAAATGACAAATTTATGCATAATCTGGGTCCTGAAATCATCAAAGAACATTTTTATACTTTCTGTAAAATCTGGTGAACTTCGAATGCATCTTTTTACCAGACATGATTTTTGAAACACTATTGGGTAGTCATAGAAAGTGTTATTTCACCAAGTTACAGTTCTAGATGTGCATATACTTAACTAAATTAACAGGAAAATTTTTATTTGTTAATACCACTTATTAACAGTCTTAGGAAGTGATCAAGCTCATGGTAGTATGTGTGAATTTTCAAAAATTCTAATTCATGCTAGAAACTTCAACTTTTAGCTGTATGTGGTGGACACATGCCTATAATACCAGCACTTGGGACACTGAAGCAATTAAACCAAGAATTTAATGTCAGCCTGGGCTACACAGCCAGCTGGAGCTATTTAACAAGACCCTGTCTCAAATTAACCAGCCAACCAAAACCAAAAAACCCATGAAAACTTGCCATTGCCAATAAATGTGTTGTTTTGTTTGAAGTGATATGTTTACTTTGTTATTTCTCAAAAACAAAACCCCACCAAATACTAAATGAATAAGCCTGACTTGTTATTCTTTCAAGTATAGGCTTGTATGAAAAGACAAGTTAGTTCAGCTTTTGACTCAAACACCTGCCTATGAATGAAATGTTCCTTCATTCTCTGGTGAGTAGAAGTGCCTCATGCAAATTTAATACTTTACCCTACATAATGTTAAATAGACATACATTGATTGAAAATAGTGGAGTAGATATAAGCAAGACTGTTCTACAACCCCACAAATCTATCCGTTACTTAAAAAAAAGAAGCAAGGCACATGGAAAGGTAAAGGGTGATCACGGTGAACAGACTGTGAAAGAACAGATAAAATAAATACTGAACATCACATTTATATAAGGGGAATAACACGGTAACCTACAGTACTGCTGAGCTGAAGAGTAGGAGGAATACTGCCCCACCCCTCACTTTTGATCCTTAAACAAAACAGAAAAAACTTCTGGAAGTAAAGAAGAGAAAACAAAATTTTGAATGAGAATAACAAGATGCATGTAGCAGACACCAGGGGATCACCCACTATCCTGGTTCTGCAACACTACTGGGTCAAGGATGGAGCAAATCCTTAAAGAAACTGCAGTCAAGACACTTGGGAGAGAAAAATGTGCAAAGCCCATGCCTCTGCTCGCTAGAAGACAAGAACTATAGGACCACAGAACCCAGTGACACCTCCATGGGGAGCCAATCTAAGCTGAAACTCACTGTAGCAATCGAATTCAAGATTATGGACACAAACAGCCAAAGTCCTGCTAAGAGGAAAACTGCCAGGTGCAAAAGTAAATACAAGCAGCAGCTGGGACCTCAGATACTGAAATGTGGGGGGAAGAGGGGTGACCAGCCAGCACACTAGGAAAGCAAGAGCTGTTCAGTAAGTTCTCTGAAGTGACACCCCATGCAGAAATCTGACAGACTCCTAAGGGGATAGCTAGTGTCTGCTGATATGGGTAGAAATTCAACCATACAGTCAATCTTCATCATTCTCACTGAGAAATTGCATAGCCACCAACACATCTGGCCAAACAGGTTTGAATGGAGACACAAGACTGACCAGGCTATCCCACCAGCAGAGGTAAATATATAAGATATCTAAGGGAGGGGACTTGCTTTCATAGTATTAGAAGATGCTATGTAATCTGCTAAGTGAGAAAAGCAATCAATAATTATACCCATCTGTAAAACATATAAACCACAACAATGACTGGCCAGGCCAGATATCCCCAATGCTGTGATAGTGGGATTTTTATTCTAGGGGTGACCAATAGCTGTGTCTAATTAGACTTAAGTCCTGCTCAACAGCATGGAATTCATGCCAAGTGCAGTAAACCTAGCCAACTATCAGTGGCTGGAGAGAACATAGTCTATAGTCCCTAAAGGAGAACCTACTCTTCCCATTTTCCTAAACCAATATAATTTCTAGCTGTATTTTAAATACTGGTCCTTATAACCACAGATAAATGTAGCTCTCACCCCTTGTGCTGGATAGCTTCAGTTGTCAACTTGACACACTTGGTTAAAGAGAACCTCAATTGAGTAATTATTTCCATTGGATTAGCCTGTGGCCACGTCTGTGGAGTATTTTCTTGATTGTTGAGTGATGTAGGAGGGCCCAGTCCACCATGGGAGGTGCCGCCCCTGGTGCCCTGTATTATATAAGAAAGCAAGCTGATCACGGACCAGAGGAGCAGGCCTTAAGTAAGCAGCTATCCTCATTCATGGTCTTTGCTCCAGGTTTCTGCCCTGAGTTCCTGCCTTGGTTTCCCTTGATGATGGATTGTGCTTGTAAACCAAATAACCCCTTTCCTTCCCAAGTTGGTTTTGGTCAGTGTTTTTATCACAGCAACTGAAAGCAAACTGCCCCTTATCAGAGAAGCTTCTTTATGCAGTAGATGGATACCATCACAGAGATCCACATAGTTGAAAATGAAGAAAGTAAGTGACCGTGGGGTGCCCAGCCCCAGCTGGTCCATCTACAATGCATCCCTACACCTAAATCTCAGAGTAAATCACAGGAGGAGGAAAGATTGTGAAAGCCAAAGGACCAGTATGCCTGCTGCACACTAGTGGCCGCTAGACATAACATGGAAGTTGCACCCATGAAATCTCAACATTATGGTTGCTTAAACCATAATGACACCAGTCAGCATGGCAACGTGGATGGGGGAAATTTCACAAGGCCTCACCCCTAGATGACGAGCTACAGGCAACTAAAGGGTGCTATTAAGGGGAAAGTCAGTTTTTTTTCCAGGGATGAGCCCGCTGGTAGGTTATCCAATCCCAAGTGGTCAGCCCTAAACACATGTACATAGGAACAACACTAAATGGACTCAGTAGGTTATATATAGGTATGTGTATATATACACACATAACATTAACAAGGAAGTCAAATTTGAGAGGAAGTGGGGCAGGAGTTGGAGTGGGGAGAGGGATGGTGGAAATGTAAACACAGTACTCATATAATACTCTCCAAAAATCTCAGGGAGGGGAGGGGCATTCTCTGATATTTTAAGCAAAAAGGGCATTTTTTGACTGATTATATAATCCTTTACTCTTGTACTTGGTTTGGTTTTTATACTGCTCAAACACGCTGTATGATTACTTGGTTTCTTTCCGTACTGATTCTGTTGTGTTCTCTGTTTCTCTACCTACAAACTATTTCCCTCCTATTCCTACTTCATCTTTTTTTCTCTCTTACCCATCCACTCCTTTATATACTTACTAATTATAATTTTCTACAGTTTTAGTAATCCTCATACCCTATTTAGACTAACAGTTTCCTAACGCCTCACTTCTATTTATTTGTCTCACCTTTATTATTTCTCTATTGCTCATACAATTCCCAGTCTTACTCAGCTTATTTTCTTTTCATTCCTACTCTACAACTAATTCCCTAATATAGATTGTATTATCCTTGTTCCTTTACTCCCCCAAAGTTACTGAAATTAAGGAAGCAATTATTCTTAACCAACTGTTATGAGGTCTATTCATCACTTGGGGTTGCTACTGCATTAGTATTCTATTCCTCGAGTGGTGCTGGAGATCATGCCTGGAACTATTAATATGCTAACTAGTTTAGGTACTAAACTATACCCACAGTCTGGAGGGGAGGAACAACAACTCAACACTATTAAAACCTAGTCCCACTTGACTGTAGCAAATACTTCAACTGAAAGAAAACAGATGACGAAAAATCCAATCACTATCCTATTCCCAGATGTATATAAATCCCAACAAACAAACATGACAGCATGGCTCCTTCCCAAATCACCAATCCCCTAGTAATGGAGTCCAAAGAGTAACAGAGTCTAATCAAATGGCATAGAATAGCAGGTTGGATTTAAAAACAGCCCTCATGTATTTGTTGCTCTCAGAAACATACCTCACTAATACAGACAAATACAGTGTACAGTAAAAGGATGGAAAGACAGTCCAAGCAAACTGAGCTAGAGAAAAAGCAGGTATAGCCATACCAGTATCTAACAAATTAGACTTCAAAATTAGAAGAGATAAAGATGGTTATTTCATATTGATAAGGTCACAATCCTTTAACAGGATATAGAAACCCTAAATTAAGTACACACCAAACATCAGTGCACCCAATTTCATAAAACTTTACTGAAAATAAAGGTACAGACTGACCTCAACTGAGTAATAGTGGATGGCAACAGTAGCCATTCTCACCATCAAACAGCTGACCCAGGCAAAAAAAACAACAAAGAAACATAAGAGTTAAATGATACTGATACCAAAGATCAAACAGACTTAATAGACATCTAAGGAATATTCTACCCAAAGATTGTAAAATACACATTAAGGTAGGCATGGTGGCTCACACCTTTAATCCTAGCACTCGGGAGGCAGAGGCAGTGAGTTCGAGGGCAGCTTGGTCTACATAGTGAGTTCCAGGCCAGCTGGGGCTATAGAGAGACCCTGTCAGTTAAGTTTTAACAAATACAAGAAAATTGAAATAACTTCTATCTAATCACAGTAGGATAAAACTAGAAATCAATAGCAGAACAAGCTCCAGAAAATATGCAAAATCGTGACACTGAACAATACAGTATCAAGCAATGAAAGGGTCATTGATGAAATTTTAAAATTCAAAAATATTATGAAAATACAATGTAACAACTTGCAGCAAACAATGAATGCTGCTTTAAGGGGGAAGAGTATAGTTATAAATGCCTAGATTAAAAATGAGATCTCAGTAACTTAATGATACATTTTTGGATCCTGGGCCCTGGAAAAACAAACCCCAAATCAGTAGATGGAAAGAAATAGTAAAGATCTAAGCAAAAATCAAAGAAATTGAAATGAAAAGCAATACAAAGGTCCTCTGAGAGTTGGGTGTGATGGAGCATACCTTTAATCCCAGCACTTGGGAGGTAGACCCAGGCAGATCTCTGTGAGTTCAAGGCTGGCCTAGTTATAGGGCATTCTAGACCAGCTAGGGCTATGGGAAGACCCTGTCTCAGAAAAGACCAAAATTAAAAAACAGGTCCTTTGAAAAGATCAGCAAAAAAAAACAAATCCTTAGCTAAAAGAGGGAAGACCTAAATTAATAAAGAGGTAAAAAGGTAAATGTTACAACAGATGCCAAAAAAATTCAGAAAATCATCAGGGAGTATTTTATAAACCTATACTGTACTAAATTGGATAACTTAGGAGAAACAGATAAATGTCTTAACATATATGACTTACCAAAATTAGACCAAGAGGATATAAACAATTTCAATAGATTAATCAAAGTTTCCCAACTAAAACAAGTCTATGAAAGAAGCAATAGAAGAAGGAAACAAAAGGATACAGATAGGAAAGGAAGAAGTCAAAGTATCCTCATTTGCAGACTCCAGGAAAGCAAGGATGTACAAAATATGCAACCCAGTAATTTAATTCCTTACATTAACAGACTCAAGGACAGAAATCACATGATCATCTCAAGAAGTAGAAAAGGCCTCTCACAGTACAAGATCCCTTCAAAAGAAAAGGCCTGAAGAACCTAAGAATACAAGCAACATACCTCAATATAATAAAGGACTGAAAATGACAAATGTTCAGTCAACATAGTAAATGGGAAAAATCCAAGCATTTCCACAAAAACCAAGAGACATGAATGTCACTTTCTCCACTTCTATTCAGTACAGTTCCTTTTAGACTTAGCCAGAGCAATAAAAGAAACAAAAGGATACAAACAGAAAAGGAAGAAGTTAAAGTATCCTTATCTGCAGACAGTATGATCCTGTATGTTGAGACCATAAGAACTCCATGAGAAAATACTTAGAACTAAAACACTTTCAACAAAGTAGCAGAATTCAAAATCAGCACACAAAAAGCAGTAGCTTTCATTTCTAGTAATAATGAACTTGCTAGGAATGAAATCAAGCAAGCAGTTTCACTCACAATAGCTTTAAAGCAAAACAAAAACCAACTACAAATAAACCTAGCCAAAGAAGTGAAAGATTTTACCATGAACATTTAAAAATACTGATGACAGAATCTGAAGAAGACCCTAAAAAATGGAAAACCCTCTTATGCTCATGAACTAGTGAAATAAATATAGTGAAAAGGGCAACAATACTGAAAGCAATCTACAGATTTCATGTAATCCTCATTGATATTCCAAGGCATTCTACACAGAAATAGAAAACTCAATCTTAAAATGCATATGAAAAGCGCGAAAGAGCTCAGATAAGCCAAAGCAGTCCTAAGCAGAAAGAACAATGCTGTAGGTATCACCACACCCAATTTCAAGTTACACAGCAGAGTAATAATAACAAAAACAGCACAAAAACAAACATATGCATCACTAAAATTATAGAATACCCAGAAATACACCCACACAGCTAAAGTCACCTGACTTTTAATAAAAATTCCAAAACTACACAGTGGAGAAAAGATAGCTTCTTCAACAAATAGTGCTGGCAAAACTAGGTACTCCTATGTAGAGAAATAAAATTAGATACATATTTCTTGCTCTTTACCTACTATCAATTTAAAATGGATCATATACTTAATGTAACACCAGAAACTTTGAAACTGCTAGAAGAATGCATGGGGGAAAATACTTCACTATAGAGGATTTTCCTGAAAGGACTCCAGTAACTCAAGAAAAGAAACCAAGAATTGATAAACAGGATTGCATGAAATTAACAAAGCTCTGAAGAGTAAAGGAAACAAATGAGTGAACAGACAGTCTACAAAATGGAAGAAAATCACTGCCAGCTATACACTATGACAGAACTTATATATATATATGTGTGTGTGTGTGTGTATGTGTGTGCATATATAGATATAGATATAGATATAGATAGAGAGAGAAAGCCAAACAACTGAATTCATGAAATAAACAGACCTCTAAACATGAAGTAGAAATGGTGAATATAGAAAAAAATGTTCAACATCTGCAGCCACCAAGGAAATACAAATTAAAACCACATTGAGATTATTCTTCACCACAGTCAGAATGGCTATCATGAAAAAAAGAACAAATGCTAGTGAGGATGTGAGGAAGGCAGAACCCTTATATACTGGTGGTGGAATAATCTATCCACTATGGAAATCAGTATGGAGGTTTCTCAAAAAACTAGGTCATCATTAGAACTACCATATGATGACCTAGTTACACCATTCCTAGGTATGTACCTAAAGGTCTAAGTCAGCATACTACAGTGATTTTTGTATATCTTTGTTTATTTAAACAATATTCACAAAAGCCAAGTTATAATAGCATCAGTCTATATCAGATGAATGGATCAAGAAAATCTGTAACAGTTTTATTACACTATAAAGAACAAAATTATAATCATCTGCAGGAAAATGTACTCAGAGATCATCACATTAAAGTAAGGCTCAGAAAGACAAATAGCACATGTCCTCTCATTTATAGGTACTAGATTATAAGACATGTATATAGAATATGAAAGTCGATACAAGACTGCAGGAATAAAGGAGTAATAGAAGGGGGTAGGTAGAGAAAGGGGAAGTACAGGGAATGAACTTGGTCAAAATACATGGTATACTTATATGAAAATGTCTTCATCAAACCTCACCACTATGTACAATGAATATACACCGATAAATTTAACATAAGAAAAGCCTAAAGCATCATTAATAAATTTAATAATATTCAGTTATTTAGTGCTTCATAAAGTACTGGCTTTTTTTCTTTTTTTTTTTCAAATAGGTGTTGCTGAAGAATATAGGGAACAGCATGGTACTATTGCTTTTATTTCTCCTAAGGTACTAGTAAGTTTTAGTCACTATTATGTCTGCACTACAACTATAAAAACCAGAACAATAAAAAGCCAAATCATAGCTTCGGATGAAAATGGTTTTGATGTCCGCTTATTCCGAAGCTCTCATTGGTTTGGCTGATATAACATTCATGTAACTGGTTCCCTGCATTTTTACTTTTTCATCCAATCCTTTCACTACACTGTGACCAGAGGATTTTTCTTGAACCCCATTATTTGCTATTTCTAATTCTTCAAAGCTTTTAATTTTCCTTTTACTGAAATTTATAAATTGTTTGTAGGAGTAATAGGGGCTAAATTATGTAGCCCTCCCACCTGCATTTCCCAATTCTTTTCATATCTTCTGGTTCACTAAGTTCCAATCACATCATCAGTTTTTACTTCTTAAAAAAAAAAAAATCATACGTTAGGGTTTTTGCTTTCTTTAGAATTTCTGTCCAAAGAACTGTCTTCGATTTCTTCCCACACCATACTGTTTATTAAACTTAAAGTAAACATTACCCTTTCTCAGAAATCTCGCTGACTACTCCAATCCACAGAACATTCGTTCCAATGATTCTTTATTACAGTATTCTTTTGCTTTCTAGTTGTTTATCTGTTTCTCTTTTGTGCTCTATCAGAGTTGGAAAGCTTATAAAAGGCAAGGAGAAATTCTACTCGTCACATGAGGAGTAATCTAAATATCTGTTGAACCAATGGAGTCCTTTCTAAGTATTTCTATTAACCTGCAAAAACTAATTCTAAAACATTTAGTATAAAATGCTCTATTAGCCTGCTCTCAAAGATGAAATTCTGACTATGAATAAGTAGCTATAATGGATCTTATAAGCTTCCAAAAACAAAAGAAAACTCTGGCATTCACCTTCCTATTTAGGATTACTGAACTTACCATGTATGGCTTCTTGGTAACCAGGTGTCTTTGCCAACTTTTTCAATACAAAACTTTTGAGGCCCATTACTTCCTAAATCAGGGAAATAAGACAATATTTATCTGGTTACCCCTGTAAATTTTTTTTTATTTTGACAAGTTAGATAATAGAAACATGCCACATTTGTTATACTCTGATACATAAATTCATAATATAATCTGCTTCTGCATGGGAAAGCCTTTTGGTGCTGCACAGTTACTGCAATAAGAATTACATTGACAGAAAGTATTTCTACAAAATGTTCCTGTCTTCACAATCACCCTGTGCCATAAAACAAGAGCCATCTAGGCTCTATAAGGAAACTTATTTTTGTCTCACAAATGCCTTTGATTTTAACCACTCAGGTTTCCCCCTGTATGGTAGAAGTTTTACATAATAGCCCAGAATAATAGTCCTTCAATTTAAGTCTATTGTATATCTAATGGCCATTATGACAAAACTATTTTCAGAGAAACTACAGTGAATCTGCATTTACCCATGAGCTCGGCAAATCCTCCAAGAGGTAAGCGGCAGGTTCCAGTGACAAACTGCAATAGTCGCATTCTTACTTCATTATCAGTCTCTTTCACAAACTATAACAACAACAACAACAACAACAAGAAAAAAAAAAATCAAATGTACTTTAATATAAAGTAATGGCCAAATTCTCATTAGTAATGAAGAGTGGACAGCTGAAGAAGTTAAAACTATATTTAACAAATTGATTCAGATGATAATGTGATAAAAAAAATGGTGTACAATTTACCATTTAAGTATACCGTAGCTCTTATTTCAGTTAATCCTGACAATATTGCACAATGACCTGCCACTATTATTATATCTATCACACTGACAGGAAATCGATGAAAGGCTTACAAACATTAAGTTACTTGTCTACAGTAATATCAACAAGAGGTACAACTAGAGTAAAATTCTTTTTGATTATAGCTTACTGGCGATCTCTTCCTGAGGGCCCTGCCCCATGTATTTCTCATTTATTTTGACTTCACAAGTCTGAGGCAGCTATGATTGCTAGTAACCTCACTGTACTTCTAAGGAAATGGAGGTCTGCAGAGTTTAAGTAATTTATCTTTCCAGACTGCTAAAAAGTGGCAGAACTGGCATTTTGAACCCAAGTTAAAGTGAGCTCTAACCTACAATTAAGCCCAGTCAATCACCCCTCCCTTCTAATCTACAAAAACAAATAACCACCCTGATACTGCTTTCCTCAGTAGTTTGTGGTTATGTTCTCCTACTATTCTTCCAACTTTCTATGTTCTTCACTAATATCTGAAAAACCAAAGCACACATTTCTTTAAAATTAACTAGTCTGCTGACAAGTTCTTTTAAAAGAGGGTTGTTAATAGGAAATAAGGTAAAATATAGATTAGGTTCATTTGGATACAACAGAAAGCCAGGAACTTGAGAGTGCAGTTTGAGAATAGAAATTTTAAAACAGTGGATACACCTCGGTGGTTAATTTTCAGTGTTGACATTAGTGGATTAATTAAAAGTCTAGGGCATTAGTGAGCCACACCTTTGGGCTAGTCTGTGACAGCGATTCCAGAGAGAATTAACTTAAGGAAGAAGACCCTCCCTGAATGAGGGTGGTACCATCCCATGGACTAGGTCCCTGACTGAATAAAAAGGGGAAAAGGAGCAAGCCCCCTCTACTTTCTGAGCTTTATGGCAATGATCAAGCTTCCAGGGTCACAGCTGTGAGCCACTCTTGACATCATGCTTTCCCTGCCGTAATAGCTGGTGGTACTCTCAAACTGTAAGCCAAAATAAGTCTTTCTTCCTTAAACTGTTTTCTTGTCATATATTTAGTCACAGCAATGAGAAAGTGGCTAAATAACAGCTAAGCTAACCATAGACAAAAATGCTTTGCTAATTCAGTCCAAACACTGTTCATAGAATTGTGCTGAGGCATAGGGTCCATCAAGGCAAGAGAAGTCTTATTGCCAAGTCTGACATAAACTTTATCTCTTTCTTAAAATGCAGTTCAAAACACAAATATTCATTTGGATCTATATAACCTTAAGTTCCTTACCTAGGTAGACACAAATGTCCAACAGAGGGAATATAAAGTTTAATGAGACAGTAAAGCACCCGGAGAGGAAATAAATGTACTATGCATAATAGGCAATTCAGGTATTTCAGGATTGACAGTAGATTGACTCCCACACACCTATAAATACTAGGTTTAAATATTAGCTTTAAAAACTGCTGTCTCCGCTTGGGCTCAAGCTGCTAAATTTCTTTCCTATTTTCTTCCTCTCCCCCTTTCCTGCCTTTCACAGATGGCATATCTATATAGTATACATTTTTACCATACAGAAAATACATTTTGTTCTTTATTCATTCAGGGAGTCTCTCCCTCCCTCCCTCCTTCCTTCTTTCCTTTCCCTCCCTTCTCTTCCCTCTCGTTTTTGAAACAGGGTCTCTCACTACATAGCTCTGGCTGGCCTACAGCTCCTTAGGTACACCAGGCAGGCCTCCAACTCACAGATGTCTGCTTGCCTGACTGCTGATATTAAAGGCATACATCACCATGCCCATCTTTTTCAGTATTTCTGTTAGCATACAATTGTTACATTAAACACCTTGTTACATGCCATTTTGCACAAGTTCATGTATACCTTAAGAAAGATTTCTAGAAGTGTCTATACTTTAAAATATTATGCAATAAAGTAATGACACCCATCCTTATGAAAAGATGCACCTTTTGGAAAAATTTTACATGATAAAACTCATCTTTTCATCTGAATGTGAAAGCTACCAAAAGTCCAGTCATTAAGTTGCTCAAATGAGTGTCAATTAGTAAAATACTAATGTATTTAATAGACTAGAGATTTAAAATCTTCACATAAAACAAAACATCTATTAAAATATACTTAAAGAGTCAGGTGCTGTGGCACATGCCTTTAATCTCAGCATTTAGGAGGCAGTGGTAGGTAGATCTCTGTGAGATCCAGGACAGCCTGACCAAGTTCTAGGCCAGTTGGGGGCTACAGGGAAACCCTGTTTCAAAAAACAAATCAAAAGAAAACAAAAAAAGACAAAACAAAACAAAATGTCCTTAAAGATTAGTATGAAAATGATTAGTATGGTGTCTTAGTTTGTTCTTCATTGCTGTGACAAAACACTCTGACCAGTACCAACTTGGGGAGGAAATGGTTTATTTGTCTTACATCTCCCAGGTCACAGTTCATCAGGGAGCCCAAGGTAGGAACTCAGGGCAGGAACCTAGAGGCAGGAGCTGGAGCACAGGCCATGGAGGAACGCTGCTTACAGGCTTGCTCCCCTGGCCCCTGCTCAGCCTGCTTTCTTATGCAACACAGGCCCACCTGCCCAAGGGTGGCACCACCCACAGTGGGCTGGGCCCTCCCACATCACTCATCAAGAAGATGCCCCTCAGACATGGCCACAGGCCAATCCAATAGAGGCAATTTCCCAATTGAGGCTCCCTCAACCCAGGTGTGTCAAGTTGACACTAAAGCTATCCAGCACATATGGTATACTTGGATGTTCTGAGACTACCCTGTCACAGTTTAAGCCAAAGCACAATGAGAACAAGTAAAAGTCATTCTTGTACATTATCCTCTAGATTATACTAATTATTCTGCATATTATTACCTTGAGCGGAATTAAATACCTGCATTGACCTTTTCATTAAAAATATACTCCTGGGTGGATATAGTGGTCTGGGGGAGCTGAGACAAGAAGGCAAATTTAAGACCAGCCTAGGCTATCCAGCTAGGTCCTATCTTAATGCACAGCTCCCAGAAATCCAAAACCAACCAAATAAAACCACATACTCCCTCACTTCGAGAATCAAGCAGAATTTACAGAATAGTTTTGATAATCACTAAAGACTATTCATACCTTCATTAGAAAATAGCGAAAGAAGCAACAGAAAAAGAAACACTTTGATTTAGACTTGGAAGACTAAAACCTAAGTCCAAAAGCAGTCTCAAAAAATAAATTAATAAATAAGCGACCTTAAATCTACATTTTATGATAACATTTTCTCTGAAAGGTTTGTTTCAAAAAAGATAAAGTAAATACCTGCCAAAACCAAATAATTTGCTTGCTGTTTCTTGTATAATGTCGATAAACAGTATTTCTCTGCCAATCTGCCAGGTCTACCTCTTGCATTCCACACAGCATAACCTGGGAAATAGGCACAGTATCAAGCCACAACAAAGACTTAGTGAATGATGGCTGGCATTTTCTGAGACATATTTATGCACATGGCATAATTATGTGAACAGCTATATGCTCCACAAACAAGGATCACAGTAAGCAAATCCAAAAAAATTTGTGATAATATAACATATTTTGTCCATGTTCACTAAATTCAATAGAACTATCTGGAGTTAGCTAAAATCTTCAAGCCTATCTTTTTGCTATATACACAGATTCAAATGAAGTATCTAAATTGTTGACTGGTTTCAAACTTAAATATATGTCACTTTTTTCTTTCTTTTTTTTTTTTTTTAAATACAGGGTCTCCGCGTAGCTCCAGCTGGCCTGAAACTCTCTATGTAGACCAGGCCAGCCTTGAACTCACAGAGATTTGCCTGCTTCTGCTAGGATTAAAGGCATGCACCACCATGCCCAGCTGTTGCTGCTCCTTTTAAATCTGCTATTTTATGTATTTTAAAATGAAAAATAAGCCAGGCGTGGTGGCACATGCCTTTAATCCCAGCACTGGTAGGCAGAGACAGGTGGATCTTGATGAGTTCAAGGCCAGCCTGGTCTACATAGTGAATTCCAAGCAAGCTGGGGCTTCAGAGACCTTGTCTCAAAAAAAACAAAAAAACAAAAAAAAAGAATATACTCATCTCTTGTTAGTCATTCATGTGAGAATAAAACATTCTACACATGTGAAAATTTCAAATAGCCCCATCTTATTATTACATCAGGGACAAGAACCACTTCACTTTAAGCATAATAAACTATATAATATTTATTATAGTTTTTTTTTTATTTCATGTGTATGAGTATATTGCCTGCGTGTATGTTGTGTACCTGTGGCATGCAATGCCTGTGGAGATCAGAAGAGGGCATTGGATTCCTGTGGAACTGGAGTTAAGGATGGTTGTTAGCCACCATGTGGGTGCTAGGAACCGAACCCAGATCCTCTGGAAGAGCAGCCAGTGCTCTTAACTGCTGAGCCATCTCTCCAGCCCTTATTATAGTTGTTATAAGTCAATTTTGAGCTATACTTTCTTTTTTTGTTGATTTTTGTTTTTGGTCTTTTTTGACACAGAGTCTCCTTATAGCCCCACCTGGCCTGAATCTTGCTATATAGACCAGGAAGGCCCTGAATTCACAGGAAGCGGCCTGCCTCTGCCTCCTGAGTGCTGGGATTTTGAGCTATAATTTCAAGAATAATTTCACTATATCTCTTTGGGTTAGGCAAAATCCTCTTTGGCTTTAGGTGTAAGGATTTCACCATTTGCATTTCTCTTTTTGAGAATGTCACAAATGCACAAATACATCTTTGCCAAATATGGTACACACAGTCACTTTTCTGTCCTCTACACTGCCACTGACATATCTGTATTGTTGTGGGTACTAGTAGTTTATTCTTTCATATCATTAGGTAGTAGTCTATTATATGAATATGTAACAATTTGTTTACCTAGTCACTTGATGGGCACCTAGGTTGCTTTCAGTTTGGGACTTTGATGAATAATGTTCCAAAGAACATTTATGTAGAAGTATTTGTATTTTGTATTTCATTCCACTTGGGAAAATACCTAATAATGGACTTACTGGGGCACTAAGCACATATACATTTCAGATTGTAAGAAACTACCAGGCTGGGGATGCGGCTCAGCTTAGAAGTCTTGCATAGAATGCATGAAGCCCTGGTTTTCAGCCTGTGCACTACATAAACTGGGTGCAGTAGTATACGCCTGTAATCCCAACACTAAGGAGGCAGAGGAAGGCCAATCAGAAGTGCATGGTCATCCTTAGCTATATAGTTAGAGTTTGAAGCTTTTGTGGGCAATATGAAACAGTCTCAAAACAACATCATATTCATAGTGTTATTTCATTATCGGTTTAATTTTTTTTTTTTTTTTTTTTTTTTTTTTTTAAGAAAATGTCTTGCTATGTAACCCGGCCTTGCCTCCAGCTCACTAAGTAGCACAAATTGACCTTACAACCTTCCTTACCTTGACCTCTAGACTGCTGAAATCACAAGCATACATACACCAATATGTTCTGGATAGAACAGTTTGTAAAAAGAGTTTCTCCTATTATTATAGGTGTTTTCCTCCCCTCCTTCCTTCCAGTGACAGGGTCTTACTATGCAGTTCTGGCTAGTCTAGAACTCACTATGTACACCAGACTGGCCTAAAGAATTAAAATCAATAGTAACCTCTGCTTCTGCCTTCTCAGTACTGGTGTACCGCCATCCCTAGCCTTTTCCATCTTCTTAATGGTATTTTGAAAAGCAGAAGTTTTTGAATGAAAAATGTAATGAAATTATTTTTTATTAAGTTACTCGGTTTTTTTTTTTTTTTTTTTGGTCTTTTTGAGACAGTCTCTAGTTGCCACAGCTGGCTGGGAACTCGTTATGGAGACCAGACCAAGTTGGCTTCCCAAGTGCAGGGATTAAAGATGTACACCACCATGCTCAACTAGCTACTGCTTTTTAAAAAAAGTTTCTGTAAGAAACTTCTCCCTATAACACAAATAATATATTTATGTACAAGCGTTTGTGTAAATATGCATTTCATTTCACTTGCACAAACATCTAATAGAGGATTTACTAGGACATGAGGCAGACATACATTTAATATGATAACATGAGAAACTACCAACACTATCCAAACTTTAGGATTTTTTTCCCTTTTGTTTTCTTTTGGGCTTTCACATTTATAGTTAACATTCATTTACAATTAATCTTTGTTTATGGCTAAGGTACGGGCCAAAGTTAATGTTCTTTCATATGAATGTCCAGTTGTTTCAATATCATTTGTTGGCATGGTTTCCTCTTTCTCACTAAAATATTTTAGCACTTTTGTTGAAAATAATTTGACAGTATATTTTGGGTTCTATTTCTAGACTTGCCTATGTGGCACAAATTAGGATTTGTATATCCCTTAAGTGTGCTCTTTAAAAAAAATGATTTTGGCTATTCTAGAGCCTCTGTGCTTCCTCATAATTTTAGAATCAGCCTATCATTTTCTATTGGAAAAAGTTCTGTTGAGACATTGACAGAGATTGTGTTTATAGATCAATTGGAGATAACTGACATTTTAACAATATTGAGCCTTCCAATATATATACCATGCTAAATGTCTTCATTATTTAGATCTTTAATTTTTCTGAGCAATATTCTGGGTTTTTAGTAAACAATACTTGTTATTTTGTTATATTTCTTAACTTTTTCTGACATATTTATGAGAAAATTATTCAGCCTTTAAAAGGAAGGAAATTCTGACACATGCTACATTGAGGACATTATGTTAAGTGAAATAAAGTCACAAAAACCCAAATACTACATGATTTCACTTATAAGAGATTTCATTTCACTAGCTCAATTCATAAAAATAGAGCAGTGGATGCTAGGGCCTGGGGGACATGAGGAGCTCATGTTTAACGCGTGAGAGCTTTAGTTTTATAAGAAGCAAGTTCTGGAGACTGGATTTACAATGATAGGCTTATAATATTACCAAGCTGCATGCTTAAAAATCATTAAGAAAGCAAATTTTATATGTTCTTTATTCTATATAATCCACAAACAACTTCTGATAAATTCCTAACAACCTTACCTATATACAATTAGGGCCACTCATCATCTTAAAATCTAATGTTTCAAGCAATTCACTTCTCAATTGAGATTTCTGAAACTTCCTGAAATTATTAATAATGTTTAAATCCCTCATTATAATCCCTAACAGGTGACAGTGATTGAATATATTGTCTTTATGACACCATCATCCTTATGACATCACAGATGGAATCAAGGCATACACTCATCCAATGCTAGGATTAATGTCACAGAAACACTTAGACAATGAGAAGATTCAATATTGTACAAAACTCTGTGAACATTCTTGTAGGAAAGCACAAAACAAGCCAAACTGAGTGGAGCACAGCTAACATCCCAGAACCAGGGAGGCTAAGGTAGAAGGGTCCTGAGTTCAAGGCCATTCTGGGCAAATGTCCAGACCCTGTCTTTAACAAACAAACAAATAAACAAACAAACAACACTAAAACGAGAGGAGAGGTAAGGTAATGGGATAAAGGGAAAGGAAACAGAAAATTCACCCACTCCCCCCAGGAGCATTCCCTACAATAGCATAACAGAAGCGCCTAACCTCCAGTTCTTTTTCATCAAAGTACTGTAGCCACTGAAGGGGAACAACTTCATTAAAACCATCAAGGAAAGCTTTGGTCTGTTCTTGTACTCCTCGAGAAAAACGCCATTCTGTCATTAAACTGAAAATAAAGACAGTATTTGAAAATAGGTCATTTGCATATGAAGCTAAGGAATAAAAACTCTAAGATTTTAAAGTTCCTTCTCTTTTTAAAAATATATCAAACATATTTATACAGATAATAAATATATATTTGTATGTATGTACATATGCACATATGTGACTTTATAGAGTTTACATGTTTTTCCATTAACAAATTCTAGCATATCAGTAGTTATTAAGAGTTTTCATTTTAAATGAATAAATTCTTCACTTAGTAAGAAAGAAAGCCAAATTCCCGCACTAATTATTTCCTGGTATACACAGATAAGTAGCTACAAATATTATGTGTTAGTATAAGAAAATAACTAATCATTTAGTAGGCTTTTCTTGTCTCAAGGAAGACCTGAAGATTGGCTCAGGGATCATGTGGGTTACATGCAAAAGCAGTCTGTCTACTGGCCATTTTGGTTTTGAGAAGGTTTAAAACCAGAGAACATGTTCTGAATATGCTGGTTTGTGTGAGAACAAATATCCTCACCAAAACAGAAAAAAATAAATCAAGATGGAAATGAAACTCTGAGGAAGCATTAAAGCAGCTGTTGAGTAGAAAAGTATGTTGAAAAAGAAATAAACCCTTCCTCCATTAAGTTACTTCATGTCAGGTATTTGGTCACATAAAGTCCCTTTGTATTTTATTTACTTTTATTTTCATTTTTTTAAGTATATTTTTATTGAATTTCTGTGCATTTTACACAAAACATTTCAATCATTTTTATACTCCCTTCCCCCATCCATACCCTTCCTATAGCTCCCCTACCAGATTTCATGCATTGTCATATAATATATATATATATATATATATATACACACACACACACACACACACAACATATATGTATATATATGCACATACATACATATGTTAAGGCCTATTGAGTCAAGTTATTATACACAGATATCCCTCAGTGCAAATTCATCCACTGGGATTTAGTCAGTCTATCTAGAGCCACTCCCTTAAAGAAGATAAATTCACCCTCACTCAGCAGTAGTCAGCTGCCAATAGTTCCTTGGCTAAGATTGGCTGCCCATTTCCAAAGTTCTATTCTGGGTTTTTGTCTGAGTTTGCATGGCTCTTATACATGCTGACACCATTGCTGTAAGTTAATATAAGCAAGGTCCCAGGAGCCTGTTAAGACCCTGTTTACGTATGGTCATACACCTCTTCCCCTGGTTCTTACAATCTTTCTTCTCCTCTGCAATAGTTCCTGATCCCTGGATGGGTGGTTTGATATAGCAGTCCTGTCTAAGGACTCACACTTGGCAGACTCTCATTTTCTATACTTTAGCCATTCGTGGGCTTTTGTGTTCATTGCCATCCACTACACGAGGGAGTATTACTGATGAGAGTCAAGAGATGCACTAGTATTCTCTCTACCCATAGAATTCCATTATGTTCCATGAGCTTTAAGTGTAGAGGTTTCATTGTAGCTGTGTCACTTAGGGCTGGGCATCTCAAAGACACTTAATCTCTGTGTATGACCAGCTGTGGAGCTATGTAATAGGCTCCACCTGTTGCAAAAGAAACTTCCTTGATGAGTGGTAATGGCATACTTGTTTGTAAATATAAGGGTCCATGTTTAACATATAGTAAGAAATTACATTTGTCTAGGGATATGACAGACTTTGGGTTTTCTATTTGGTTGTTTATAAGTGCCACATATAAGTTCCCTCCCACTGAGTGGGCTTTAAGTTCAATTAGGTAGCTGTTGATTTCCCCTGTTAAAAGTGCTACTACTGCACCAATAGAGTTTGCTGTGCCAGTCATTGTTGTGGCTAGGCTTTAAAGCTGGGGTTGGACCACTGATGGATTTTTTTTTTTTTTCCCTTTAGCAGCTTGCATAGTGTCCTCCAAAACTATGAGAGCTAGTCTTTAGGGAGTTACTTTTATTTTTACGTGTATGAAAGTTCACCCATATATTACAGAGCGTATGGAGGCTGGAGGAGGGCATCAGATTCCCTGAAACTGAAATTAAGGATGGTTGTTAGCTACCATGTGGGTGCTGGGAATCAAACCCAGGTCCTCTAGAAAGCCAGTGCTCTTAACTGCTGAGACATCTCTCTAGCCCCATAAAGTCCCTTTTTAATAAAGTCTAACTCTGCTTCATACTGATTCACCCTACAATGCTATTCTCATCAAAGCCCAGAATCCCAGCTTCCTCAGAGTTGAGGTTCCCCAAAGAAATTCCTTATGCTGTTGCAGGTGGCAGGGTAGAGCTGTTTCTAGCCTGTACCCCATTGCTATTAATATTTTAAGAACTTTCCTTCAACCCAGTAAATTTTTATAAAAGGATTTTACTGATTTTTAAATTACATGTATAAGTGCTTTGCCTGCATGTATGTAAAGGCACCACGTGCATGTCTGGAGACCAGAAGAAGACATTCGATGCCTTGAAATTGGAGTTAGGGACAGCTGTTAGCCACCACGTGAGTGCTGGGAACTGAACCTGCATCCACCTGCATCCTCTGGAGGTGCAATAAGGGCTCTTAACTGCTAAGCCATCGTTCCAAGCCCGTCAACCCAGTAACCTTTTAAAGGTACTCTATGTCCTCTCTTTACCACTACACTTTTAAGAGTAAACTACCTGAACGTACCTTTCTTATTTGAAACCACTGACTGCAATTTTTAATGTTTACATTGTTCACTGTTGAATTCTGTAGAAGACCTAAGATTTACCAAATATATGCTTTATTTTACTATGCTCATGAATATATTTTCTTCAACATTAAAAAATAGCTTTATTGTTTTTCAGTAATGGTAATGGTGTTCAGTGTATGTCAAAGAAAAATAAAACTACCTAACAAAGTTGAAAGATGTACAATGAAGAAGAACTGATTATTGGTAATTTCTCTTAGTCAGAGATGCTTGTTTAGCAGAAAGGAAGAAGAGGCCTAGAATGCCATGTTAAGAAGACTCCACTGACTTTACTAACCAGAGAAAAACTGAGCATGTAAAAATGGTAGCATCATTTGAAAAGGTAAGTGATAGGTAAAAGAAAAATGAGAAATATTATTTATATTTATTAAATTTAGGATAAGCATTTGGACTTAAACTGGCTCATCTTTAAACAAAAATGATTGAAAATATTATTTTGCACTGTAAAAACTATATAAATAAAATTTCAGTGTTGACCTGTTTATCTATTGTCTATGGCTGTTTTCATCCTATACCAGAAGAAGTGAGTAGTTGATCTAAAACTCTATGTAGCCCATAGCCTAAAATATTTACTGCAGTTCTTTCCTAATGAACCGTGCATGTATATGGCTGGCAAATGCAGGTTATTTCTAAAGTTTAGATGTTACTTTAGTAGACAACTGAAGCCACTATAGCAGAGAATTTAGAGAAGCAGGTGAGGGCTGTTAGGATGGTTCAATGGGTAATGGGACTTGCTGCCAAGGCTGATGACCTGAGTTCAATCCATGGAACCCACAAAGCAGAAGAAAAGAATGACTCTTACAAGTTGTCCTCTGACCTCCACAATGTATGTGTGGCACACACATGTGCTCCCCCCACAATAAATGTAAAAAAGAAGCAGGCTGAACCAAAAGCCTTGGAAAAACACCCACATTTATGAAATAGAGGCTTAGAAAACAAACAAAAGTGATGAAAATCAAGATGGTATAGGATTATGGAATTCAGGAGAACATTGTGTTTCAAAACAGAAGTTGTGATGAGCACTATTAAAATCACAAATTACATCTCTTAAAGACCCCTGCTGGGTTGGCGAAGTGCCTATAGAGGAAAGGTCCTATCTATCACACTTTGGGAAACCAGAGCAAGTGGTTATACTCTAAGGCCAGGGCTATAGAAAACCTCTACCTAGAGGGAAGAAAATGTTGAATCAGAATAGGACAGTATTTGCTAGGGTGTAAATGTGGTCTGAGCCATAAACTGGAATGGACCAATAGAGATAGGCCCAGCATCCACAATTATGTGAGGAACTGCAGAGAGGCAGCCCAGTTCCAAGTGAGAGACCCCACACAGGGATAGGTGCTGCACCCCTACCCAGACCAGGAACTACATACACACTATGTGACCCCATCCAGTTTCCTTTCACTTCTTATACTCTGCTTATTTATAACTAATTTCAATTAAGGTAGCCAGCTTTGTCATACTTTTACCCCTTCCTTCTTTTTTTTGTTCTGAATGTCCTAATGTTGGAGTTTTATTTGTTTGATTGCATTTCTTTACCATTTTCTCTTCATCCTACCTTTGGTTGTAGCTGCCTTATCTCCTCCTTTTGTCTCTATTGTTCTCTTTCTATTTAATTTCCCCTGTTTTTTCTATTGTTTCTCTATTGCTGTAATAGAGTCTTGCCCCAAACAATAATCAGAGCCCTTAATGGCCCACTGTCACTCTTGACAGCATAGGTTGTGCTGTTTATTTCCTTTCTATCTCTAAACTTAGTAAATAATACTGAGGCATATAAACATAGGGAATAGTTTAGCAACCTGGGATTCCACTTGGTTTGGCCTAACCACACACTTCTTACCTAATAATGTACATGGCAGCCCGAGACCCTTACCTGTTTTATTTTTTTGAGGCAAGGCCTCTCTGTAGCCTCTGCTGGCCTAGATTTACTATGTAGACCAGGCTGGCCTTGAACTCACAGAGAACAACCTGCCTCTGCTAGGATTAAAGGCACATGCCATCACGCCTGGTCTACACACCCCTCTCTGAATAGTTTAAGTTTTTCTATCTGAAAGTACTGTAGTGTCTGGGGTATGAGTAGGGGGAGTGATCTGGACTAGACTTATTCTGGGTACACACACAGTAAGGCAAACTGTATCCTTTAAGCAAACTTTCAGAAAGAATCCCTCATTTACCATCTTCTGCTTATGCATGCATATAATTAAAATCAGATGTATAATGGGAAAGGGACATGAGCAGTGAACAAATGTTTACATGGTCTAAGCCTGCCAATCAAAATAGAGAATCACTCAAACTATGTCCTTGGCCAACAAACTACTTCTCTTGAATCCCATAAAAGGAAGTCCCAAACAATAATCAAAGCAGTTGAGTATTTTCATTCATATGGCTTGCTGTCACTCTCAACAGCATAGTTTCTGACCTGTACTATTACTCTGCTTTGAATAGTTTCCTTGCTTTTTTTGCAATCTGTGTGAGCCTTTATTTCAATTCTGTAAAGAGGCCAAAAATCTGGAAACACCTAGCCCAGACCCAAACCACCAGTAACGTAAGTACACACCATATAATCCTGTCCATTTACTCCTTTAAAATTATTATTAAAGAAGCAATTATTTGTAATTAGCTATTTATTCCATCAGTTGTGGTTGTTTCTGTATTTAATATTCTATTCTAGGAGGAAACCTGAGGTTGAGACGTGTGCCCTGAGTACATGGACTGAGTGAGAGTTTCCCCAATGAACTTCACCCCCAATCCTGTGGAAGGAACAACATCTAAACCCTATCTGAAAACCTAATCCCACCTGAACACTACAAATACTTCCGCTGAAAAAAATACAGGTGATTAAAAAATTTTTTTTGACCCAAGAGAGGGCTCAGTGGGTAAGGGCACTTACTACCAAGCTGAACAACCTGAATTCAATCCCTGGAACCCTCATGGTAGAAGGAGAGAACCTGTGGGAGACAGGCTTGAGCCTAGGGTGATATTGCAACTGTCAGGGTCATGTGATTTCCAGGAATCCTATTCTGTGATAGGACGTTAAGTCTGTTATGCTAATAGGATGCTAAGTCTGTTATGCTAATAAGGTATCCTATTTGCTGTACTGTGATAGGATGATAAACCTGTTATGCTAATAAAGTATCCTACTTGCTGTGCTGTGATTGGACCACTACCCCTATATAAGCTTGTGCCTTCCTGCAATAAACCAGACCTATGTCACTGAACCTGGTCTCCTGTGTCTGAATGCAGCTCCGCTGACACAGTCTCCTCACCAGCCCTGGGGTCTGGGACCAGGCAGAAGCAGCGATGACAGGAGGCAGCACAGGGCAAGCAGAAGAGCTGCCTCAGTGCCGGGGGAACAAAAGAGCAGCCTCAGCCCAGGGCAAGCAGAGGAGCAGCCTCGACACCTGTGAGAACGAAGGAGCAGCACCCACGAGAACGGAGGAAAGGCCACCACTGGCGGTGACTGCAGCTGGCGCCCAACGTGGGGCTCGAAAAAGCCCAACCCCATGAGGCTGTAACACTTGGGCTGTAACACTCGGGGCTCCCAATGCCCTCTTTGCCAGTGATTCTTCCATGGGTGCTTGCCCCTTTCATTCTCCTGTGCTTCCTCTTCTGGCTCATAATCTTCAGTTTGGCATGTCATTCCTGTCTCCACTGATCGTCTTCCTCAATGGCTCCTGAGTCCTTCTGGGTACGTCTTGCAGGGTGAGTGCCCTCCAGTATGGGGAATAGTGATCCAGCTGCTGCCGGCCCCACACTGCTGCACTGGTTTCTCTCCTCAGGAGTAGGCAAATTAGGGTAATAGAGAAGGAAGTAACTAAGGTATTAGATGAAGTGCTAGCTCTTGCTCCTTGGTTTACGGATTCCTGCTGTTGGGGTCTGGAGCAATGGGCTTGTGTGCTATTCATGGCCAGAAAGAGAGAAGTCAGGGAGGGGCGTCCATTAGCTGGACCATTCTACCCCATTGTGACTGCCATTCTGGCCTCGCTTTGGAGAGTTCTCCCCCCCAATGCCCCTGAGCAGAATAATCTCATACTAGAAAACATAAACAAATAAAGCAACAGGATAGTGGGAATGGCTTGTCCCACACGTTTCCAGTCAAAACCACCCTAACTGATTTATGATGCAGAAACGATGACTGCTTATAATGAGGTAAAAATTGAGGAATTAGGGTCCGAGGGTCCCCCTGATGAAAAACAGGAAGTCAAGATCGCCCCTGCCCCACCATTAAGGGGCAGTGGCTACCCTCTGCCATCTTGTATTGGCTTTGATGAAAAACCGAAAGCTAAGGCAGCCTCCGCTTCGCCATTACGGGCAGTGGCTACTTTCCACCATCTTGCACTAGCTCTAAGGAAGTTTTCCGCCAGTTCATCTACCCCTCCCTTCCAGAGGAGGACTGGAAGCCCCTCCCACCTAGGCCACTCTCCTATGATACAATGGGTGATTTTCCAAAGTTTTTCCCGGTTACAGTCAGTCAGGGACTACAAAACCCTAATGTCTGGAATCCATATCTCATGATACTGTAAAAAAGCTGCATAAGGCAGCCATTGAGGATGGCATTCATTCCCCTTGGTTTGGTCAGTTATTAGATACAATCAGCCATGCAGCCAACACTCTCTGTGACTGGCAGAATATTGCCCGTGCCTTTCTACAGGAAGGTGATTTTCTCTTATGGAAGGCTGCTTATCAGGACAAATGCGAACAACAGGCAGAGCACAATAGAAATGCCAATGTTTAAAACATTGGGTTTGACACCTTGGTAGGGCATGGCACTTTTAAAACCCCACAAGCCCAGGCACAGGGACCTCCTTGCTACTTTAAACAAGTGCGGCTTTGCATGCTCCGTGCTCAGAGCTATAAACATTTGGTCCGTGCCTGCTCCTCTTGTTCTCCTCTTCTACCTCTGGGGCCATTACAACCCGCTGGGACCCTCCCTAGAAGTCTTGGCCCATATAAAATATGGCAAATGGATGCCACTAATTTTTCTCCTTTTGGCAAGCTCAAATATGTCCATCATATTATTGACACCTGATGTTAATGCAAGGGCGAGGCTATGCTTATGTCTTTCCAGATAATGCTATCCCAGCTCGAAACATCAGAATTGCTTGCGACAAAAACCCTCCCTCCACAACCACCGACCCTGAAGATGACAGCCGTGAACCTGGAGGAAGTGACGCACATCTCTACCACCGAGAGACCGACCCAACGTTGCAGACAACAAAAGCCACCAACCTGAGGCAACCTCGAACATTTCACTCCACAAACAGAGACAATAGAGCTTTAAGTCCTCAATTTGGAGGAAACCTTTGTCTATGTTCCTTATTATTTCTCTCAAGCGCTAGCAACTCTTGCTAACCCTCACCAACCCGTCAACATCCTTTACTTGATGGATTATTAATGTAGCCAATAAAAAGAAGGTAAATTTCCCTACATTGTTAATTTTGTTAAGGCTAGTTCAGTTAGCTGTTGCCCCGCTTCCAGATCTGCCAGGCATGGCTCTACAAACAAGGACTCACTGTTCCTTGCCCTTACCAACCTATAATTGGCCTGCAATGGGTTTCAACAAATTCTTAACCCCTAAGGAGGCCTTTAAATAAGCCAATACTGGATGTACTGCCACTCCCTCTGCCAAACCACACAAAGGGACCCACCCTTTGAGGGCTGGTAGTCAATGACGGGTAAGATCCTGACAGACGGGACAACCTAAGACAGGCACAGTCCATTATGCTGGGTGACCCTTGAGGTGGGGACAACAATGCTGAGGCAAAGAATCTCAACTCCCACTGGTTGGCATGGAGTTGGCACAACCTGCTCTTAAGAAAGCTCACCATCTTGAGGGAGGGGGCTCTTGATACAATGATCCCCTGAGCCACTGTATTTTGCCTTGATGTATCTGGACTTATATCAATATGCTACATACCTCACCTTTAAAAAAAAGGGGGGGAGGGGGAGGTGTGGGAGACAGGCTTGAGCCTAGGGTGATATTGCAACTGTCAGGGTCATGTGATTTCCAGGAATCCAGGCACGGTAATCTGAAACCTAGTATGCTAATGAGGCATCCTACCCGCTATTCTGTGATAGGATGCTAAGTCTGTTATGCTAATAGGATGCTAAGTCTGCTATGCTAATAAGGTATCCTACTTGCTGTACTGTGATAGGACACTAAACCTGTTATGCTAATAAGGTATCCTACTTGCTGTGCTGTGATTGGACCACTACCCCTATATAAGCTTGTGCCTTCCTACAATAAACCAGACCTGTGTCACTGCACCTGGTCTCCTGTGTCTGAATGCAGCTCTGCTGACACAGTCTCTTCACCAGCCCTGGGGTCCGGGACCGGGCAGAAGCGGCAACGACAGGAGGCAGCACAGGGCAAGCAGAAGAGCTGTCTCAGCTCCAGGGGAACAAAAGAGCGGCCTCAGCCCAGGGCAAGCAGAGGAGCAGCCTCGACGCCTGTGAGAATGAAGGAGCGGCACCCACAGGAACGGAGGAAAGGCCGCTGCTGGCAGTGACCGCAAGAACTTATACTTGTGAGTTGTCCTCTGACTTCCACATGCACAGGTGCATGTACACACACACACACATACACACACACACACACACACACAAATTGTAATTAAAAATGTTATAAAAATTCTAACAAATGACTTAATCCCACAAGCCAAACTCTCAATCAGGGGACAGAAAATATTAAAGATCAGAACAGAAATTAACAAAAAGTCAACTGAACAAAGAGTTGGTCTTTTGGAAAAGACATAACTGAGAAACTCTAAACCAAACTACCAAAAGAAAGAGAGAAGATCAAAATCAATAAATTAGAGATGAAAATGGAGTAAAACAGACAGTAATAAAATTCAGAGGATCATTACAGCATACTTTATAAACTTACATTCCAATAAAACAGAAAATCTAGAGTAAAATTTCTAGACATGTGTAATCTATTAAAATTACATTAAGAGGGTATAAACAAATAGATCTATAAAAAGCATGCAACTGAAACAATAATAGTCTCAAATAAAAAGGATCAGGTCCACATGAACTCACTGTTAAATTCTACTAGACATTTTAACACCAATGTTCCTCAAAGTATTCTCCAAAAAGAAAGGGGAAGAATCCTATCAAACTCATTTTATAAAGCCAATATCACCTTGACACCAAACTGGACTAGGAACGGAGGGAGGATGCATGCACCAGTACCAAATGAAAGGAAGAAAAGAGGAAAGGAGGGAAGAAGGGAGTGAGGGAATGAAAAAGAAAAGAAAAAAAATGGTCAAGGGCCAGGTGTGGTGGCACACACCTTTAATCCCAGCACTCAGAAGGCAGAGGCAGACAGGCCTCTGTGAGGTCAAGGCAGCCTGGTCTACACAGTGAGACCCTCTCTCAAGAAAATAAAGAAAAAAAAAGTAAGGATATTAATGAGAATTTCCCAAAGGAGTAAAAAAGAATAAAATTAAGGACACAAAGAAGAGCTTTATGGTCTAATTATGCTCCCTGAATTCCATAAATGGAGTCCAATCAGGTAAATGCTAATAATAGAACTACTGTATGATCCAACTACACCACTCCTGGGTATATACCCAAGGGACTTACCCAATATATTCATCTTTGTTTTCCTCAGTCACCAGGATGTTGGAACCTCCCAACTTCAGATCATGTGAAGTAACTTTCCCCAGAATCTCCATGTCGACAGAGAAGTACATTTCTAAGCCACATTCTTCGATGTTGTTGTCTCTGAGTAAAATAAATAAAGTGTATGTAAGTATGTACAGAAACAAAATAGTTAAATGGGTTTCAAGTGAATATCTCATTAAAAAAAATCTTCAAACCTTATCCAGATAAGGGAGTTATAAAATTCAGTATCAATAGATTCCAAATCCTTAATAGTAAGTTTTTTACTTAGCATACGCTTGTAGAATGGTAAGGAGAAACCAGTATCAATAAACTTTCCATGAAATAGTGCCTGTCAAGAAAAATAAAACATTTTATTTAAACCTACGAAATAATAACCTTATTTAGAGCCCGATGATAGCACAGAAATCATTAAACTTTACAGACGAAAAAAAAATAGCTGGTGGTATAAATTGTGAAAATTAAAATACTAAGCACAAAAATGAAACTAACGTTAAAAATGTATTTCACAAAGGCCAAACACATATATAATGTACAATTCAAAACTATATATAGGACAATGTAGGATTTTATTACCACTCCCCCTATTTTATAATATATTTTATATGTTAATTCAATTAGACGCGGAAATAAAAATACCCTCTGCCTGGAAAGATCTCTCTTCCATTCCTTTCTTATTTATACGACCTCGGTGTCTTCACTCCTACTCAAAGAGCCAATACAGGAAGAAGCCCCAGAGTCCAGTGATTTCTGACCCTATGGGGATCTAGAACTATTCACTAATCCAATTATATTCCTCCCTAGCCTTTCATTAAGTTATTCTTTCACCAATAATGGAAATCATTATCTTATATACCTTCAACTCCCACCCCACTGTATTTCTGACAAAATCCCAAGCCTAGATAAATTTAGTTTTCAATTTACTCAATGCCTGTGACATTGGTAGAGCATGCCAGAAATGTATATATCAGGCTAACTGGTTTATGACCAGCAACCTCCATGAAGTTTAGTTGCCTAGAATTATGTCCTTACTACGGTCACTTCCCCGCTGTCTCAGATGACGGTTTCATCCCTACTCCTCTTTCCTCATTACTACTGCCCACAGGAAATCGAAACCAGAGAACTTTTTCTGTATTATACCAAATCTGCTCCCCATTGGCACCTAAATCTTACCATTACTTTTAATGTGAATATGCTTTCTATCATTTCTGTGGGCAATGAGACTTCCCCCTTTCTATTCAAGGTCACTGTTGCCACATTCCTTGCATATTGACTTCATCAAATTTTTGTCCTCAGTTGGACCTGGTGGCACGTGCCTATTTATAACTCTAGCATTCAGGAGGTTGAGGCAGGAGGGTACCAGTCTGAGCTACAATAACAAAACTGTCTCAAAAAAAAATTCTTTATCTTCCCTCTGACTTGATCATGACCATCAGTAATAAAAATATTTCATTCAACAATTCTTGACTCCATATCTAGTTACTAATTACTACCCAATTCTCTATGATCGTTTATGGCAAACTTTTAAAAAGCATATGCTCATATTTTCTATTTTTAATCCTCACCAATGTTTTCATCCCACCACTCAATGCTAGACCTATGAATAACATGAGATGATCAATCACAGCTTCTACTTTGAAACACACTTCCTTTCATTTTCTTCTAGGAATCGCTCATACTTTATTTTCTTTTTCTTTTCAGTTTTTGTTTGTTTGTTTGTTTGTTTTTAGACAGAGTCTCTCTGTAGCCACAACTGGCCAGGAACTCACTATGGAGACAAGGCTTGCCTCACAAAGATCCACCTGCCTCTACCTTGAAAGTACTGTTGGGATTAAAGGTGTGTGCCACCATGCCCAGTTTGTTTGTTTTTTGGGACAGGGTCTCACTATGTAGCACTGGCTGGCCTGTAACTCCCTATGTAGACCAAGCTGACCCTGAACTGACAGAGATCTGCCTACCTCTGCCTTCAGAGTACTGGAGCACCACCATACCCATCTTACTTGATTTCCTAACCTCAGCTTCTTTGCTGACTCCTTTTTACCTCCTCAACTTACAAATGTCCTTAATTTCTCTGTTCACACTTATTTCTTAACATAATCATGGGCTTTTAATATTACTTACATGCCTGATATCCCACATTACTCTCTATAATCCAAATAGCCTCTTCTTGTCAGATTTAAATATCTATTCTACCCCTCCACAGGCTGCCTATAGCATCCTGAATGTAGAAGAAAATCCATACTCCTGAGTTCCGTTACCTCTGGTATTTGCTCTTGCAGCCATCTTAGGAAATGGCAATTTCAACCAGATGAACAAGCCATAATTTTGATGTCCACACTTTACTCTTATACTTTGCCTCTAATCTATCAGAAGATCCTTACAGTTCTAACTTCAGCATATATCTGGAATCTAAACCATTTCTCACATGTTCCATTAATTACTACATTTTACAAATCTAAAACCACTATCATCTGTCACTGCGACTGTCATAAATGGTTTCTACCTTTGCCTTCCTCCACCCCAGTTATGGTATTTCTTCTATAGCAAAGCAAGTTTAATAAAATGTAAGTTATATAATGTTACTTAGCTCATGATACCAAGTGGTTTCAAAATCCTTTTGTGAATTTAATACAAAGCCCTACACAGTATTTCTCAATCTCATTTATTCTCTCTCCACCCATGTTGTTCTTTTTCAACCAAGAAGGAATTTCTATCTTAGAGGCTTTGTCTTGATGTTCCTTATGCCCCTCTTACAGAATTTGGATCCAAAAAGTAGAAACTGTGTCTCTTGATTTTTTAATCTCCAGTGCCTACAACAGGACATGTAATTATTGTAGGCTCTCAATAAATATTTTCTAAGCTGGGTGTGGTGGCACACGCCTTTAATCCCAGCACTTGGGAGGCAGAGGCAGTTGGATCCCTGTGAGTTTTAGGCCAGCCTGGTCTACATGGCAAGTTCCAGGCCAGCTAGGGAGGGCTACAGGGAGACCGTGGCTAAAAAAGACAAAAAAGAAAATTGTTTTTTCTAAATGAATTAATGGATAATGTAGTATAAAAACCTCTCAACCTCTCAAAAGACAATAATTCCATAAGGGCATCTACAAAACTCTGTAAATTCCCAAAACATTAATTTCAATATACTTATTTGGTAACTCAGATTTGCCTTCTTTTATTAAAAAAAATGTTAAGCTATAAGTAGGCTTTACTTTATAAACACTAAGTGGCTGTACAAAAATATCCCCATATTCATAATCTTGGTTTAATAATATACATAGATTTTTGTTTTAACTCACAGCAATCCTACTGCCTCAGCCTCCCCAGTGCTGGGATATAAGCTATATCTTGATACCCTCTTCCTATGCAAACTTTCTTGGTAACAAAATATGTAAACAATAACAGAGTGTGGTGGCATATGCCAGTAATCCCACCACTTCAGAGGACCTAAGACAGAGTTTAAGGCCAGCCAGAGCTACACAGTGAATACTAGACCAGCCTGAGCTACACATAACCCCAATCCTTATATATCCCACTCCACAACTTTTATTTATTCTTTCTAAATTTCATCCATACATATAACATACTTTGATCATACCCCCCCATTAAACCCCTTCTTCCCAACAAGTCTACCTCTACTTTCAGGGTCGCATGTATGAGCATAGCTGAAATGTTAATCATTTGAGGAGGCCTATTTACCACTGAGGAATATACCTCTGTCCCCAGCTCCTCAAGGTGGGTATAAAGTCTTTTACAAAAGATTTATAAAGTACTTTTTTTTTTAGCAAGTGTCTGTGTATGGGGTGTTCACAAATGTGTCCAGATGCAGTGCACATGTGTGCTTGTGTGTGAGGGCTCAGGGCAGATGTTGGGAGTCTTACATTACTCTCCACCGTATTAATTAAAGCAAGTTCTCTCAGAACCCAACCTCACTGTTTCAGCTAGTCTAGCTAGCCAGATTGCTCCGTGGATCCCACATTCACCTTCAGAATCCAGAAATTACAGGCAGGCCTCCACAGCCACCATACATTTACTCAGGTCTGGGGATCTAAACACTAGTCCTCATGCTTGCCTAGGCAAGCACTTTACCCACTGAGCCATCTCCCCAGCCTCTAGAATACTTTTAAAATAAGCAATGCTTAAATAAAATAACAAAGTTGGGAACTCACCATTGCAATAAAGCGACCAATAAAACAGAAGTATGAAAGATGGTCTGGATTTATGGTTGATGCTGGATTTATCTGTAAACAATAGTTATTCTTGCCTGCATACTCAAATAAGCAATACATTGGGTTCAAAACTTCATGGGAAAGCAAGAAAAACCATTCTCTATAAGAAAATAAGTCAAGATTACTCATTAGTATTCAAACAAATGTGAACTTAAAAACAAGTTGTAAATGTACTCATATATGTGTGTGTATATATTATGATATATAGATATGAGATATATATCTACATGTATAGATATTAGGTACCTATATCTCACACCTGTCCATTTCTCAGTCTTTCTCCATTTATATGCTGTGATCTGGCCTTCCATTCAAAGTAACCTGACAGTTCCTGCATTGTCATCTATGAACCTACTGTTCCTCACAGGTATATTCTTTTGTAGATGACACTTTTATTTGAGTAACTTTTTTCAATTTCAATTCTATTTATGTAGATTCTACTCTTTCTGAATCCATACTTCAATCTAATTTTGGCAATTTCTAAAGCAATTTCAGAATATATATGTCACCGAATATCTTGTGCAATAATCTGAAACTCCATTTTTATGCACATGCATCCACCAGTTTGTATGTTCCTCAAGGGAAAGAGCCATGTCTATGTAATTTTTGGTATTCATAACTCTTATAGACATTCTAGGATCTATATTAAACAAGCTTTTAGTTTTTTGTGGTTTTTTTTTTTTTTTTTTTTTTTTAATTTTGTTGATGCTGGGGATAGGATACAGGGTCTCATGCACACTAAGCCAAGGGGAAAGCACTGACCTACACCTCCAACCTCCACAACAGGCTTTAGTAAAGATCTGATAGCAATGCTGCAACACACAGCACTGTGATAGACAGTGGAGTGTTTTGTTTTGTTTGGGGGGCAAGGATCTCACTCTAAAGCCCAAATTGGCTTGGAACTTGCTATGTATCCAGGCTGGCCTTAAACTTGTGATAATCCTCCTGCCTCAGACCCCTGAGGACTGGGATTATAGGAGTGTACCACCACTATATCTGGTTTTATATAATAGTTTTTATTATATTGCCAATGTACTTAAAATGGTGCTGAAATGAAGAGAGGTAAAAATCTTTAAAAAGTGCTAAGCATTTGTTAACTTTTTACTATCTATTTTCCTTCACTAAAATTTTTATGAATTAAAATTTTTTGGTTTATTTTTATTTTATGTGTGTATTTTGTCTGCATGCATATATGTGCACCCATGCATGCAAAGCCCACTGATGCCAGAAGAGGGCATCGAAATCAAATCCCCTAAAACTGTACTTACTGACAGTTGTTAGCCACTATGTGGGTACTAGGAACTAAACCTGGGTCCTCTGCAAGAGCAGCCAGTGCTCTTACCTGCTGAGCCATCTCTCCAGCTCCACCTTAATAATTTTTATCACAAAATAAAAATTTATAAAATTTCTTTTTTTCAGCTATCCTTTTATTGAGGGTTTTTTTGTATATTTTATACAAAATATCTCAAAAAATATCTCAAACAATTTTAATCATCTTTATACCCCCATCCCCACCAGGGCAACATCAAAAAAAAAAAAAAAGTTCTTTTCAATAGTAACTTCTAAAGCAGGATTCCTTTCCAAACTGAAACATTTACTGCCATCAGTGAGTTCCTGTGGCTTACATTCTTTGCCTAGCCACAGCCTACATTACTCATTATGACCCTGCTAATATTATTTGCTTTTAAGAATGAAAATCTCTAGGCATCCTATCATAGTGTTCAAACCATAGTGGAAGCAGAATGGTAGGTACTACAGTGAAGAATGCATATGCCCAAAGGGGAAGCAGCTACTTGGATTCAACCAACTGATACCAGAACAAAGAAGAAATTTAGGTCTAGTGCTTTTATAGAAAAGCCTAAATTTTTATTCTTAAACTTAATCTAGTAATTTATGCAATACTATCAGACAATCTGAAAATTTTTAAGTCACTGTGGGTCACTTTTATGCTGATTCATAGGGTCTTCTAGTTTGTTTACGAGCATTTTGGCAAAGCTTTTAAAAGTCCCTGAAACTACCTGAAGGGTAGAGAAGACAATCTCTAGACAAAATCAACTATGAATTAAGATGAAGTCATATAATCAAATTCAGTCCCCAAAGAGAAAATGAATCAAGTGATTTCACTGATTAAGCCAAAGACAAACCCCAGAGAGAAGTGAGCAAATCTAGTGAGAAATGTGTTTGCATGCATACACATACACACATACACATACACACATACACACACACACACACACACACACACACACACACACACACAATGAAACTTCCAGTAAATCCAACTTACTTTTAAAAAACAGCAGCCCAGAGAAAACTCAACTCAAAAGAAGAATGGTTACACATGGCAAATAACTTTTACCCTAACATCAACACAAAAGAGAAAAAGTCCTAGCTAGCAAGAGGCAGAATTAACTTCCAACATATCTTCTGCACTCTCAAACTGAAAAGACATAAGAAGCTAAAAGAACTCTGAGAACCAACAGATGAGCTAGAAGAGCTTAGAGAAGAAAATGAAGAAAACAGCAAATGATGAAAAATCACATTAGAAGCAGCAAAACAGAACAATCTTGCAGTGACATGAAGATAGACTTCAGAAAAATTAAAACTGGAAAAGCACCAGGATAAAAATGGTTAGAGAAAAGATGACACACATGTAAGATTGACAAAGGAGATTCCACATACCCATAATTGATGTTCCTGAAGAAAAATAGAACAAATTGAACAGAAAAAAATATTCAAGGATAAGATAGAAGAAAAATTCCCTGAAATTAAAG
>NW_008334762.1:599329-604848 GCF_000622305.1 Nannospalax galili | reverse complement strand
ATAAAATAATTCACAATGAAATTAGTGACCTTTATAAAGTAAAGGCATCTAGGGAACAGGGTTTGGTCTCATTCTTTATAGTACTGACATTCACAGCTAAAAGACAGTGAAGCAGTGCCTGCAGCATACTAGATATGCAAATGCTGTGCAAGACATTTATACCTAGGGAGGTGGTGGCTTATATGTAAAATAACAAAGAAAAAAAATTCAAACATGCAAAGATTATAGGAACATATTATCCCAGGAACTCTTGAATAAACAATTTGATGAGGAGTCTAACCAACCAGTACAGGAATTAAATAAGGAACTCAGGAATAAGAAAGTCATGATATAGAACTAACTACATGCATTAAAACTGTCAAAATATAAAACTTGATACAAACATTTGAATGTGAAAAGAATGTGGATGTTATCAGGACAGTCACTGAAAAAAATCATTTTCTCACTTCTAAATATACCTTTCTTTTAATGTTTTAAATATTTCTCAAATTCAGAAAAATTCATATATATACAATGTGAATATCTACTGTGATAGGTAGGGTTTACTGAAAAAGCTTAATAATGTTTTGGACCAGATAAAAAATATGCTAATATAAACAAAGCTCTGATAATCCCTCATAAATTATTACATTATTTACTTCCACCAGTTGTAACTTGGTTCTGCATTTCTGTCAGTTATATCTAAATTGTGATTTTCTCATTCTGTAAACCTGTAAGATATAAATTCAAAGAGAGTTGTTTCTATAAAAAATATGAATTCTTAGGAAGACTTGATGAAACTGTTTAGGTTTAAAAAATCATTGCCAGTTTAGAAGCAACTAAGGGGGAAAATAAAGAAAAAAAAAAGGATTTTCTATTAGTTGCTTCACAAGTGTCTACTGTGATCAATGTATCTAGTAAATGTAGAAAAGTTCAATCTCCAAGTAAATCAGATTAGATTTAAGAGCACAAACAAAACTGACATACAACGCTGAAATTTAAAAGTTGAGCAATAACCTTATGTAAATCCATTAATTATGCTATATGCATACATGGACTATTATACAGCCTTTTGATAAAAGAGTATTAGCTCTTATATATGAACATGGATGTGCAGGCAAATGTATATATGGCATGACCCCAGGGCCTCATGCATGTTAGGCAAGGGCAGAACTACTGAGCTACTCTGGATCTGAGTTATACTCCCAGTCTCCAAATCAAACTCTCATATTTTATATACTGTAAAATTGTTACAAAAAATACCAGTAAGCCAGGCATGGTGATACGTGCCTTTAACCCCAGCACTGGGGAGGCAGAGGTTGGCGGACCTCTGTGAGTTCAAGGCCAGCCTGCTCTACAAAGTAAGTTCCAGGCCAAGCTGCGGGCTACAGGGAGGCCCTGTCTCAAAAAGACAAAAAAACGAACAAACGAACAAACAAACATACCAAAAAAAAAAAGTAAATATTTGCCATTTCACACCTATATTCAAATTCACATGTATATGTAGAGAAATGTACAGAAGGATAATCATCATAATGTTTGGGACTAGGAGATGGCTCACTGGGTAAAGCACTTGCCATGTAAGCAGGAGGACTAAAGTTCTGATCCCTAGAACACGTGCTCTGAGCATGTGGTCATGGTGACCTGCCTAGAATCCCAGCATGTGGAAGGTGGAGACAGGGAATCCCGGAACAAGCTAGCCAGCCAGACTAGCTGAAATGTCAAGCTCCAGGTTTAGTGAGAGACCCTGATAAAACATATTAGGTGTACAGAGATAGAAGAAGACACTCAACATCAACCTCGGGCCTACATACATGCACGCACACACACACACACACAAACATTCACCCACATAAACATGTGTACCCACACTCATGCAAGTATGCATACATACCATGCATATACATAACACATACATATGTGGCAAATAATAATAAATGCTAATAATTGTTACTTCTAGAATTGTATGACTATATTTTTGTTTCTAAAAAGGACTCTTGGAGAGGGCTGGAGAGATAGCTCAGAGGTTAAGAGCACTGACTGCTCTTGCAGAGGACCCGGGTTCAGATCCCAGCACCCACATGGCCGCTAACAACTATTTGTAACTCCAGCTCCAGAGGATCTGACACCTTCTTCTGACCTACACAGGCATTGCACAACATAGGTGCACTTACATACATGCAGGTAATACACTCATACACATAAAAATAATAAAATATTTTTTAAAACTCTTGGAGCCACCAGGAGTGGTGGCTCACACCTTTAATTCCTGCACTCCAGGAGGCAGAGGCAGGTGGATCTCTGTGAGATCCAGGTCAGCCTGGTCTACTTAGCAAGTTCCAGGCCAGCTAGGGCTACAGAAAGACCCTGTCTCAAAAAACAAAACAAAACAAAAACCTCTTGGACTGCTACTGAAAAAGATAATTCAAAATGTACATGTATCTTCTTAAAGAATAAATCCACTGCACACAGTAATACATGCTTATTTCAAAACAGGTAGGTTTTTAATTTTACCTTGCGAGGCCACCATAATCAAGGCCTTCTTCTCCTCTAAATATTACATATAATCGCCTCCTCAAGTCATATGGTTTTAATGCCATAATCTAATTAAAAACAAAAATGTAAAAATTTAAATACTCATCTACTGCATGTTACTTCCAAAATAATTCAATTTAAATTTAATCTGCATTCTCAAAATTGCACATTTCCCTCTCTCATTTTTAAGTCTAGAATTCATCTGTTTAGTTCCACAAACTAGATAAAAACGTATTGCTCTATCAAAATTTTGGAGTCACTTTCATACACTCTTTCCCCTCTTGTAGTATTAAACAGTAGTACTACTTTAGGCTAGTGGCAAGAGAGGGAGAGTTTGACACAGAAAGATTTTAAAACTAAATCGCACCGTCTTTCTCCTCATTCCTCAAATCTGTTCAAAATCTTTCAATGTATACTGGTAAATTCTTCTCTGTAGCAATACTTAGGAGGCAAAAGAATTTTCTCTGAATCCTACCTAAAGTACATTTATTTCTTAGGAATCAAGGCATTCACCTGCAATCCTTACTTATGTGATGACAATGCACATTTATACATTCTAGCATGCCTAAAGGGAAGACCCAACTAAAATTCCATAATTCATAAAAGTTTACATCAAAGTTAACAGTAAGTAAGCACATTTTACTTGTGGATAAAAATGAATTATTGCTACTACTATATGTCGAACCACAGTCAAGACTGACAGGTCTGGGTCTGAGCACACCTGATCAGAGCAGGCTTCCTTCAAAGGCAGTCATTGGCTCAATACGAAAGAGACCAAAACTGGAAAAGCAAAATAATGACTAACATGGATTAAGTCCATACCTGCTAAAAACAAGTCAAATAGAGCTTGGAATAAGTTCCTCTTGGAAACTTAAAATTTATTTAGTTAAGAATTTATTCATTTACACACAAAACAAGTCTTGATAAAGCTATGTTGACTATCTTGTCTAAAGTTTAACAACTGGTAAAATTATACTCTGATGTGAATGTCTCTAGACTTCAGTATTATTATTCCATTTTGACCAATATAAAAAATTAATAAAGCTCATATTTGAGTACACAAGAAAGTCCGAATCATTGCTTAGGAGGACAGTGAGAAGGCATGAAAAATTTTCCACTTCACCAAAAAAAAAAGAGATGGCATTATTCCTTTAATAATATTAATAACATTATTTTAATAATATTTTGCAGATAATTCCAAAAGGCAGGCATATTACATTCATTCATTCATTCATCAAATATTTACTGAATACCTGCTGTGCTCAAGGCATTATTCTAGGTATTGGACAAAGTCAAAGCAAACCAAGTGTCCATGCTCCCCTGGACTTCATTCCAGCAAAAGAAACAAAGAAATATATGTGAGGGAGCAGTGCTATGGAATATAGTATCTGCCAACTTAATTATGTTAGCACTTTCTCAACTTTTATTGCTTGAGGTAATAAAGTCCTAACAAAATAAGTGTCAAAACAGACCAGCTTGTTCTAAAAACGGTTTAAGCTTTATTTAAGTATACACCTAAATTCTTGATGGAATAATTGTCTCTCTGTCTTAACACCCTTGCCTATAAAACAGAGGCAGTGACAGGAGCTCTCTTCACAGAGATGCTGTGAAGAGGGATGAAAAGTAATGATCATACGCCAGTGCTGAGCAAATGGTCATCACTTAGTACATGGTGGGCTTTAACATAATTATTATTAGTCACTCTGAGAGTGGGAACCATTTTAATGGCTTAAAAACTCTAAAACCTTTAACACCCTTAAGATATATAGAATAAAATGAGGCAAAAGCACTATTTCATTTTGATACTATCTTCCCTACCTGTTGAAAGGAGTCTTCAAATAATGTCTGCCGGGACACATTGATCTTTACATGACTGGGTAGTGCATTAGACTAAAAGCAAAAATAATATCAGATATTATGTAAGCCACAGCATACATACAATATAAAGATCAGACTAAATGATTATAAATGAGATTTATTTACCACTGTAGTACCTGGCACAAGTAACGGAAGTGAGCAAGTTTCCATCTAAAGCTGCGTTCATAAGCAATCTGTGGACCACCTTTAGTTCTAAAGAGAAACAAAAGCAAAATAAATACAAATTTAATATTCAGTATGGATCAGAGTATGCCAGAGTCCTACACAGGACTAAGAAGGGTTATTTGCTGGAGATAAATACAGGTGTACTGGTTAGAACAATGGAGGTTTGAGCCATGAGGCTGTCACAGTAATAGAATACACAGACACAGACAAGAAACTACAAGTTGGGGTGGAGCTATTGATTAGTTCATTTACTAAAATATTAAAGTCTACTATAGACTATTTAAAAGAAAGCCTTTGTAATTCTTAAATCTGAGGAAAATGGACCTAGATAAGAGAGACATGGAAAAAAATATATTTTAAATCTAAACTGAACAAAAAACAGGCAAAGCAAAATCAAATTCCTTAGAGCAAGTTACATGTAGAGCATGTGGCACTTTTGGTCTATGGGACAAAGGTTCAACTCACAGTGAGAGGGCTTAGATCTCTTTGCTACTGAAAGTCTTTAGGGCACAACGAAGTTTCACCATCTTAGGAAACACATTAGAATGAATATAAATTGTCCTTACCCAGTGATATTCAAGTAAGTCATTCAACAAAAAGTTACCAAATGCTTACCCTGAACCTGGCACTCTTCTAGATGAGAGCATTATTTGCTAATAAAATGAATGAAAATGATTGTTTGTGGAACACATGTACTAATGATGGAGATGGACAAGAAAGAATGAAAAAGTATATATTGTGCAGTTTAAGGGGATAAATAGCTTTACAGAAAGAAAGAAAGAGAGAGAGAGAGAGAGAAAGAAAGAAAGAAGAAAGAAAGAGGGGAGAGAGAGGAAAAGGAATGAAAAGAAAGAAGGAAGGAAGGAAGGAAGGAAGGAAGGAAGGAGGAAGGAAGGAAGGAAAAGAAAATATTAAGCCTTGTTAAAAGAAAAATGTAAAGAGGAAAGTAGTATTTGCCCCAA
>NW_008334762.1:589777-599107 GCF_000622305.1 Nannospalax galili | reverse complement strand
GCTAAACTTGGGGCTACATTTAGAGACTAAACCTTTTTTCTCTTTACTAAGCATCATCTATTTTTTAAGTATTTTATTTATTTTTAAATTTTTTATATGTATGAGTATTTTGTCTACATGTATATAAGTGCATCCATGTCATGCAATGCCCACAGAAGTCAGAAGACAGCACTGGATTCCCTGGAACTGGAGTTACAGATGGGTGTTGGCTGCCATGTGGGTGCTGAGAACTGAACCAGGGTCCTCTGCAAGAGCAGCCAATGCTCTTAATTGCTGAGCTATCTCTTCAGCCCCACAGTGCAGCATTTAGAAATTCAGGTTTCTGCTTACACAGATGACTTCCCATTGCGTGGATCTTTAAATGTTGTTGTTCTTGTGTTATGATCAACAAAGTACCTAACTCCTTCCCGAGTATATCTAATTTCCCATCCTTCTGGCAGGGGTTCTTCATTTGGTAAGCTGAAAGATAAAAATCATAATCACAAAGTGAATATTTCTAAGTACTTCAGGCCCACTGATTCCATCCATCCATCCATCCAAGTAAAACTATAGTATATACATACCCTTGAGTTCTTGGATCTTCCCACTGGGTTGTTTTTGTGTTATGATTCACAAAGTAAACCCTGTCTGTTGAATCCACTCTTTTTTCTAAAACAGAAAATATGGATGACAGTGAATAACAATGTATATATATATCTTACACATATTTTTACCACCTCCATATCTGCTTACCCCAGCCTGGTGGTAAAGGTCCATATGGGTCATTTTCTGCAGCTAACATTGAAGCCTGATTAGAAAAGGGGTGGAGGCAGAAATAAAACAGTGTTTTTAACCAAGAATATATTAATACACTAAGCTAAGCAATGTGACAATCATATAATTTTTAAAAATACTATAAATATGAATACAGCAAGTTCAAGAAACAAAGTTCTAAAAATGTTATGATGTGAAATTAGCCAATCAATTGATATAATTATTAGTTTTTATAAAAGATTTATAAATAATGTGCTGATATCAATATTTAACCTAGTCCTTCAAAGAATGAGAGGAAATGGGTGAAGAACGTACATAAAACCATGAGACAATATTTATTATTTGTTTAAAAATAGAAAAATTATCAAAGTGTTTATTAAAACAAATACTAATTAATCAAACCAGTATTAAACCCCAGAATAATCTTTACAGAGATAAATGTTCATCTTATTATCTTCTGTATATTTTTTTTAATATTTTATTTTTTAGTTTTTTTGTGTATGAGCATACTGCCTGCATGTATGTAAATGTACCTGTGTCATACAATACCCACAGAGGTCAGAAGAGGGCATCAGATTCTCATGGAAGTGGAGTTATGGACAGTTGTTAGCACCATGTGGGTGCTGGGAGCTAAAGCCGGGTCCTCTGCAAGAGCAGCCAGTGCTCTTAACCACTGAATCATCTCTCCAGCTGCCACCCCCTCGTATATTTATATGTGGATATATTTAATGCATACTTATATATTATTATAATCTAAAAATATATCCTGAAGAAAATATAAACATTCTTTCATGAATTCTAAAAGAATAAGTATAAAAACCATTACCTGCAAAATAATTTCTTAATGATAATATACATACATCTTAATGAGCATTTCATAGTATTGTCATACATGTTGTTAACTGTATTCATTATTTATCTTCACTCCATCTGTCTTGACAATTAAACCATTAGTTTTGTTTGAGGTAGCAATGCTTCCATACAGAACAGTCCACTGCACCTGGGTTGGCAGAGTAATCAGTACTGGCTGATGAGGTATAAGCAGAAGGTTCAGATTAGGGTATCCTTTGCTAAGCAAATATTCAGGGGCTTGCTGAGTACAAGGGCCTGCTAGAAGAAAGCTAGCTTTCTCCTTTCAATTTCCCTTTCCCTTTCATCTTGTAGAAACCCTGAAGTCAAGCTGAGTGCAGTAGCTCTTTATGCTCAAAGTTAGCAGGACAGTGCATGATAAAAGATAGGTCCCCTGAAAGGCCTAACTTAGCTACTTGATGGCTCTACTGAGCCAGCAGATTACATGTTCTGGACTCTTATCCCAGATTTGGTGCTCTACTGAGGTAACTAAACCTTTATCCACTTACAAAGGTTCTGCTATTTATATAACAGGAAGTATTTTTTTATTATTTTAAAATATTTTATTTATTTTTTTATGTGTATGAGTATATTGCCTGCATGTAAGTGAGTGCACCCGTGTTGTGCAGTGCTGTGGAGGTCAGAAGAGGGCTTCGGATTCCTCTGAAACTGGAGTTAAGGATGGCTCATAGCTGCCATGTGGGTGCTGGGAATCAAACCCGGGTCCTCTCCAAGAGCAGTCAGTGCTCTTAACGGCTGAGCCGTCTCTCCAGCCCTATTTTTATTATTCTTACTATTTTTACTTTATGTGTATGAGTGTATTGTCTACATGTAAGTACACCCATGTTGTACATTGCCTGTGGAGATCATATCACCTGGAATTGGAATGAAGGACGGTTGTTAGCTGCTACACGGGTGCTGGGAACTTGACCCAAGTCCTCTGCAACAGCAGCCAAGCCCTCTCCAGCAGAAAAAAAAAAGTATTTTTGACACATACCTAATACTTAATTCAGTCCAATTCCCAAGGTTTCCATGAAACATAAAGTATCACATAGAAACAAAATAAACCTTCACAGTATAAAATTTCTTAATTACTGTATTTACTGTTGAGCACCCTAACCCAAAATCTGAAATACTCCAAGGTCTGAAATTTTTCAAGAAAGTTTATTTATTTATCCATAGTAGAAATATTAAAGATTAATCCAAAACAAAATGAAACAAACAAAGAAACAAAAACTTAAACTATACATATTTTAGAAAGTAACTGAAGTAGGAAAGGGACCTAAGGGAAAAAGTTATATTAACATCTTTCAATTTGCTAATTACCGAATAGAGGTATCGTTGGTTGAACTGTTGCATAGCTCCTTGCAGTTGGTTCCGCTGAGATTGCCACTGTTCAAAATTTCGAACAGATTCCATAGTAGGCCGCTGCCAGGTTGTTGTTCTGGTGTTATGATCCACATAATAAACTCTTCCACGATCATCAACTCTTCTTTCCCAACTACCATAAATAAACAATAATAAAATTTGAGCCATAAGTAATCTCTTGATATAAGAAACTAAAAAGTAGCAAATAATTCACTCAAATAATTTAAAAATCAAGTCTAAGACATAATAAAATAACCAAAAACAAAAGTATTTTTTACTTTATTTATTTGCATTGCTAGGGACAGAACTCAGGGCACTGAGCATGTAAGGCAAGTATTCCATGTGTTGAGCTACATCCCAGTCCTTGGTCTTTTGAGACAGGGTGAACCCATGTAAACTAAACTGGACTTGTACTCTCCATGTACTTGGGTTGGCTCTGAACTCATGCTCTTCCTGCCTCCACCTCCCAGGTTTAAAATTATAGGCATGAGTCACCATGACTGGCTAGTACTGATATTCTTCAAAAAAAGTCATGCTGTTCTTTTAATTCCAGAAGAACAGATGTCTCTCCCTGTATCTCTACCAATGAGAATTCTAACAGACATCAAGGTTCTGTTTATCTCTTGCATTTTCTACTACTTAGCATCTATGAAGTGAATGCTTGTCACTAATTTTATACTATGATTATCTTGGAATCCTTCCAATAGCCAATTAAAAGTTCTTTTAAACTTACTATTAAAAATATAATGAGGTCAAACAATGTATGTGTGATTCTCCATAAATAATGACCTATGCTATTATATTTCATGAGATTTAATGATATAAGTAATATTAGACTGGTCCAAAATTAAAATCTATGATTATTATAGGTAAACTTGTATTACTTTACACCAAAAATTATACAGTTTTAAAGGAGTAAAAACACTAAATAAAGTTAGTGTTACTAGGCTCTCTCTCAAGGTTAATCATAAATTGATCTTGTTTGGTTTTTAAAAAATAATTCTTTATACGTACTGCATTGATAGCTAGTTGAATCACACTATTTGAATTCCCCTCAAACATTCTCTCTATGTTTAGAACACACTTCTCTGGTATTCAGAATAGAATGTCTCTCTTTTCATATTTTTGTGAATTTTTTTAATGGAAGGAAGTATTCAGGCTTTGGTCCTGTGATAGTATATTAAAAATTACCAATGTAAAATATTGATAAGACATTACATTATAGCAAACCATAAGGTTTATTTTAAATATAACAGGATCACCATATTATAGTCATTCAGTTAATATATCCATTGAGAGTCATAATATGAAGCTTATTTCATGAAAACCACTGTCTAAAACTTAGGAAGAGACTATCCTTGAATTTACCCTTATGAATAATTTAAAAGTTACACATAATAAAAATATGACTAAAGATACATAATGTGCTGCATTACCCTGGAGGTAAAGGCTGTGGTCTCTCCCATGTGGTAGTTCGAGTGTTATGATCTACGTAATAGGTTCTACCATGAGGATCTTTCCTCTGTTCCCACCTTTAATAAAGATACAAAAATAAGAAACAATGTATTAGGATAATCTGAAAATTTCCTACAGTTAAGAGAATTAAAAATAGGCTTTACTTCACAAGACCATATATACATACTACATAGACACATATACATATACATGAAAATTATAAAGGTATTTTGATCTTTTAATATTGCCTCTTAATGATGGAATTGGAAACTAAAAATTACAGTTATGGCAGAAAGGATGGAATACTTAAATTTTTAAAAATTTACTAACTTATAATTTTTCAAATTATCAGAAAAGGGCCGGGTGTGGTGGTGCACGCCTTTAGTCCCAGCACTTGGGAGGCAAAGGCAGGTGGATCTTTGTCAGTTCAAGGCCAGCCTGGTCTACATAGTAAGTTCAGGTCAGCTGGGACCAGAGGGAGACCCTGTCTCAAAAAGACAAAAAAAAAAAAAAAAATTGTAATCTCTCAAATTATCAGAAAAGAAAAATAATAGAGAAACTCAGCCTTAACAGCAAGCCCAAGGCACCAAATGCCAATAATTAATAACAGTTTTGCCTATGTTTTCAAAATTATACATCTAAAAGGGTTTTAGCAGAAACAGCCTTAACGACACATGTAATAGCACTATTCCTGACAATTCTGTCATCTTTATGCATATGAAGCCTCACTGTGCACATCTATCCTGCTCCTGATTTTGGGAGGCATTTGAATGACATCACAGATTTATCTTTTTCTGAAAGGACCTCAATCTCACATTTTCTCCACTCTTGTTTTCTCCTCTCAGATCCTTGTTTCTTCTTCTCTGCTTTTTCTTAATATAGTGTAGGAGAAAACAACTAAAGATAAAAACCTCTCCCTGCTTGCTAGCATTCACAGTACTGAAAGGTGCTATGTTGGCTCCTCGGAGAGAAAAAATATCAATGGACTTACCCACCACTGCATACTATGATACTGACCTATGAGGCAAATGTGCTCACAGGTACAACAGTGGCAAGACTGTTTGTACAGATAATTAACAGCTCTCTTAATTAGACTTGAAGCCTGTTCCACTGGAGGGAATTCACATCTGGTACCATAAACATGGTCAAAATCTACAGCTAAGGAACTTTTAAGCCCTAGGGGAGATAATGCTGTTTTGCTAAATGGTCATGTTCTCAAACTGCTTTCTTACTATTTATGTTTATAACCATGTATCTGTATTATTCTCAAGTTTGGTCAGAAAAGCTTTTTACTGCAGTGGGTAGGGGTTGATGCAAAGACTCAGCTGTTCAAAGTGCCGAATAAGTGACTGTGAGTGCTCAGCTGTAGCTGGAAAGTCTGTATCAAACCCTTTTGCAAAGACTCAAGGACCACTGGACCATCATGAGTGAGAGGGCAGAAAGAATAAGAGCCAGAGGATGGGGAGGAGTGCTATCAAACGATGTCCTCTGGACATGGCACAAGTGTTGCACACATGAACTTAACAGCAGTCATGGTTAACTGTATTAAGTCCTACACAAGATCAAATCAGTTAAAACTTTCAGCATGAAGTGTGGTGGAGCTCCCAAGGCTGCGGAGCTACTGGCAGTTGACAACTGCTGGAGGACTGAGCATTACTTTTCTTTAGGGAAGGGGGATGGCCATACCCACACCCATGTACATTTGGCAGTACTAATTATACTCAACTGGCTATATTTAAAAAAAAAAAAAAAAAAGCACAGGAAGTAGGAGGGAGCTCTGCTGGGGGAGTCCAGGGGGAGTTGGACGAAGGGAGGCAGATGGGGGTAGGGCAGAATGTGATCAAGATACATGAAATTTTCAAAGAATAAACTTAGAAACGTGATGTTTCAGTGTTTAGCCTTCACTTTCAATTTTAAAGTAAAATAAATTGAAAATACTTTCAGTTCTCTTAAACACAGGAGTCCAATTTAATTTTAATTTATTTTCAAAGAGGTCTTATGTTATTCACTTACTTTCCTTAGATTATTTTCATATACTAAATAAAAGTGTACGTAATTAGGCTGTACCCATACGTATGAGCTTATAAATAACACACAGAGTAGTTCAATAATTTGTCACATCTAAGAAATTTAAGTCATAAAATGCTCAAGTGTTAACCGTGAACAATAAAGATCCCCAAGTTTGCAATTACACAAAAACCACAGAAATTACTAAACTTACCTATTAAAATTTATTATAGTATAAAGTACTACACCAATATTTATGCTATTCTGCACTTCAAAAATGTATGCATTTCATTAAAATAATTAACCAGAAATTTTGAATTTGTTTCATTTGTTTCTTCTAACAAACAGTTCATGGAAGGTAAAATTTAAATAGGGAATTTTAAAGGCATTTCAGGAACAACTTTTAACACATATCAATGAGCCCTTTACCTGTATAAAAGTTTAATAACCTAAAATGAAGGTCCAGAAGATTCCTAGCAATGGTACGTTTGCTATTTTTAGGCACTAATTCCCATAATCAATCTTTGAATTTTTATTTTATTTCAATATTCCCTGGTTTCAACAAGTTCTCTTCATTATTTTAAATCTAGCTTTAACTTTTATCAAGATGATATACTTTTCAAATAGTTTGTACTACCTCCAAGTTTACAAAATTGCACGTACCTTCATGTAGATAAGACTCATACAGTCTATGGGTCACACTGCTAAAACAACAGTGTCTACTAGCTCCATCACTCTATGTTCTCGTCCCCAAGGCAACATTTCCAAATCATTTGGTCAGATCTGGCATTTACCTCTTTTTATTAACATGCTCAACTTACTATTACTTATTTAATTTCAAGTAGAATGCATTGATACTTCTTACTACGAAATATGAAGCCATAGGTCTCTTCCCTGAACACAGAAAATCCTTAATTCTTCCTAAACTATTCCAATATCCTCCTAGCTGTCCAAATTCAACTGTGCTGCTACATTGTACACAATTTCTCTCAGCCTTTAAGATAATTGTTTCCTACTTCTATTGATTTCTGACAAGTCTGATGTCATCTGACTAGAATAACACTTGATTTGTTTTGTACTCTAAAAACATCTCTGAACATGTTCAAGATCTGGAGGGGGTGCCAATAATGTACAAAAATGTACACACTGAGCTGGGCATGGTAGCACACACCTTTAATCTCAGTACTCGGGAGGCAGATCTGAATTCAAGGCCAGCCTGGTCTACATAGTGTGTTCCAGGCCAGCCCCACTACAGGGAGACCATGTCTCAAAAAGAAAATGTACATAGTGGAATTATTTAAAAATAGGTCTATTTTCTCTTACTATTGGGAGTTCTGACATGATTTTTCCATTAGGAAAAATATGTTACTCATATTTGAGAACTTTCTTATCATTTTGTTAAGGATCTCTTTTTTTCTTTTTGCTGAAACTTTGCTTATCAGACTTGGTGATTGATCATCTAATGTTTCATCTTTGCTTCTGCTACACATTTACCTTTTTGCTCTATTTACTGGCAAGTTTCTTTACCTTTATCATTTAAAGTTTCCACTGAGTTACAGTTCCAGGAGACTTTAAATTCTTTGAGTATCCCTTTTAAACAAACCTGGCTAATGTTTAATGTTTGAGATACCTACTCTCACCCTCTGACAATATTAAAAATAGTCTCCTTTCTTCAAATAGCATTTTCCTTTTGAAGAAATTAATTTTAAACTTTATTGTAATTTATTACATTATTTTGCGTGCATGGGTAGGTGGGCACATGTATGCCAATGTATATCTGAAGGTCAGAGAACAATTTGCAGGAGATGGTTCTCTCATTTCACCATGAGAGTCCCAGAAGCTGAGCTCAGGTTGTCAGGTTTGGTGGCAGATACCTTTACCCACTGAGCCATCTCTTGGGTTCTCAAGTAACATTTTCTACCTTGACTCTTTTGTCTCTCTTTCAGATTAACAGGTTCCTGCAGGTATTTCATGAATAGGGTACCAAAACACTACTTGGAATTTATGTCTCTGGGTAAGGTTTGTGGGTGATGGAATTAATTGAAGGTTGATATGATGTAATGTTCCTGTTGTTGACATTTATAGTCTTTGAGGGTGAGGGTGGGAGGCAGGGTATCTTGAATAGAAGTTAATTGTAATTTCCTGAGTAAAAAGGTAAAATACTAGTTGTGAATATTCTGTGATTTCTTTGAGAAAAACATGATGCATGTTTGACATTTTATGTATAACCTTCACTCATTAGCCTAAGGTCCTCTTACATCCCGATTTAGAAGAGAAACTCAGCCTTCAATGTACCTGGTGTTCCCAAAAGCAGAAGTTCTCCAGAAAAGAAACCCCAACATGGAACAGCAGTCCTAGCTCCAGGAGGAAAACTAAGGGTTTATTTCTTTAAGTTTTCTTTCTTTTGAAGTACTGGGGATTTAACCTAGGTCATCATGGCACAAGAGCTCTATCACTGAGCTATATATATCCCAAGCTCTTTAAATTTAAATTTTGTATTGTGAGGCAGAATTTAAGTTGACCAGGCAGGCCTTGAACTTCCAATCTTCCTGCATTATCCTCCCAAACAAATGGGATCAAAGTCCTGTGTCACCAAGTCCAGCTTTAAATTAACTTTCAATCAATCTTGCTGTTCATACTGTCATCTTCCCCACCACATACTATGGTATCTGATGCTGTCAGTTACTAAGCTATCCACACATGCCAGTGTGCACACAGGCATAATTCAGTTTTCTTGGTATACTTAACAGTTTTCTGGATAACTACAGCCCCCATTGACATATTTAATCCAAGTTCATGAGGATTCTAAGGAGAAGTACTCAGCTAGGCCACTTCCAGATATCACAATATAATATGCTTATACTTTTAAACTGCTAAATTTTGGAGCAAACTGTTACA
>NW_008334762.1:558864-589748 GCF_000622305.1 Nannospalax galili | reverse complement strand
ATTAATATATAAGGAAATACTGAAAACCATTCAATAGAATTAAGGTAACATCTTTAGAGCATAAGCTCCATGCAAGTTGGGATTCTGTTTTGCTTACAAATATATTAACAGCACATATCACAGAGCCTGCCACAGACAAGATATTTAATAGATACTCGTTGAACGAAGACTTGATGAATATAAAAATCTATTTGTACTAACATGAGACTGTGACCAAATTTAAAAACAAAAAAGCTAGAAAATAGTATAGTTTCATTTTCTGAAAGTAAGTAACTTAGATAGCTGCCTACTATCCTACCTCTTCATCTACTTTATAAAATGTACCATCATGTGACATTATGAATCAGTGCTTTATACAGACCCTGCCTGTCTGCCTGCTGAAACATAAGCTCTGTAGCAGACTGAATGCTCCTACCCCTCTGTACAAACAGAGCCTAGAATGAAGACTCACCCAGGAAAGGCTCATAAATATATATTGTTGGAACAAATACTAACTACCACTTGGGGGTGGTATATTTACGGCGTACTGTATTTCTGAATGACTCAAATATTTTGTTTTATTGTATCCTAATTTGCTAATCAAAATCAATTTTGACATGGGCGGTGATAAACCACCAAGCCAGCTAATGGCTTGGTCTATAAAGTTCTTTTCTATATTTTATCCTTATTAACTACAAATACATATAATTTAATACTCAACAAGAATTCAGTAAGCAGAAAGCAGCAAAAGTAAGCTCAGAGTAAGTTCTGTCCTACATACAAAGATGCAATTGAAGCGATATGAGTACAAGATAACACTAGGGAAACTCACGCGGAGGCTCAAAGGTTGGAATGACAATTAAGCAATGGGTAAAATCAAATGAACCAGTAAAGAGCACTGACGAAAAACAGTTTCAAAGATAAAAAAGAAATCTGAACACATTACTGTAATGAGAAAACAAAGGCAATAAGGAAAATTAGAGACCCCTAGAAGGGCAATTCAAAAGCCAGAAGTCACATTCTAATTACTGAAGGCTGTTTTGAAAACAGTACCTATACTTTTATCAGAATACTTTCAAACTATATTGTATGTACATGGTTTCAACCTCTAAGTAAACCTGAAGGTATAGACAAAATGAATAATTAATTAATATGAGTATCATCGGTACCAATGAAAGATTTGAGATACATGTGAAAATAAGGAGTAAGTCATATTTAAAATAAAGCAAACAGTCTTAAAATCATTGAAAGCTGAATAACAATACAGGGAAAGTTACAACTGACAATGAAGAACTAAGCAGCAATGAGAACCTGAGTCTATAATGGAGCCCTTTGGAGGGTTACATGACAGTCACCAATACTCATTATTGCTAGAAATAGACTGCTAGTTATCAGGGGTGAGATCTGGAGAGCAGATCACACAGAAATCCAGAGAACTGGGGTTATGACAGTGTGTCATGGATACTCTTATCAAAAACTGAAAATCAAATCAAAGGGTCTTTCAGATTCATAGCAGGTTTTTCCCTTTCTTCAATACTACATATAACTAGAGAAACAACTGTGCTTAGCTCCAAAATGTAGTTTCATTGGAGCAAATAAATACTATGAATGCTCCAACTTAAAAGTTTTTGAAAAAGAAAAGAAACATTTCATATACATACTCAATGATCATATTTCATTAGAAAATTCCTACTTGAATGGAAGTCAAACATTAAAAAAATTGTTTTAACATACCCTGAGGGCAAAGATTCTGTACTGGTGTTTCTAGATTGCTGTCGGAGAGGCTCCATACTCCCATCTGGCTGCCTTAATTTGTCAAAAATAGAACTATTTCCAGAATCCGAGTCAGGGTCTACTAGGCTCCGAGCTTCAGATAGCAGCTCTGCACTGGTAGAAGGAATACATTCATTATGTTCTGAGGAAGCCAGGATCTCTTGAACAGGAAGATCTTCGATGGTAGTGCTAGTGCAATGTGAAGTTGAGGTGGTTTCTTCAGATGGTAGTGGAGTACCCATGGCAGAAGTATTATCAGTTAGCATAGATGAAGATGATTCTCCATTAACTAGAAGGAAAAACAGCAAAATGATCTATGATCTAATTACCGAACCAACTGATTACACTTCTTCAGGGCTTAATTCAGATTGAACAATGTATCAGATACTAAAAAACAAAAAAATAGTTGGGCATAGTGGTGCATGCCTTGGGAAGCACAGGAAGGTAGATCTCTGTGAGTCTGAGGCCAACCTAGAGAGATCCATGCCAGCCAGGGCTACATAGTGAGATCTTGCCTCGAAAAAAAAAAAAAGCCCGAAAAACAACAACAACAAAAAACCGACAATAAAGAATGGTTTTTCAAAGCTCACGTTTTCAGGATAAGTAAGTAAACAATAAAAATTTAAGCATATATACTAATAATGTTAACTTCAAGAAAGAGAAACCAACATTAGGATAATGCATGTCTTTCCTCCAAATTATCAACTTGCAGGAAAATACGCATGGGCCACAGAAAACTTTAAAATGGTATCTTTCAACTTTCTTATATGTAAGTGGTGATTAATTGCAAAAAAACTATTTTGCCCAGTAAGAAATATATGATTGCATTAATTATGTATTATAAGGGACTACAAAAAGATTCAGGAATCTATTCTAAACTTAAAAAAAAAATATCGAGACTGAGTCTAATTAAGTTGCTCAGGAAGGCCGTGAACTTGCAATCCTCCTGCCTCAGCCTTTGAGAAGCTGATGTGGGATATGCAAAGCAAGGAGAGACTCATCTTGAGATCGGAGCATCTGAACTTCCTGCTTTGGGAAACAGTCTCTCCATTTTTCCTGCCCCCCCCCCCAGGAACTTGGAGTAAACACTGCCGCACTGTCTCAATGAGCATCTACCTTGAGACTCAGTCTAGTCCCAGGACAGTGTTATTGAACCAAATCCAAAGGATACTCATGTGGCGAAAAATTGGTCATGACAAGGGAGTGGACCTCATTTTCTCTTTAGGACTTCGGTGGCTTGAGTGGCAGCTAGCTTAAGAAGTTTGGGAGGAAAGGGGGGCATGCATGATTATGCAGGGAATTAGGGAAGTGGAATTTGACTGCTAGAGTCACAACTGTTGTACTGCATGGGGTCTATACCTCCACTCCCAAATAGTTACCCTACCCTCAAAGTGGATTCACAAGTGGCCCTGGAGACCCCAATGTGCTGCAGTGTCTAGTATCAGCCTGGTGCTCAGAGTACACTGAGCTAATTTCTCCAAAATGAATTTCTGCCCAGGAAACAGCATTGAATGCTAGCTCCTACTGACAAACAGGACAGCCAAGGGCTACTCCGACTTGCTTCAGTCTGAGACTACCATACTGGTTACCTGGTAAGCAACACAAAAGAAAGAAGGAGGAAATAGCTCTCCGTTTTTGTTTTCTATAAGGGGTACATATTTCTTTAGGGAAAATTTATAGAGAAGAGTCTGGGAGTCTGAATTTTAGATAAATATACCCAATGAGCTTATAATCAGGTAAGACAAAGATTGTAATGAAAAAGAAAAATATGTAAGCAAAATTGAAATAATACAAAAACTTTATAGCAATGAATCTGAAATACATGAAGTAAACTAATTTTTAAAAAGGGAAAATTTAAAAGAGCAGAGCAGAAGTGAAAGGTGATAGAAGAGTTGTCCCCTAACTGGACACCAGAAGGGGCAGGTTCTTGAGAAATCTCCTTAAGCCTTTAAAGAATAGACTATTCCTGCATTATCTGAAATGTTATAATCCATGAGGAAAGAAAAAGATTTTCAACAACCCATTTTGTGAGGGTAATATAACCCTTTTAAAGCACACACTAACTAAATCATCACACACACACAAAAAAAAAATCCACAGAACAGCATCAAGCAGGATTCAGTATCAGTGAATTAAGTTAGAAAATCCATCATGGTAACTGATTAAAGGATAAGTGCAATATGATTTCTAATACAAACTAAAAAAGTGCTCAATAAAATACCAATGAACAAAACAAGGAAGATCACAATCACCACTCTGACTCAATATTGTTATTATATTTGATAACGTAACAAGATTAGGAAAAGCAAACACACTGGAAAGAAAATGGTAAAGCTCATTTATAAAGGAGATTATTTAGAATATACTAGAAAGAGAAGCAATCAAGTAAATACAACTATAATATTTTGGCAAAATTATGATACTTAAGTTTAACATCAAGATTACATTCAAGGTCTATCTGCAGAAAACAAAAACAATCACTAGAGCTGGAGAGCTTTTTGTTTGGTTGACTGTTTTTTGTGGTTGTTTTTGAGATAGGCTCTCACTATAGAGTCAAGGCAGGTCTTGAACTTCTAATCCTCCTGAATGCTTCAGATCATAGACATGCACTATCATGGCATATATGAAGAAATATTTATATAAGTAAAATGACTAAAGACAGATAATAAAATATCTTTGGATGAGAAGATTCAATATTGTTGGAAAATACAACTCTCTTTAAAATACAAAAGCTGGTAAAAATAAAAAACAATAAAAATTTTCATTTTTCACTGGCAGAAATGTACAGTACAAACCACCTTGGAAAATGGTTTAATCAATTTCTATAAAGCTATAATACATTTTCTATAAAGCATCATGCAATCTACCAATCTTTTTCACTAAACCAAGTAAGTTGAAAACATATGTCTACATCAAAAGCCTGTACATAAATATGTATAGAAGCTTTATTCCTAACTGCATGAAACTCAAACAACCAAACTGCTTCAGTAGGTGACAGATAAAAAATTGTGATACCACTGTAAAATTAGGTATCGTTTAGTAATTAAAAAACTGTAAAGCAGAAGAATTTTCAATGCACATTGCTAAGTGAAGAGCATTGCTGTGAAAGGGCTGCATGCTGCACAATTCCAAATATATCATCTTCTGGAAATGGCAAAACTATGGACACAATGCAAAGATTGATTCTTGGGGTTTGGATGCATGAATATGCAAAGCATGGGGATTTTTAGCACGGTCAAACTTTTCTGAATGGTACTGTAATGGTGCATACACGGCAATAAGCATTCTAAAAACCAACATAGCTAGTACAATGCAAAAATATAACCTTAGCATAAATTATATACTTTAGTTAATAACAAGTTATTCATAATGATTCATTAGTAGTAACAAATGTAACATAGTCATGCAAAATGTTAATGAGGAAACTCTAAATGGAACAGGAAGGAAACTGTATACTATCTGCCCAATTTTACTAAAAATCTAAAGCTATTCTAAAATATAGCCATAAATTTTATTTATTTTTAATTATTGTATTTATTTATTATGTACATGTACTTAAACACATGTGTACACACACATGCCATGATGTACATGTGGAGGTCAAAGGACAACCTGCAGGAGTGTGTTCTCTCTTTCCATCATGTAGGTCCCAGGGATCAAACTCAGACCATCACCTTTACCCACTGAGCCATTTCACCAAGGCCTTGTTTATGAATTTTAAAAAGCTAGCTTAGAGATCAATTATTCCCATAATTCAGCATACATTAGTTATCAAACACTGTCAATACTGTATCAAGATGCTGCAATACTACCTTTGATTTGAAGGATCATTATTCATATATGGTAGTGTACAATGGTTCTCAAGCAGAAGAGATTTTTTTTCACCCCAAGAGATATCTAATGATGCCTGGAGATGTCTGTTACAATTGGGGAAGGGAGTGTTTCTGGCACCTAATAGGAATACTCTGAAACATCCTAAGAAGCACAGGCAACACCTCCCAATGACAAAGCAATGACAAAGAATTATCTGGCTTGAAATGTCAACAGTGCTGAAATATATGAGCCCAGATACCTGGCAATGTCCAGCCTGGGATGTTTATACAAAATAAACACTTGTTGACATGTGGATATGAGCATGATTGAATAAAATCAGAAAAGATGAAAGGAAGGAAAAGAGAAATAGTGGCATCGGCACCCAGATCATGAAGGAGTATGAATAATCACACGTAAGCATGAATCAAACTATGACAGGTATGACAGAAATGCATGTAAAACATCTCACTTCCTCCTATTGCTTTGGGTTTTGAGTTTTATTTTTTAAAGAGATAGAGTCTAGCTAAGCTGCCTAGGCCCTGAAGTCCTACACTCAAGAGATCCTCCTACTTCATCCTCCCCCAGGACCTCAGACACCTGTTCAGGGGGATTTGACTTCTCAACAAACATATCCTTAATCACTTTCAGCCACTATGACTTTTGGGTTACAATTATTTCAATAAAGTAGAAAAAAATGTAGAAATAATAAGACTATTTGAATATGGTTTCAGTATTGAAAGCTATATAAAAAGCGGTGGAAATTTTCAGAAGGGAAAGTTTTTGATTTGGTTGTTTTTAGGGGGGTAGCTGAGTCATTGGAGTTGCAGCCCTTGGAAGGACTAAGGTAGTTCCCATAGGCTCTCAGTCAGTTCCTGAGAGTGAGCTGTTACAAAACATTAAATCTGACTCCTAGTCACTCTTTGGCTTCCTGTGTTGCCAGATGAATTTCCTCTTTAATATATGTTCTGGCCATGATGCCATACAACATGAGGTCCTCGCCAAAGGCAAGGGGGCTAAGGGATCTTGACCTTGCAGCCTCCAGAATGGTAAGCTAAATATGTTTACTTTGTAAGTTACCCAGTCTCAGTCAGGTACTTTGTTATTTTAACACAGACTAAGTTACCATTTTATTCTTTTTAAAAACTGCCATGAAAAACAGCTGTTTGTTCAGTTTCCTTACAAATCCATGCTTTAGAGTAGACATGACTGCAAAGATGGAGGAGCATGAGGCAGCTCTGTATCTTGATGATAATGGTAGATGAAGCAGCCATAAGGAAATCAAGTGGAGCTAACATTCACATACAAAGCAAGTAACAACTGATTAAATGTGAAGAGGCTCTGTCTTGTATCATGTCAGTTTCCTGATGTTGATAGTCGACTATAGTTAGATAAGGATTTACCATCGGTAGAGACGGGTACATGGGACCTTCCAGTATAATCCTTTGCAGTTTTCTCAGTATTCATAATTCCTAATAAAAAGTGAGGGGAAAGTATAACATACTTACGGAATCAGTTCTGCCCAACACATCTCTTTTATTAATAAATAATAATTATATATTAGAAGAAGTCATTTCATATTGGAAGTTAGAGAGGGGACTCAAGTGGAAAGACTATTTTTCTTAAATACCACTGTCCAAGAACTATGGCAGACTTTTTTTTATTTATTACCTCATTTAACCTTTAAACTGACTTATAAGGAAGATAATTATCACTCACTTTTTATATATACAGAGACTAACTTTGAGGACATTTTCATCACTGCTAAAAGGCTAAGTAGCTGAGCTCAGTCTGTACTTTTCACTATCTCATCCTCTCATTTTACTCTAAAATAATATTTATACCAAAAAAACTTGCCAAAAGAATCCTCTTAATTAACATGGGTGGGGGAATGGCTTTATGTATCATACTAACTCTGGTGGAAAGTTATCATTTGTCTCAACTCCAGAATTCATGTCATGGAATTTAGAACAGTAATATGGCACATACATTATATACCACACTAGTACCAGAACAGGTTAGGGCCAAGCACGATAAATGGAAACTATAAATAACTCATGACAGTTCTGCTAACGTGGCCATCAAATGAAGTTACAAAACAAATATTCATACATAAAATAACAAAAAGACACATCTCCAGTGATTTCATAAGCTTTGAATTACAAGTATATTAGTAGTTTACTTTTCATTACTAAAGCGAGTATAAGGCTGGGTAACTTCTTGGAGAAGAAAGGTATATATATATAGTTTATTATTTTTATTTTATGTGTATGCATGTACGGCCTGCGTGTAGGTAAGTGCACCCATGTCATGCAATGCCCTCGGAGGCTGTCAGATCCTCTGGAACTGGAGTTATGGACAGTTGTTAGCTGTCATGTGAGTGATGGGATTTGAATGGGGGTTTTCTACAAGAACAACCAGTGTTCTTAACCACTGAACCATCTCTGCAGCCCCCAAGAAAGCTTTATCGAGCTCACAGTTTGAGAGGTTCAAGAGCACACACCAGTATCAGCTAGCTCTGGCAAAGACTTCATGGTGAGTGGGAGAGCATATGTGAGCCCCATTCTCACCCTTAACTGAACTCTAACAGCAGAAGCTGATTTTACAGTCCCTAATTTGAAAAAGGAGTATTGGGACTAGGGGATACAGTTCAATGATAAAGTGCTTGCCTAGTATCTATAAGACCCTGGGGTCAATACCCAATAAGCACCCCCTCAAAAAAAAAAAAAAGTAATACCACTTAGTACTTACATTTTAAAGAGACAGGGATTGCCCATTGGGTGAAGAGATACCTGAACTCATTCTCCTAGTTAGGAATGAGCTTTCACACAGATACCAGTTAAGTGGTTGCTACCAACACAATAGGTTCTAGAAGCCTTTTTAAACAAAATGGAATGCAATCCCTTTGAGAAGCTATGAAGAAAGATGATAGATGATTGATAGATGATAGATAGATGATAGATAGATAGATAGATAGATAGATAGATAGATGATAGATAGATAGATGATAGATAGATATCAAAAGAATAATAAAGTAATATATAAAGTTGAAAGCCATGGAGCTTAATGTTAATTACAGATCTCCTACTTCCTGTGAACTCTCTCTAGCTTCAGTTCTTTAAAAAAAAAAAAAAGGAAAAAATAGTAATACCTATCTCAAAGAGTAACTGTGAGTTAAACTGTTTAATGGATATACAGTTTAGAACTCATCCAGCACAAGATGTTAGCTACAGGCATTACTATCATTCAGACTGCGCTGGGTTTCCATAAAACTATTATAAATGCAATGAAAATTATTTATGTTGGAACATTCATTTCCAGTTTATCACATGTGTGTTTTATTCTCACCCTGAAATTTCAGGTAAAGAAAGATAAAGGGAATGTGAAAAATGAATTTACTCCCAATAGAGTCTATAAAGTATTTAACAAGCTATAAAACATAAACAAGAGATTCTACAATGGAGCTAAGCCTCAGTTAATTCTTTCTCCCTATTTCATCAATATTTGAATATGCCCAAACCTAAAATATACAATAACTAAGGTCAACAAGTACTTTTGCTAATCTACTCAAACAACTAAACATTTTAGGAGTAAGAACAATCCCTTCAAATTCCATATGGACCTGTCTCATCCCTCCTGAGTCCAAAAACAGCTACATATAACAAATAAGTTCATTTAATTTGGTCATACATAGGTGAACAAGTTTTGACTTTTTGTTTTGTTTCAGTATTTTTATAACTTCTTTGGCGAGTCCCTAAGAAAATAATCCTGCTAAAAATGTAAATTTTTAAAATGAGGGAGTTTCTGGTTTTTTAGTATGGGTAATTATAATTATAGTTACAACTGATAATTATCTAATATCCTAAAAAGAATTTAGGCTAAAAAGCATTGGATTCACAACTTATTACAAAGAACTGTGGTACTCAGACAAATCTCTTTTCTATCTGATATAAAGGAATTATTAATCTTTCTGTATCTATTTTCTCAGACTATATTTTAAAACTACACACTGTAATTTTTAGATTAGTCAAATGGAAGTTGAGTATTCACAATGTGTTATTTTGTCTACCTATGAGTTTTTAAAAATACAGTATTTTTATTAATTCTTTGAGAATTCTATACAATGTATTTTGATCATATTCTCCCCTCCTCACTCCTCTCCTAAATCCTCCCAGATCCACCCTGAATTCCTGACTCCTCCCACCTTCATGTCCTCTTTTTTTTATGAATAACCCAGTGCTTAGTAAAATGTGATTTCTATACTATTTTTGTAATACTTTCCTAAATAATGCAGAAAAAATTTAATTTAAAGAATAAACTTCAAATTCTGTAATTTTATAATTTATATTACAGAACAGATAATTAAGAAAGATAGCATGCCAAAGGAAACAGAGGAATAAATACATAAACCTATTTAATTTTCTTTCAAACAATGTGTCATTAAGCAGCCAAGGTTACCTGTATCACTGGCAGGCTCAGATGTAAGTGGTTTGAGAGCTGGTGTATTTTTAGGTCTGGAGGCAACCTGAGATGGAGATGAAGGTATGTTTTCTCCATTAACTACACACGAACAGCATGAGTTTGCAACAACAGTATTTGGTGGTACATGATTATCTATGCCATTAGTACCATCAACAGTCAGCCTTTAAAAAGAAAAAAATAAATCTTACTTCAATGAGTTAGGTACAATTCAACAATTTATGAGCAGAATTTCCATAAGCAAAATTTACTGAGTTTTTAATATTCAAGTGAAATTTTGGATAGAGTAATGAACAAAGATATGGCCTGCTTTACTACATTAAAGCTTAGACTGTTTCAGTTATAGGTGTATCCACACTACACAAAATATGCTGAGCCCAAGTGTACTCAGGTCTTCAGAGTAATGTTCAAATTGTAAACTTTAAGTAAGAATATTAGGTAACTTTAAATGCTTTGAAAGTAGGTTCACAAAGTCCATGAGATTAAATGAAATGTCTAAAAACCAATTCAAAACTTGGAACTGTATTTAACACTGAAGAATAAGATGAAAATATTTGCAAAGACTGATTACAAATTATTATGTACTATGTGCTAAAATTATGAGTACAGGATGATAACAGAAAGCTAACTTATTCCCCAGAATCGTATAATTCATAGTACATAAATTACAGATAAGTAAAAAATATAACTATGAAATCAAACATTTTAAGTCCACCGGCAGTAGGACTAGGATAGGAGCTGAGGCGTGCACGGAAGTTGTAAGAAGAGCTTTCCCAATCCAGAGGCCATCCCACATCACAGAGTGACCTAAGTGCTGCTTTAAAATCAGCCCCATTCCTACCTCTGCTATATCTCTAAACTATTTCTCTCCAGGCCATTTCTTGCTTACCTTGCTAAAAAAAAAAAAAAAATACAAGAATTTTCCTAAATAGGAAAACCACAACAATAAGTCTATAACAAGATATTCCCAATTATTATATGCTGGACAGTAAAAATATAAGGAAAATATGATTATCAGAAAAGCTGAAAGGGCCACATACTGCACTCTAGAGCTAGAAGAATTAGCAGAATATAAAGTTAAATGTAAATAAACACAGGCCTTTGAACTTAACTTTGTATTTCTCCCTTGAATGTTCTCCCTTGAATGTTCAAATAGCACTTTCTATTTCTCCCTCGAATGTTCAAATAGCACTTTCTCAGCTAAGACTCCCTGGTAACCTCCTTTTAAAGCATGCTCCTCTTCATTCCTGTCACTTGTCCTGCTTCATTGACTCCATAATTTTTAAAAATAATTTATTGAGAATTTCATACATGCATATAAGTTGTTTTGATCAACTCCATGCCCACTCCCTCCCCTCTAACTCCCCCCATATCTCCCCATCACTTTTTTCTGATAACTTCATGTACCCTCCTCCCCCTCCCCCTCCCTCTCCCCCTCCTCCTCCTCCTCTACGGGGTTTCTGGCTACTCTAACATTCCCCCCTCTGAAGTGGTAACCCTAAAATCTTTAAAGGATTAGATAAGAGCTCCCAAATACTTTTGACATTTTTGGCCTTTGGAATGGAGTATGCTGCAAGAGTGTCTCATTGTGCAGCCCTGGCTGGCCTGGGGCTCATTATGTAGACCAAGCTGGTCACAAACTCAGATATCTGCTTGCCTATGCCTCCCAAATGCTGGGATTAAAAGTGTGTGCCACTACGCCTGGTTTGCAGAATTGTTATCAATATGTTCCATTAGACTTTTTGTTTCTTCTGTAATGAAATGTCAATGTCTATCCCACCACAGTGTAAACTTCATTGTAAGAAGGCTGAATTCTTAGTGCTCGGTTGTATCTGGCCCTGAACCTGCACTCAGTACCTCTGACATACCCCTCTCTACTGTCACCTATAGATTTAAAATGAGGTGTGTTTAGGCAGTTTAGACAAATAGGGTCTAAAAAAAAGTTCCAAATAATTCTGCTGTATGCATCACTCCTTCATCATCTAGAAAGAATCAGTGATCCAGAAGTTGAAGCAAGGGAAGTCATTTGAAATTCTCCTAATACTGTAGAACTGATTTTTAAAACATGATGTGTTATCATGTAATAAAACAATATAAAGTTTTGGTGTTTTGGTGGTGTTTGCTTATCTGTCTGTCTGTCTGTCTGTTTGTTTGTGACAGGGTCTTACTATAATAGGCCAGGCTGGCCTGGAATTGCTTTATGGCCCAGGCTGGCCTCAAACTTGTAGCAATTCTGTTGTGACTCTCCAGTGCTGGCATTACAGCCATGGACCACTGCATCCAGCATAATATTAAGTTTTAGGCTCCTTTACAAATTTAAAATTGTACTTTAAAGAAAATAAAAACACAGATGTCACACATTATACATTTTAATCAACTAATTATTATGCTGTTTCAGTCATTAATTTTTCTCAATGTATGTTTGTATGCCATAATCTGGAGACTGACTGAGTTAATATACAATCTGAAGGCATAGTTTCAAATGTTTTTTTGTTTGTTTGCTTGTTTGTTTTTTTAATGACACTCAGAATCAAACCTAAATCATTGCACACATTAGGCAAATGTTTCACCATTGAATTATATTCCTGGCACTTTCTCAAAAACTTTTATTTTGAGACTGGGTCTCACTACACTGCCCAGGCTGCCTCAAACTTGCTATCCTCTTGTTTCAGGTTTCCAAGTATAAGAGACTACAGGCATGTGCCACCAGACCTGGCTTTGTTCAAGTGCTTTGATGAGAAATATTAAATGGCAATTAAGACTAATGCTATTAGTAACACTCTACAGTGCAGTGATTATACTTTGCCCTATAATAGCATAGTTGTTCAATGTACCAAGCCAATTTTATACCAATACTTTTACATTTTCAGTTTTAATTCTACCATATTTGAACAATTACACACTCTTAATGTTTCGAGAGGGACCTTCTTTCAACTATCACAAAATGTGAATGGCAGGGAGTTTTTGAAATGGCAGGATGAATTTTGTAGGAACACTATAATCTGTAGAGCATTTATCTTGTGATCTACAGGAGAATGCCAAGTCAGACCAGTTAAGATGTCTCATAGTATTGATTCTATTTACCAATACACTGTAAATACTGATTGTGAAAGAGCATTTTCAATGAAAAAGGAAGCACTGATACATTCTACAGCATAAGTGAACTAAGACACATTCTGGTAGGTAAAAGAAGCCACTGATGGGGCTGGAGATGGCTCAGCGGTTAAGAGCACTAACTGCTATTGCAGAGGGCCTGGGTTCAATTCTCAGCACCCACATGGCAGCTATAAACCATCCTTAATTCCAGTTCCAGGAGAATCTGAAGCCCTCTTCTGACCTCCGTGGCATTGCATGACATGGGTGCACTCACATACATGCAGGCAATACACTCATATACATAAAATAAAAATAAATAAAATATTTTTTTTAAAAAGAAGCCACTCATAAAAATTTACATACTGTAAGAATCTGTTTATATGAAATGCCATAGTAATTTTTATGGTGTATTTAATCTGAATAAAATTGTTAAAGCTCCTTTCCCAAGTACTCAACAAATAACATCTTCATATATAAACTTTTAAATTTTGTGGCAAATACTAAACTAAGGTTAAAATTTGAAACTTCTAAACCAAGTGTAGTACCATATACCTCTAATCCCAGTGCTTGGGGGATAGAGGTAGGAGTATCAGAAGTTCGAAATCATCCTCAACCACATAGCTAGTCTGAAGTCAGCCTGGGCTACATAAGATCCTGACTCCTCTCCTCTATCTCCCACCCAAATACATAAAACTATATTAACATATATATTCATACTTAAAGCCAGATGTGATGATTTATACCTATAATCCTACTGCTTAAGAAGCTGAGGCAGGAGGATCATGAATATAAGACAAACAAAAAAACTAAAAAAAGTTAAAAATACAAAGTTTATACTTGGAAATTATTGCACCATTCTGTCATAAATACTAAAATAAAGCATCTACCTTGTAGCTGTCCTTGCTGAAGGGTCTCCATTATCGTGTAAGGCATCTCCATTTTGCTGTACTTCTACTAAACAAGAAAGAAAGAAACTATGTTTTTATATATTTCTTGTCAATTCTTTTGGTTTAAATATTAAAAACATGTAAGCTCAGCTTACTGGTTGGAGATGAGCTGTGGTTTGTTAGATTTTCTTGCTCAATCACCAATCCATCAAGTATAACTGTCAATTCGCCAGTCTGAACAATGCCATTCTTGTTTTCCAAGGAAAGTTTTAATTGTTCTTTCACTTTTTCTACTAGAAAACAAAAAAAGAATATTCTAATTTAAAAACATTTGCCACATACAAAAATGTTTAGAAATACTACATTTTAAGACTACTCTAATTCAACATGACAGCTTTGTTTCGAAGTAGTGTTATCTGCAAACCTTGTACATACAACAGGATTAATTCCTTTCATAGTTAAATCTTCCTCATAAGTCCCATACTTTGAATATCATCTTTAACTCTTCTGTGCACAGTATAAACTTCAGAAAACATACAAATATTATATATATAATAAGCACAAAAGAAGTACAAACTTGCTCTTGAACAGAGGTCCCAGAGAACCTTGTGCATGAGGCAATTTCATCTTAAGAACCAAGTGCCCTGCTCAATCAATTCCAGCTCTGCTACTTATAACCATACAACATAAAGTAGTCAAGCTTCTTTAAGCCTCAGTTTCCTAATTTTTTTCATTACAAAATGGAGACAATAAGAAATTCAAAGTGTGTGTGTGGGGGGCGGGGTACTTCAAATTCAGGGGGAGTTTTCTGAACAACTCAAAACCGTCCAGAAAGTTTTAGCACCACACCTAACATAGAGTTGATGCTCAACAAATGCTACTTACTGTGATGACAGTATCTTTCTTTCTCATATAAATACTTCCCAGATGCTTCTCTCCCATTATTGGGACATCAAATTCTGACTTAAATGAAAACTTCTAGCCCACAGAATACACATTCAAAGTTATTAGTTGGAGGTAGGAAGAATTTGTGAAGACAACAGTAGAAGGCCTCAATTACAAAAAGAAATGAAATGTTCAGGTTTACTAGTGCAGAAGGTGGCAATTATAGTCAGTAAAAATGAACTGTAAATTTCAAAATCACTGAAAGTTTCAATATGCATCACCCAAAAAAGTAATGAATATTAGAACAGACATATTAATTAGCTTAATTTAATTATTCCATTATATTCAGAAATTACAACATCACTTGTTGTGGGAGACAGGCTTGAGCCTAGGGTGAAAGTCTTATTGACAGCCATACAGCAGGCCCGAGGCAATGGCCTGACAGCTGGAGCCACATTTGTTCCCATTGGCAGATCATGAGACTGATGCCTAGAGCTCACCACTCCCTAATCACCACCTTTGGAATTCCAAATTGCAACACTTAGATATTGCAACAGTCAGGGTCACATGGTTTCCAGGAACCCATGCTCTATAATCTGAAACCCAGTATGCTAATAAGGCATCCTACCCACTATTCTGTGATAGGACGTTAAGTCTGTTATGCTAATAGGACGCTAAACCTGTTATGCTAATAAGGTATCCTACTTGCTGTAAGGTGATAGGATGATAAACCTGTTATGCTAATAAAGTATCCTACTTGCTGTGCTGTGATTGGACCATTACCCCTATATAAGCTTGTGCCTTCCTGCAATAAACCAGATCTGTGTCACTGAACCTGGTCTCCTGTGCCTGAATGCAACTCCGCTGACACAGTCTCCTCACCAGCCCTGCAGTCCGGGACCAGGCAGAAGCAGAAATGACAGAAGGCGGCACCGGGCAAGCAGAAGAGCAGCCTCAGCCCCGGGCGAGCAGAAGAGTGGCCTCAGCGCCGGGCGAGCAGAAAAGCAGCCTCAGCCCAGGGCGAATGGAGGAGCAGCCTCGACGCCCATGAGAATGAAGGAGCAGTGCCCGTGAGAACGGAGGAGCGGCCACCACTGGTGGTGACCGCAACTTGTTACCCCATAAACATATGCAATTACAATTTTTCAGAGAATTTAGAAAAATAATCACTTTATTATTTAAGATGGGGCCAATTCAATTTGACTTCAATAGCTTCTTATAGCTTTTAAATCACAGAACATTTCACAGCTTAAGGTCTTTGACTTTGATCTTTTTTAAAATATATTTATTATTTTTATTTTTATGTGTATGTACGTATTGCCTGCATGTAGTTAAGTGCACTCATGCTGTGCAATGCCCGCAGAGGACAGAAGAAGCCATCAGATCCCCTGGAACTGGAATTACGGAGTTGTTAGCTGCCACGTGGGCACTGGGATTCGAACCCGGGTCCTCTGAAAGAATAACTAGTGTTCTTAACTGCTGAGCCATCTCTCCAGCCCAACTTTGATCTTTTAAAATCAATTTTTCAGGACTGAAGAGATGCCTTAATGGTTAAGAGCACTGGCTGCTCTTGCAGAGGACCTGGGTTCGATTCCCAGTACATACATGGAGGCTAACAATCGTCCTAACTCCAGTCCCAGGGGATCTGACGCTCTCTTCTCACCTCCATGGGCACTACACGACATGTATACACTTACACACATACAAGCAATACACTCATACACCATATATATATTAAATATAGATATATTATCTAGGTATAGAAGACAGAACAAAATCCTTTAACTATTAATCACTAGAAGGCATCCTTTCCAAAAAAATAAATAATAAAGAAACATAATAAAAAGATATTGGAGCATCTACACCAATTACTTGGAGCAACATAACCCTCATTTCCAGTTCATATCCAAAACTAAGAAACAACCCTCAACATTCACCCTCCCAATATCATGTCTTTAAAAAAAAAAAAAAAACCCACAAAAACATGAAATAAAAACCAAAACAAACTCAACTACAAAAGTATGGCTTTCAATTTTATTTAATAGGCTACGCCTATAGAGAAGCATATTGACCAACCTTCTATTTCATCTAGATTGCTTCTTCCATTTAAAGTAATAAAATGCCTGAAATTTGGAGATATGAGAACTGTCTCCCACAGGCTCATGTCTTTGAACACTTGGTCCCCAGGTGGTGGTCATGTTTGAGAAGGTTTGGAACTTTTAGGACATGGAGCCTAGTGGAGGAAGTATGTCACTGGGGGTGAGCTTTCACGTTTTAAACCCTCTGCTTTTAAACTCTTTGCTTCCTCTGTGCAGCTGCAATGTGATAACCCAGCATTCTGCTCCTGCTGTCACGCCTTCCCCATCATATGAACTCCCCCTCTGAAACTGTCCCCCCAAACAACCTTTCTTCCTTAAGCTGATTTTGGTCAGGGCATTTTATCACAGCAACAAAAAAAAGTAACTAATACAGGGTCTATTTCCTAAAATATTAAAGAAGAGCCTTTTTTAAATAAAATTTTTATTGAATTTTTGTGTATTTCATACATAAAATCATCTTTATACCCTCTTCCCCTTTGGCATCCTCCCATAGCCCCCGTTCCCCATGGGGGTTCATACATTCTGTTGTACTAAGGACTATCATGTAAAGTTAGTGTCCTGAGATGTCCCGTAGTGCAAGCTTGTCCACCAGGGTTTAGTCAGCCTTTCTAGAGTCTCTCCCTACAAGATCAGCTAAGAAGAGCCTTGTATTTATTTATTTATTTAATATTTATTATTTTTATTTTATGTGTATGAGTGTATTGCTGCATGTATGTGAGTGCACCTGTGTCGTGCAATGCCGAGGAGGTCAGAAGAGAGCTTCGGATTCCCCTGGAACTGGAGTTAAGGATGGTTTGTAGCCACCATGTGAGTGCTGGGAATCGAACCTGGGCTCTCTGCAAAAGCAGTCAGTGCTCTTAACTGCCGAGCCATCTCTCCAGCTCCAGAAGAGCCTTTTAAAAAAAATCTTAGTGTAGACCTCTTAGTAAGTCTTCTCGTGTTACCTGTGACTGCGTTTTCATTCACAAAAGATAGATTAGTTGGACACACAATTTTACATTGATAATGATCTCACAATGTTTTCAAGATCATTTTTTACTACTTTCTCTTACTACTAATTCTGATTCTAATTTACAAATCTTTATAAATAACTTGTTTCTCACCATGGATATTTTTAAAATCTGTTTTCAATAAAGTGTTATGCACTTTATTGTCAAATGTCCAGCCTTGATTTGGGTTTGCTATTCTGCTGGGGGTAATATGAATCTATAGATTCATGATGTTCATGTGGGTCCAGAAACTTGTCACCATTAGCTCTTAAAGAATCTGTCACTCCCGTTCCTGCTCTAGGAGTCTGCAACACACAATCCCTGTAACTCAAATCCCACCTACTTTTATAAATAAAATGTACCAAAAATAGTACCTGCTTTACCTATAAGTAAAGTTGTTTGAAAACTGTCAAGCAAATACTTTACTTTTCTTCCCCTTCCTTCCCCCTTCTCCCTTATTTCTAAAGAAAAAAATAATAATAATTAACAATATCTCATGTAGCCAGACTGATCTTGAATTTCCTACATAGCAAAGGCTGATCTTGAACTCCTGAAACTTCCTGCATCCTCTTCCAAAGTTCTTACATATTTACAGTCTGGCTCTTTGTACAAAATACTTTCTAACCCCTGAAATGCAGTCACTTGCTTTCCTGTTTTGGTAATCTGTACGTTTTTATAGTGAGTTCTTTTTTATTTCTATTTTTTAATTTGGTTTGAGTGATCTCTGGACTTTAATAGTCATGCACTGTTTCTAATTCTGTCAGTTGTTTAAAGATGCCACCAAGAGTGATTGGAGGAGTCTAAGCCCAGCAATCCTATCTGGCTATTCTTGAAAAACTCAGGATCCTGAAAGCTACTGCAAGCATAGACCATACTTCTAGTTCATGAGTTTTGCTCTGCCCAACTTTCATCTGAAGGAGATTTTTGTGCAAAATCATCAATGCCACAATGATTTATTCTATCCCTGGACCTACTTTATCTACGGGAAGAAGTGCATATTTTCTCAACATTCTTAATGAACAAAATCGAGATATAATTATTTTGAATCATATGATTGGAGGGAAAGCCACATAAGTAATTTCCATTTATATGTGTATGTAAATGTGTGCATCAGAGAGGTACAGGGTATTATTCTATCATGGTATAAACAAAAATGCAGACATATTCATTTAATATTTAGTGCTTAGTGTGTTCCAGATACAGTTCACAAAGGAAGAAGAAATAAACCCTGACTCTACCAAAGTTTCCCTTACTGCTTTCAGTGGACTTGCTACTACTTTCATGTTGGTCTACCTCTCCAAACAAGCAGAGCCACTGCTGATCTTAATTCAGTAATGGATTCTGAGCATCTGATGAAGTCAGTTAATAAACATCTAAAATAATGATTAAGATAGTCCTGTCCTTGGGGAATTTATTGTTGTAAGACAGAAGTTGATTCCTCCTACTTCCAAGACATTTTTAATTAGTTTTAGGATGGTGACAGAAAAATCTGCATCTCTCGGGAGCTAGTTAAGGTCCCAGTTTCATTTCTGTTGCTGTGACAAATATCCTGACAAAAAGCAACATAGGAAAGGTCTTAATTATTTCCAGGTCATAATCCTTCATTTCAGGAAGTCAAGGCAGGAACTCAAGCAGTTAGTCACATCTCATCCACAGTCAAGCAGAGAGAGAATAAACACACCCTTGCCTGTTTCTGTTTGCTTCAACTAGCTTTCCTCTCTCTTAGGACCCCCTGCCCAGGCAATAGTCCCACTTTCACAGGCTGAGTCTTCCTACATCAATTAACAATTAAAACAATCCCCTTACAAACACGCCCCTGGGCAAATCCGCTCTAGATCATTTCTCCTTAAGACTCTCTTCTCAGGTCATCTATGTGGTGTCAGGTTGACTGTTAAAACAAATGAGTGCAGTAAAAAAAAACTAGGTAATTTATCCTATAAATGTTGTTTAAAACATATACCATTTTTTCCCTCCAAAGAAACAAAAATCTTCAAAAATCTTAGTTTTTTAAAGTGCTTCACAGATGAGGGGGCAGATTTATTTGTTTGCTTTTAAAAAAGTTTTATTTTTGTTTTATGCATATACATGTATATATGTACATGTGTGTGTATATGTGTAAGTGCCTGGTGCCCAAGGAGGTTAGAAGGAGGCACTGAATCCCCTAGAACTGGAGTTATAACTAGCAGTTGTGAGCCACCATGTGGGTGCTGGGAATAAACCCAAGTCCTCTACAAGAGTAGCAAATGCTCTTTAACCACCTAGCCATCTCTCCAGCCCTATCTATTTGCTTTTTGAGACAGGGTCTCACTGTATAACTCAGGCTAGCCTGGAATTCATTATTTGGTTCAGACTGGCTTCAAACTCCATCCCTGAGTAACAGTATTAAAGGCAAGAGCCTTGACAGCCGGATCCAGAAGGTATTATTTATTGCTAAGTAATATGTTATTCTAAAATTCAGTGGCTTAAAATAAGAAAATCTACTTGCTATTGCTGAGACTTTCTTTAAGCCAGAGATAGAGAAGGAGTTCCCATCTTGCAAATCTTTGCTGGCTGTTGAGAAGAGGCCTCAAGGCCTCTACAAAGGCTTTATGATGGAGGCTTACTTCCCCTAGAATGAGTAACCCAAGAAACCAAGGCAAAATTGAAACTGACCAGACCTTATAGGTGGGATACCTTTACTTCTGCCATTATCTGTTTGTCAAACAGACCATCTCTAATTCAGTGTGGAAGGGGACTGTATTAAGGTATCAAACATCAAAGGTAGGAGTGCTTGTGGGCCACTGTACATACAGATATGAGAAAAGTAAAAGTTTAAGAAAATAAAATGAGTACATTGGGTTATAGTTTGGGAAGGACCTGATAATAACTAAGTTTTCCAATTTGTAAATCTTACCATTATATAATGCTATGAGTCAGTCAGTATTTAATAACTCACAAAAAGTTAAGTTCCACTTTCTATCATGTAACAAAATTAATTTCAAAATTTATAAATGAAACATCAAAATAATATAAATACCAAAACTAAAGACTGGAAAGGATTCTATGCAACTAAAAAATGGAATAAGAATGAATAAAGAAAAATAAACTTTTACAAATCAAAACTCAGGATAAAAAAATTAAGAGGTAAATCATTAATTTAGAGTGAAAGGTTCTTTTAAATCAGTAGAAAAAACAAGCCAATAGGAAAGTATACAAAGAACAAAAGACTGACAGTCATTAAAGTACAAACGACCAATAAATACCTGACCAAGGAAATGGTTTTGTAAGAAAAATCTAACTAGGGCTGGAGAGACGGCTCAGCAATTAAGACCACTGACTGCTCTTGCAGAGGACCCGGGTTTGATTCCCAACACCCACATGGCAGCTACAAACTGTCCTTAACTCCAGTTCCAGGGGAATCCAAAGCCCTATTCTGACCTCCGTGGCATTGCACGACACGGGTGCACTCACATACATGCAGGCAATACACTCACACACAAAATAAAAATAATAAAATACTTTAAAAAAATCTAATCTTTTCTATTAATATGGCAAATATTTCCAAATGGGTACATTCATATACCATGCTGTACTTACATATTAGTATAACTTTTCAGGAAGATAACTACAGAACCATGTAGAGCTAGAGGCCTACTGTATCAATACTAAAAACTTTGTAAAGAAGTAATAGAAAAATAAAACATTAGATATAAAAATACTGCTTGTTCAAAAGTTTAAAGTATCTTATTTGAGGCTATGCAGGCTATAGAGTGAAATTCTATCTCAGAAAAACAAAAACAAAATGTTTGCTAGTTAAATTTCTCTATGGTATGTCCACTACTATAAATGATACACATAGTTCTGTTGTATTTCCCTATTATTCAATATAAAAAATAACTGCTCAGCATAAATCATTTCAGATGTAAGTCAATTCAATATATGCCTTTCAAAAATGCTGTCCTTAAAAAAAGCTAAATTCTTGTCTATGAAGATCAGAGGCAGCTCAGTGTAAGTGCCTACATTTGAACAGCAGTCACCTTACTCTCACCTCCAGCGTTGACAAGGTCTGTCAGTTTCAACACTGAAACACAGAGATTTTATACATGCATTACCTACATTATTTTTATGTTCTTCATGTGTTAAGTACAGTGACAAAAACTCTTTCCTTAACCAAACTATACTCAGGTTGCTCTGAGTCTTCTTCACTAGGTCCCAACCTTGGTCTATAAAAACTACAAACTCTCAGTCACCTCTGTAAAAACTAGAGTTCAGCTCACAATGAGCTCTTCCTTCTTACAATTCTGTCTGTCCTTCCACTTTATGTAGAATCTGGTTTTATTTGCCTTTGATAATGGAGTTTTTGTAATTTAAGAAACAGTAAGGCTAATATAAGGCTAATATATATATATATATATACACACACACACACACACACATTTCATGTATTAGTATTCTAATACTGATGGTTAAAAAATGTTTTAAAAAATACATCTTTATAGAGTCAAGTAAACTAGATTTTTGTAAACTAGGTTTGAGACTTTTTTCTTGTGGGGAGGTAAGTATAGATAATTTATACTGCGTTAATTGTAAGTTCTACTTACGATTGTGGTTAGCTATAACAACTCATACTATACTATGAAGATGAAAGAAGAAAATATTCAAAAATAAAATAAAAGTTTGAAGAAGGCACTGAATCCCCTAGAACTGGAGTTATAACTAGCAGTTGTGAGCCACCATGTGGGTTTGAAATTATTTCCTGATATTTACTTCAAATACATCAGAAGGGACAGCAGGGTACAGTGGTGCATACCTGTAATCCTAGCACATGAGAGATGAAAGCATTAGTACTGAGTTCCAGGCCAACCTGAGCTACAGAGAGAACCCTGTCTCAAATAAATAAGTAAACAGATTACATGATAGATACATAGATACATAAACAGATAGACAGACAGACAGACAGACAGACAGATAGACACCAACCAACCAGGAAGGACGGTGATGCCAAGGCATTTAGCAAAGAAGAACTTAGCCTCACGAACTAGAGAGAAACAAGCAGCCTCTATTTTGACACTGGACACTTCTAGATTCTTATTATGGAAGTGGTCAGGAATTACATACTTTTTTCTTTTAAAGCAAATTTAAAATTTATTCCAGCAATGATGCTGGTTACTCTGACTTCAAGGTATAGTATCACCTGGCATACTTCTGAATTCATTCCCGAATAAGTCTGTTGTTTTTATTTCTGCCTGTTTTATAGATCCTTGCAGACTTTGGCACTAGGTCATGGATCACATAGAAGTAAAAAAATGGGTAAAAGAATATTAAAAAGAGTTAACACAGGAGACCACTGTGATTTTAAAATATTAAACAAATGATGCCATTAAAATCTAGATGATAACTGGGGCTGGAGAGATGGCTCAAAGGTTAAGAGCACTGACTGTTCTTACAGAGGACCGGAGTTCAACTCCCAGTACCCACATGGCAGCTGCAAATCATCCTTAACTCCAGTTCCAGGGGAATCTGAAGCCCTCTTCTGACCTCTGCGGCATTGCACGACACGGGTGCACTCACATGCAGGCAGTACACTCATACACATAAAATAAAAATAAATAAAATATTTTTTAAAAATTTGGATGATAAATTGCTCTTGTCCAAAATTCATCCTTAGATGATTTGAAAGGTTAGGGCAAAGGAAAATGAATCACCAAAGAGAGTACATTCTCTTGATATGAACTGTCATTGGGTGCCATAATTGTGACTTGCCACATGAAACATATCATCCCCAAGTGGACCTGCAGAACATCGTCCTGGAAAGTAAAGGCCAAATCTCCAATATCCTTATTAATCCACCTCAGCACCACAGTCCACACTTCTTATCTGGCTTCTCGCTGTTTGGTATGAGCTCAAAGCAGTAAGGAAGGACTCATCTCACAATGGCTCTGCAGACACATGCAGAGCTGGAGCTTTCCTTAAGCTGAGGCCAGAGCTTCCTTTCTATGCAGAGGCTGGTGCTTCAACAACCCTCCTAAAAACATATATTCTTTGTTTTTCCCTTAAATTTAATAAACACTGAATATTGAAAAGTCTTAGGTCAAAGCATCAAAAAAAAAAAAAAGTACAATTAATTTAAAAAGCTGCTTCCAAGCAACCCAGTGAAGACAGGTCAGAATAAGAAAAACCAGACTCAATCCCAAAGAGACAAAGACAGAAAGAGCTTTACAAAATAACAAAGGTATTGACAGGACACCTGAAAAGTGTGGAGAAAAGATAAGTGATGCACAGAAAAGAAGCCGAGCAGAACACAGCTCCAGCGAGACAGCTCCCTTGGGGGTAGAGTGGGGGTAGAGGACCTTGCAGTAAACTCCCCTGAAAGGTAAACTCAGGTGAAAGTCTTACTCTCAGGTCAAAACCACATCCTGCACAAGCCAGAAGACCCACTGTAGGTTTGGTGAAACAGTGACTTCTCCAATAAATGAGGTCAGCAGCAAACAGGAATCCCATTTCTTTATCATTTGGGGGTAGGGGTATCCTAACTGGCAACCCACTGTTTGAAAATGAGCTAACCTGGGGCCTGAGAATGAGTACTAACCACGTGACAGTGACAAGGAGCCTGAATTTAATCTGTTGCAGCCCCCAAGTGAGAGAGAGCCCTGGGAGGCACTTGTAAAAACAAGAAAGTCAGAAACTGACAAGCTAAAAAATATAGGTGGAAGGAGGGCTGACTCAGGCATTGAAGTGCACAGGGAAGGGGAACACCCCTCACCACATCTGTTGTCTCTAACAAAACTCACCAACTAAGAATAACCCTGGAGTTTGATAGCCTATACAATTCAATCCCTACAAATCAGAAAACATGTACTCCTGTCACAATCTTCCAATTACTTATGGCCTTTGTAGCAAGCTGGTTAGATGAAGTTACTTTCAGCATACAATGAATGACTAATATTAATGTACCTAGGTCTCCTCTACCATTAGGATTCTACTATATTATGTTACTTGATTTTATCACAAGATCTGATTCTTGAACTTAATTGATTTACCTTTTGTTGTGGGCTGAGTTATACCCCACCCCCATTAATATGCTGAGATCATAAATCCTCAAAGTGCCACTGCATTTGGAGATAGGATCCTTAAAGAGGTAACTAAGTTAAAATACTGTCATTGGGGTGGGCTTTAATTGAAACGACTGGATCTGTTATAGGAGAAAATGTACTGACAGACATATGCACCTGAGGGAGAACAGTATGAAGACACTGGGATAAGACAGCTATCTAAAAGGCTCTGGCCTCAATCTCCAGCACTATGGAAAAAAAATCCTAAAGACTGGCTTATTACATTAAGAATTAAAAATACTAGTTCTTAAAAACAGTAAGCTTTTTTTTTAAAAAGTTCCTTCTGGAAGCCAGATTTGTCATCACCCCTATTCTATAGCAGGCAGTTTAGGGTTACCTCTTCAGAGCAACGAATGATAAGAACAGGAGGCTAAATTTTTATATTTCTCCATATTATCTACAATGACCTGCTTATCTGTTGAAAAGATAAAGTTAGAATTTATTTACTCCAAATCAAATTGTCATTGTCAAGAAAAACAAGAATATGCCCTGGGGCCAGGGACATAGTACAGAGGCAGGGTACCTGCCTAGCACGCACGAAGGACCTGAGTTTGATTCCCTAACACTAAAAACCAAAGCAAACAGAAACCAATCAGATAAAAAATGTTTTGCTCACAGACTCATGTAGGGATAACTGAAGACTATATAACAAGAAAAAGTGCCAGACAGAAGAAACCTTCCTGTTGAGTTTTTGGCCACGGTAGTCCAAGAGACTCCCAAAATTACACAGGCTATTGTCACAGTCCTTGATTGTCTCCCAGAGCTTGATGGTAAGACCCTACTGCTGAAGACAGGACATACTTTGGACACAGGATTTGGAGCAATGGAGCTGGAACTGACCTGGAAGCCACTTCCCCTGAAGGCTAGCTCTCATAGCTTTGGAGAGCAAGTGGGTAAGGGAGAACATCAATCAATGGTCCAACCCTAGCTTCAAGGCCTAAAAACTACATCAATGACCAGCACAGCAAATGACAGTGCAATAGTGGCACTTTTATCTTGGGGATAATCAACAGCTACCTAATCTGACTTAAAGCCCACTCAATGGGAGGAAACTCATACATGGTACTGTAAACCTAGCCAAATACACAAAACTGGAAAGGTCATAGATCTTAGCAAAAACCCCAAGGCTCTATCCCTAGACAAATGTAATTTCTTACTATGTACAAAATAGGAATCCTTAAATTTATAGACAAGTATCCCATTCACCACCCATCAAAGTAGCTTCTTTTTCAACAAAGATTATTACAGAGTTACACACACACAGATTCTGTGAATTGCCCAAACCTAAATGGCACATCTAGGATGCAACCTCTACACCTGAGACTCACGGAACATAAGGGATAAAGAGAACACTAATGCATTTTTCAATTCTCATGCAACAGGGGGCCAGGATCACAAAAGGCCACAAATAGCCAAAATGCAGAGAATAAGAGTCAGTAGAGTATAGGTCCTTGGATAGGACTCCTATATAGAGGTCCACCCACCCAGGGCTCGGGACCACTGCAAAAGAGGGGTGGAAAGATTGTTAAAAGCCAGGGAGGCAGTGCATGACCATACGGAAATGGTTGTCCTACAGACCACCTGGGACCTTTCTCATACAAACCTACAGCAATGGTGTCAGCATGCACAAGATCCATGCCAACTCAGGCAAACAAAAACCCAGCACAGAACTGTGGAAATGAACAGCAAGCCCCAATCTTAGTCGAAGAATTATTGGCAGCGGATTACTGCTGGTGAGGAAGAGCTGATCTTGAAGGGAGAGACTCTTGATAGGCTGACTAAACCCTGGTGGATAAAGTTGTACTGAGGGACATCTCAAGACACTAACTTTATATAATAGGCCTTAACACAAATGACACAAATGTATGAACTCTAGTGGGGGGGGGGGCTATGGGAGGGTACCAAAAGGGAAGGGGGTATAAAGATGATTTTATGTATGAAATACACAAAAATTCAATAAAAAATGTTTTTCTTTGTTTTGTTGGTGGGGGGGTGAAACACAATCATGCTATTTATACTAGGCTGTTCAGACCATCATAGCTCTGCCTCAACCTACTGAATCTTGGAATTAGAGAATAGATCGCCATGCCTGGCTTGAGCGTTAAAGTGCACACTAAGCAAATAACAAATGAGGGTGATAGCTGGCAGCAGGGTACTGGTGGATGACCCTTTTGAATTCGAGAAAGCCTGAGTCAATATTACTTTTTCTGGTATGATACAATCTTAAAAGCAATCACTGGCAATAATTAGTTTCTTCTTTATAAACAACGTATTTCACTTTTGAACTTTACAATCTTTTAAAAGTAAAATACACTCACAAAGAGACAAAAGGTCAGAAAACAACTTACATTTTCTATTGTGTGTTAACAGAGCTTGTTTCAGGTCTACTGCTGTTCTTCCTAACAAAGCATCTGCTTTTAAAGTGTGATGACTCCAAACTCGAAATTCCAGAGTGGTCTGTGGGGTCACATTTCTGCAAGAGTAAAATTATAACAAAAATAGAGAAATACACATCACTACTCTATGTGCTAACTTCTTTATTTCAATAATTTTTCTAAACATAAATTCAGTTTATTTAATATTGCATAAAATCATAAACTGATTGGATCACAAATAAAAATAAAGACTTCCAAATATGTTATATTTTTAATGTCTAACTCAGTATTTTTGTAGTTAGCAAACTAAAACATTAACACATTTGAGAGCCTTTTTGAGACCTCCCAGTAATTGCTCCTATTTGAACCAATTTCTATAGTTTTGTTTTTAGATGCCTGGCACTAGTTATAATACTTTTTCTACATGAAAATTTATGCCACTTTATTTCCAAATGCCAAACTTAATGATGACTGGTTTTATTTCTGTACCAAAACATTCAGAGAAAACTGAGCTATATAGAAATAATTTCATCTATGAAACAAAGCACAAATTATTATGCTTCCTCTTTAAGAAAACGGAATTAAAAGGTTTCTTCATACTTTAAATTCTATATTGGCTAAAGAAAGAAAAACTTCATTACTTGAAGTCATTCTACAAAATGAAAACCCTAAGCACAGCTTATATTGGAAGATTTTATACCCTTTGAGATACTTACACAGTAAGCTGTTCATCCCACTTTGGATTAGAAGAACTACTAGATTTGGGTGTTTTTTTAATTTCTCCATCTATAATGACTTCTGTATATATTGCTGTTCCAAACCAATTCTTTTTTCTTTTTAGTTTGGCACTAGAAACTAAGAGAAAAATGATAGTCACTGATAAGTATATTTAGCCAAAAAAATCAGTACTGCCTACTAATAAACCAATCAAAACAGAATTGATCTTGTACATCCTAGCATGCTCCTCACTGCAAAATGAGAGGCAACTAATGTCGGAAAGCTATTTGAATTTTTTGGTAACAGTTTTGACGTAATTAATCCATTTAAACTGTACGATACATTGGTTTTAATAGATTCACAGAGTTGTGCAAACATCTTCACAATTAATTTTAAAACGTTTTTATCGGGGCTGGACAGATAACTAAGTGGTTAAGAACACTGGCTGTTCTTGCAGAAGACCTGGGTTCGAATCCCAGCACCCACATGGCAGCTAACAACCATCTATAACTCCAGTTCCAGGGGATCCGACAGCCTCTTTTGTCTTCCACGGGCGTGCTGCACAACACGGGTGCACTTACCTACATGCAGGCAATACACACATACACATAAAATAAAAATAATAAAAAAAAAATTTTGTCACCCTCCCAAAGAAACACACCATCAAGTAGTAATTCTCCCATCTCTCCCCAATGACCCCATCTGTCTCCACAGAGGGCAGACTGCCCGTTCTGGCATCACACATCGTCTTCCGTGACTGCTTCTTTCACTTCCGGTACTTTCAAGTTTCATCAGTGCTGCAGCATGCACCAGCACTTCACTCCTTTTTTTGCCAAAGACTATTCAATTATGGATATACCACATTTATTATACATCTGTCGACAGATATTTGAATTATTCCTATTTTGTAGCTGTTGTGCCTAAGGCTTCTATAAATATCATGTACCAAGTTTTGGTGTGAACATATGTTTTCATTTCCTTTGAATATATTAGAAGCAAAACTGCTGGCTACATGGTAAGTCTTCGCATTTTACACTCCCGTTGAAGTACAGAGGGTTATTCTTCCTTCCTTCCTTCCTTCCTTCCTTCCTCTTTCCTTTCTTTCTTTTTTTTCTTTTTGACAAGTTGTTCCTATGTAGCGCAAGCTAGACACGAATTCACAATCCTCTTACCTCTGTCTCCCACGTACTGGGGATATAGGTATGCACCACCACATACATCTGACTGGATTCTATCTTTACCAACTGTTTGAATCTAATTTCAAATACCAAGAGTTATGAGAAAAGCAAATGTCTCAGCCAGATGGCACTTACTATATAACTGTGGTACATTTATTGCACATTCTTTAATGTTTTACCTAGAAAAATTAATTTCAAACAAAAATATTTTCCTTTTCAAATAAAAATTTGAAGATCAAAATATGATAAAATAAAAATTAATCATAATTCTTTACAGAAAGAGAAATTTAAATTTAATTTATCCAAGACAGGAAGAAACTAATTTAGCCTACACATGTGCCTGTGATGTTCACAACTATTAATACAAACGCAGAACTATGTATTTTCAGGGCAAAATATTGACTCTCAAGCAGTAAAAACAACTTATTATGATTACCTCTATAATCAATTTCCTTTAACTATCTGAGATGTCTGAGATGACAAAGAAAAAGCCTCCTCCATATCACACATATAAGATGTTAAGATAGGAAAACTATATAAGCTTGTGTTCTATTGTGAAAGATTAGTCAAACAAATCAGGGAAATACAAAATGGTAATATTGCTTTCACAGAGGTAATATTTGACATAGTTGTCCCTCTATTAACACTTGAATAACAAAAAGATTAAAACAAAATTTCATTAAAGTACTGGCAGAAATAACATTTTTTGTAACATAATTGCTTTCCAAAATAAAAATAATTGCTGAGAATATTAAAAAAAAATACTGGCAGCACACTGCAAAGAATGTTCAACATTGTATCTGAAGTGCTACAATCAAGGTCTTCATAAAACTCATTTTCATCCTTTGCTGTTCCAAGTTGCTCTAAGTTCACCACTGCTTGACTGATTTAAGAGGTCCAGACCTATTACCTCTCAAGAAATCCTCAAACAGAGGGCTTTGTTCCAAATAAAAGAGTTATTTCCTTGACACAGGTCATATCTATCCACCGACTAGAAGTAAACAGGAAGAAAGAGAAGGCAACACAGGATCATGTTAAAAGTATACTGAGTAGCTGCCTCCCTGCATCTGCACCACCCTCAGCAGGCCTCTCTGCCACGCCCAGGCCTCTCTCCCTGGTAAGTCCATTGCGCCCTCCGAGCCTTGACTCCGAGCTTTCACTCCCGAGCCCCATTCACCCTCCCATCTCTCCCTCCGTTCTCGCCTCTGAGTTTGGGCCCTGCCCCATTCCTTGTCTTAGGGCCCCAGACACCTGGGGAACCAATACTGCTTCCTGATCCTTTTCATCCAGACCAACATCCTGCCTTCACTGGGCCCCAGGAGCACTGCTTCTGGGTCTGGCCCCACCCTCAACTCTCTCTGGTTCCCTGGGCCTGCACCACCCACCACAGGCCTCTCTCCTACCCAAGATAATGGCAAGGACCAGATCTTCAACAGAATTATAGAAGAAAATTTTCCAAAATTAAAGAAAGATATGCCTATACAAATACAAGAAGCGTCTAGAACACCAAACAGACAGGACCAGAA